>NC_057848.1:13522982-13822982 GCF_910594005.1 Cervus elaphus | reverse complement strand
GGATCAACCGTATGCCACTACGTGGAGTAAGAGAAGTGTGAAAAACCCGAGGCGAAGAAACAGGGGAGAAGAATAAGAGGAGCAAGAAAAAAAAAGCAAAATATAAAAACGAGGAGAACACAAGGGGCGAAAATCAGAGGAGGATCAACAGTATGCCACTACGAGGAGCAAGAGAAGTGTGAAAAATCCGAGGCGAAGAAACAGGGGAGAAGAATACGAGGAGCAAGAAAAAAAAGCAAAATACAAAAACGAGGAGAACACAAGGGGCGAAAATCAGAGGAGGATCAACAGTATGCCACTACGAGGAGTAAGAGAAGTGTGAAAAAGCTGATGTGAAGAAACAGGGGAGAAGAATACGAGGAGCAAGAAAAAAAAAGCAAAATACAAAAACGAGGAGAACACAAGGGGCGAAAATCAGAGGAGGATCAACAGTATGCCACTACGAGGAGCAAGAGAAGTGTGAAAAACCCGAGGCGAAGAAACAGAGGAGAAGAATACGCGGAGCAAGAAAAAAAAGCAAAATACAAAAACGAGGAGAACACAAAGGGCGAAAATCAGAGGAGGATCAACCGTATGCCACTAAGTGGAGTAAGAGAAGTGTGAAAAACCCGAGGCGAAGAAACAGGGGAGAAGAATACGAGGAGCAAGAAAAAAAAGCAAAATACAAAAACGAGGAGAACACAAGGGGCGAAAATCAGAGGAGGATCAAAATTGTGGCACTACGTGGAGTAAGAGAAGTGTGAAAAACCCGAGGTGAAGAAACAGGGGAGAAGAATACGAGGAGCAAGAAAAAAAAGCAAAATACAAAAACGAGGAGAACACAAGGGGCGAAAATCAGAGGAGGATCAAAAGTGTGGCACTACTTGGAGTAAGAGAAGTGTGAAAAACCCGAGGCGAAGAAACAGGGGAGAAGAATAAGAGGAGCAAGAAAAAAAAGCAAAATACAAAAACGAGGAGAACACAAGGGGCGAAAATCAGAGGAGGATCAACAGTATGCCACTACGAGGAGCAAGAGAAGTGTGAAAAACCCGAGGCGAAGAAACAGAGGAGAAGAATACGAGGAGCAAGAAAAAAAAGCAAAATACAAAAACGAGGAGAACACAAGGGGCGAAAATCAGAGGAGGATCAACAGTATGCCACTACGAGGAGCAAGAGAAGTGTGAAAAACCCGAGGCGAAGAAACAGGGGAGAAGAATACGAGGAGCAAGAAAAAAAAAGCAAAATACAAAAACGAGGAGAACACAAGGGGCGAAAATCAGAGTAGGATCAACAGTATGCCACTACGAGGAGTAAGAGAAGTGTGAAAAAGCTGATGTGAAGAAACAGGGCAGAAGAATACGAGGAGCAAGAAAAAAAAAGCAAAATACAAAAACGAGGAGAACACAAGTGGCGAAAATCAGAGGAGGATCAACAGTATGCCACTACGAGGAGCAAGAGAAGTGTGAAAAACCCGAGGCGAAGAAACAGGGGAGAAGAATACGCGGAGCAAGAAAAAAAAGCAAAATACAAAAACGATGAGAACACAAGGGGCGAAAATCAGAGGAGGATCAAAAGTGTGGCACTACGTGGAGTAAGAGACGTGTGAAAAACCGAGCCAAAGAAACAGGGGAGAAGAATACGAGGAGCAAGAAAAAAAAAGCAAAATACAAAAACGAGGAGAACACAAGGGGCGAAAATCAGAGGAGGATCAAAAGTGTGGCACTACGTGGAGTAAGAGAAGTGTGAAAAACCCGAGGCGAAGAAACAGGGGAGAAGAATACGAAGAGCAAGAAAAAAAAAGCAAAATACAAAAACGAGGAGAACACAAGGGGTGAAAATCAGAGGAGGATCCAAAGTGTGGCACTACGTGGAGTAAGAGATGTGAAAAACCCGAGGCGAAGAAACAGGGGAGAAGAATACGAGGAGCAAGAAAAAAAAAGCAAAATACAAAAACGAGGAGAACACAAGGGGCGAAAATCAGAGGAGGATCAACAGTATGCCACTACGAGGAGTAAGAGAAGTGTGAAAAAGCTGATGTGAAGAAACAGGGGAGAAGAATACGAGGAGCAAGAAAAAAAAAGCAAAATACAAAAACGAGGAGAACACAAGGGGCGAAAATCAGAGGAGGATCAACAGTATGCCACTACGAGGAGCAAGAGAAGTGTGAAAAACACGAGGTGAAGAAACAGAGGAGAAGAATACGAGGAGCAAGAAAAAAAAGCAAAATACAAAAACGAGGAGAACACAAGGGGCGAAAATCAGAGGAGGATCAACCGTATGCCACTACGTGGAGTAAGAGAAGTGTGAAAAACCCGAGGCGAAGAAACAGGGGAGAAGAATACGAGGAGCAAGAAAAAAAAAGCAAAATACAAAAACGAGGAGAACACAAGGGGCGAAAATCAGAGGAGGATCAAAAGTGTGGCACTACGTGGAGTAAGAGAAGTGTGAAAAACCCGAGGCGAAGAAACAGGGGAGAAGAATACGAGGAGCAAGAAAAAAAAAGCAAAATACAAAAACGAGGAGAACACAAGGGGCGAAAATCAGAGGAGGATCAAAAGTGTGGCACTAGGTGGAGTAAGAGAAGTGTGAAAAACCCGAGGCGAAGAAACAGGGGAGAAGAATACGAGGAGCAAGAAAAAAGGCAAAATACAAAAACGAGGAAAACACAAGGGGCGAAAATCAGAGAAGGATCAAAATTGTGGCACGTGGAGTAAGAGAAGTGTGAAAAACCCGAGGCGAAGAAACAGGGGAGAAGAATACGAGGAGCAAGAAAAAAAAAGCAAAATACAAAAACGAGGAGAACACAAGGGGCGAAAATCAGAGGAGGATCAACAGTATGCCACTAGGTGGAGTAAGAGAAGTGTGAAAAACCCGAGGCGAAGAAACAGGGGAGAAGAATACGAGGAGCAAGAAAAAAAAAGCAAAATACAAAAACGAGGAGAACACAAGGGGCGAAAATCAGAGGAGGATCAACAGTATGCCACTACGAGGAGCAAGGGAAGTGTGAAAAACCCGAGGCGAAGAAACAGGGGAGAAGAATACGAGGAGCAAGAAAAAAAAGCAAAATACAAAAACGAGGAGAACACAAGGGGCGAAAATCAGAGGAGGATCAACAGTATGCCACTACGTGGAGTAAGAGAAGTGTGAAAAACCCGAGGCAAAGAAACACGGGAGAAGAATACGAGGAGCAAGAAAAAAAAAGCAAAATACAAAAACGAGGAGAACACAAGGGGCGAAAATCAGAGGAGGATCAAAAGTGTGGCACTACGTGGAGTAAGAGAAGTGTGAAAAACCCGAGGCGAAGAAACAGGGGAGAAGAATACGAGGAGCAAGAAAAAAAAAGCAAAATACAAAAACGAGGAGAACACAAGGGGCGAAAATCAGAGGAGGATCAAAAGTGTGGCACTACGTGGAGTAAGAGAAGTGTGAAAAACCCGAGGCGAAGAAACAGGGGAGAAGAATACGAGGAGCAAGAAAAAAAAGCAAAATACAAAAACGAGGAGAACACAAGGGGCGAAAATCAGAGGAGGATCAACCATATGTCACTCCGTGGAGTAAGAGAAGTGTGAAAAACCCGAGGCGAAGAAACAGGGGAGAAGAATAAGAGGAGCAAGAAAAAAAAAGCAAAATACAAAAACGACGAGAACACAAGGGGCGAAAATCAGAGAAGGATCAACAGTATGCCACTACGAGGAGCAAGAGAAGTGTGAAAAATCCGAGGCGAAGAAACAGGGGAGAAGAATACGAGGAGCAAGAAAAAAAAGCAAAATACATAAACGAGGAGAACACAAGGGGCAAAAATCAGAGGAGGATCAACAGTATGCCACTACGTGGAGTAAGAGAAGTGTGAAAAACCCGAGACGAAGAAACAGGGGAGAAGAATACGAGGAGCAAGAAAAAAAAAAGCAAAATACAAAAACGAGGAGAACACAAGGGGCGAAAATCAGAGGAGGATCAAAAGTGTGGCACTAGGTGGAGTAAGAGAAGTGTGAAAAACCCGAGGCGAAGAAACAGGGGAGAAGAATACGAGGAGCAAGAAAAAAGAAGCAAAATACAAAAACGAGGAGAACACAAGGGGCGAAAATCAGAGGAGGATCAACAGTATGCCACTACGAGGAGTAAGAGAAGTGTGAAAAAGGTGATGTGAAGAAACAGGGGAGAAGAATACGAGGAGCAAGAAAAAAAAAGCAAAATACAAAAACGAGAAGAACACAAGGGGCGAAAATCAGAGGAGGATCAAAAGTGTGGCACTACGTGCAGTAAGAGAAGTGTGAAAAACCCGAGGTGAAGAAACAGGGGAGAAGAATACGAGGAGCAAGAAAAAAAAAGCAAAATACAAAAACGAGGAGAACACAAGGGGCGAAAATCAGAGGAGGATCAAAAGTGTGGCACTACGTGGAGTAAGAGAAGTGTGAAAAAGCCGAGGCGAAGAAACAGGGGAGAAGAATACGAGGAGCAAGAAAAAAAAAAGCAAAATACAAAAACGACGAGAACACAAGGGGCGAAAATCAGAGGAGGATCAACAGTATGCCACTACGAGGAGCAAGAGAAGTGTGAAAAATCCGAGGTGAAGAAACAGGGGAGAAGAATACGAGGAGCAAGAAAAAAAAGCAAAATACATAAACGAGGAGAACACAAGGGGCGAAAATCAGAGGAGGATCAACAGTATGCCACTACGTGGAGTAAGAGAAGTGTGAAAAACCCGAGACGAAGAAACAGGGGAGAAGAATACGAGGAGCAAGAAAAAAAAAAGCAAAATACAAAAACGAGGAGAACACAAGGGGCGAAAATCAGAGGAGGATCAAAAGTGTGGCACTAGGTGGAGTAACAGAAGTGTGAAAAACCCGAGGCGAAGAAACAGGGGAGAAGAATACGAGGAGCAAGAAAAAAGAAGCAAAATACAAAAACGAGGAGAACACAAGGGGCGAAAATCAGAGGAGGATCAACAGTATGCCACTACGAGGAGCAAGAGAAGTGTGAAACACACGAGGCGAAGAAACAGGGGAGAAGAATACGAGGAGCAAGAAAAAAAAAGCAAAATACAAAAACGAGGAGAACACAAGGGGCGAAAATCAGAGGAGGATCAACAGTATGCCACTAGGTGGAGTAAGAGAAGTGTGAAAAACCCGAGGCGAAGAAACAGGGGAAAAGAATACGAGTAGCAAGAAAAAAAAAGCAAAATACAAAAACGAGGAGAACACAAGGGGCGAAAATCAGAGGAGGATCAGAAGTGTGGCACTAGGTGGAGTAAGAGAAGTGTGAAAAACCCGAGGCGAAGAAACAGGGGAGAAGAATACGAGGAGCAAGAAAAAAAAAGCAAAATACAAAAACGAGGAGAACACAAGGGGCGAAAATCAGAGGAGGATCAACAGTATGCCACTACGAGGAGTAAGAGAAGTGTGAAAAAGGTGATGTGAAGAAACAGGGGAGAAGAATACGAGGAGCAAGAAAAAAAAAGCAAAATACAAAAACGAGGAGAACACAAGGGGCGAAAATCAGAGGAGGATCAACAGTATGCCACTACGAGGAGCAAGAGAAGTGTGAAAAACCCGAGGTGAAGAAAGAGAGGAGAAGAATACGAGGAGCAAGAAAAAAAAGCAAAATACAAAAACGAGGAGAACACAAGGGGCGAAAATCAGAGGAGGATCATCCTTATGCCACTACCTGGAGTAAGAGAAGTGTGAAAAACCCGAGGCGAAGAAACAGGGGAGAAGAATAAGAGGAGCAAGAAAAAAAAAAGCAAAATACAAAAACGAGGAGAACACAAGGGGCGAAAATCAGAGGAGGATCAAAATTGTGGCACTACGAGGAGTAAGAGAAGTGTGAAAAACCCGAGGTGAAGAAACAGGGGAGAAGAATACGAGGAGCAAGAAAAAAAGGCAAAATACAAAAACGAGGAGAACACAAGTGGCGAAAATCAGAGGAGGATCAAAAGTGTGGCACTACGTGGAGTAAGAGAAGTGTGAAAAACCCGAGGCGAAGAAACAGGGGAGAAGAATACGAGGAGCAAGAAAAAAAAGCAAAATACAAAAACGAGGAGAACACAAGGGGCGAAAATCAGAGGAGGATCAACAGTATGCCACTAAGAGGAGTAAGAGAAGTGTGAAAAAGCTGATGTGAAGAAACAGGGGAGAAGAATACGAGGAGCAAGAAAAAAAAAGCAAAATACAAAAACGAGGAGAACACAAGGGGCGAAAATCAGAGGAGGATCAACAGTATGCCACTACGAGGAGCAAGAGAAGTGTGAAAAACCCGAGGCGAAGAAACAGAGGAGAAGAATACGCGGAGCAAGAAAAAAAAGCAAAATACAAAAACGAGGAGAACACAAAGGGCGAAAATCAGAGGAGGATCAACCGTATGCCACTACGTGGAGTAAGAGAAGTGTGAAAAACCCGAGGTGAAGAAACAGGGGAGAAGAATACGAGGAGCAAGAAAAAAAAGCAAAATACAAAAACGAGGAGAACACAAGGGGCGAAAATCAGAGGAGGATCAAAAGTGTGGCACTACGTGGAGTAAGAGAAGTGTGAAAAACCCGAGGCGAAGAAACAGGGGAGAAGAATACGAGGAGCAAGAAAAAAAAAGCAAAATACATAAACGAGGAGAACACAAGGGGCGAAAATCAGAGGAGGATCAAAAGTGTGGCACTACGTGGAGTAAGAGAAGTGTGAAAAACCCGAGGCGAAGAAACAGGGGAAAAGAATACGAGGAGCAAGAAAAAAAAAGCAAAATACAAAAACGAGGAGAACACAAGGGGCGAAAATCAGAGGAGGATCAACAGTATGCCACTACGAGGAGCAAGAGAAGTGTGAAAAACCCGAGGCGAAGAAACAGAGGAGAAGAATACGCGGAGCAAGAAAAAAAAGCAAAATACAAAAACGAGGAGAACACAAGGGGCGAAAATCAGAGGAGGATCAAAAGTGTGGCACTACGTGGAGTAAGAGAAGTGTGAAAAACCCAAGGCGAAGAAACAGGGGAGAAGAATACAAGGAGCAAGAAAAAAAAAGCAAAATACAAAAACGAGGAGAACACAAGGGGCGAAAATCAGAGGAGGATCAACAGTATGCCACTACGAGGAGCAAGAGAAGTGTGAAAAACCCGAGGCGAAGAAACAGAGGAGAAGAATACGAGGAGCAAGAAAAAAAAGCAAAATACAAAAACGAGGAGAACACAAGGGGCGAAAATCAGAGGAGGATCAACCGTATGCCACTACGTGGAGTAAGAGAAGTGTGAAAAACCCGATGCGAAGAAACAGGGGAGAAGAATAAGAGGAGCAAGAAAAAAAAAGCAAAATACAAAAACGAGGAGAACACAAGGGGCGAAAATCAGAGGAGGATCAACAGTATGCCACTACGAGGAGCAAGAGAAGTGTGAAAAACCCGAGGCGAAGAAACAGGGGAGAAGAATACGAGGAGCAAGAAAAAAAAGCAAAATACAAAAACGAGGAGAACACAAGGGGCGAAAATCAGAGGAGGATCAACCGTATGCCACTACGTGGAGTAAGAGAAGTGTGAAAAACCCGAGGCGAAGAAACAGGGGAGAAGAATACGAGGAGCAAGAAAAAAAAAGCAAAATACAAAAACGAGAAGAACACAAGGGGCGAAAATCAGAGGAGGATCAAAAGTGTGGCACTACGTGCAGTAAGAGAAGTGTGAAAAACCCGAGGTGAAGAAACAGGGGAGAAGAATACGAGGAGCAAGAAAAAAAAAGCAAAATACAAAAACGAGGAGAACACAAGGGGCGAAAATCAGAGGAGGATCAAAAGTGTGGCACTACGTGGAGTAAGAGAAGTGTGAAAAAGCCGAGGCGAAGAAACAGGGGAGAAGAATACGAGGAGCAAGAAAAAAAAAAGCAAAATACAAAAACGAGGAGAACACAAGGGGCGAAAATCAGAGGAGGATCAACAGTATGCCACTACGAGGAGTAAGAGAAGTGCGAAAAAGCTGATGTGAAGAAACAGGGGAGAAGAATACGAGGAGCAAGAAAAAAAAAGCAAAATACAAAAACGAGGAGAACACAAGGGGCGAAAATCAGAGGAGGATCAACCGTATGCCACTACGTGGAGCAAGAGAAGTGTGAAAAACCCGAGGCGAAGAAACACAGGAGAAGAATACGCGGAGCAAGAAAAAAAAGCAAAATACAAAAATGAGGAGAACACAAGGGACGAAAATCAGAGGAGGATCAAAAGTGTGCCACTACGTGAAGTAAGAGAAGTGTGAAAAACCCGAGGCGAAGAAACAGGGGAGAAGAATAAGAGGAGCAAGAAAAAAAAAGCAAAATACAAAAACGAGGAGAACACAAGGGGCGAAAATCAGAGGAGGATCAACAGTATGCCACTACGAGGAGCAAGAGAAGTGTGAAAAACCCGAGGCGAAGAAACAGGGGAGAAGAATACGAGGAGCAAGAAAAAAAAAGCAAAATACAAAAACGAGGAGAACACAAGGGGCGAAAATCAGAGGAGGATCAACAGTATGCCACTACGAGGAGCAAGAGAAGTGTGAAAAACACGAGGTGAAGAAACAGAGGAGAAGAATACGAGGAGCAAGAAAAAAAAGCAAAATACAAAAACGAGGAGAACACAAGGGGCGAAAATCAGAGGAGGATCAACCGTATGCCACTACGTGGAGTAAGAGAAGTGTGAAAAACCCGAGGCGAAGAAACAGGGGAGAAGAATACGAGGAGCAAGAAAAAAAAAGCAAAATACAAAAACGAGGAGAACACAAGGGGCGAAAATCAGAGGAGGATCAAAAGTGTGGCACTACGTGGAGTAAGAGAAGTGTGAAAAACCCGAGGCGAAGAAACAGGGGAGAAGAATACGAGGAGCAAGAAAAAAAAGCAAAATACAAAAACGAGGAGAACACAAGGGGCGAAAATCAGAAGAGGATCAAAAGGGTGGCACTACGTGGAGTAAGAGAAGTGTGAAAAACCCGAGGCGAAGAAACAGGGGAGAAGAATACGAGGAGCAAGAAAAAAAAAGCAAAATACAAAAACGAGGAGAACACAAGGGGCGAAAATCAGAGGAGGATCAAAAGTGTGGCACTACGTGGAGTAAGAGAAGTGTGAAAAACCCGAGGCGAAGAAACAGGGGAGGAGAATACGAGGAGCAAGAAAAAAAAAGCAAAATACAAAAACGAGGAGAACACAAGGGGCGAAAATCAGAGGAGGATACAAAGTGTGGCACTACGTGGAGTAAGAGAAGTGTGAAAAACCCGAGGCGAAGAAACAGGGGAGAAGAATAAGCGGAGCATGAAAAAAAAAGCAAAATACAAAAACGAGGAGAACACAAGGGGCGAAAATCAGAGGAGGATCAAAAGTGTGGCACTACGAGTAGTAAGAGAAGTGTGAAAAAGCTGATGTGAAGAAACAGGGGAGAAGAATACGAGGAGCAAGAAAAAAAAAGCAAAATACAAAAACGAGGAGAACACAAGTGGCGAAAATCAGAGGAGGATCAACAGTATGCCACTACGAGGAGCAAGAGAAGTGTGAAAAACCCGAGGCGAAGAAACAGGGGAGAAGAATACGAGGAGCAAGAAAAAAAAAGCAAAATACAAAAACGAGGAGAACACAAGGGGCGAAAATCAGAGTAGGATCAACAGTATGCCACTACGAGGAGTAAGAGAAGTGTGAAAAAGCTGATGTGAAGAAACAGGGGAGAAGAATACGAGGAGCAAGGAAAAAAAAGCAAAATACAAAAACGAGGAGAACACAAGGGGCGAAAATCAGAGGAGGATCAACAGTATGCCACTACGAGGAGCAAGAGAAGTGTGAAAAACCCGAGGCGAAGAAACAGGGGAGAAGAATACGAGGAGCAAGAAAAAAAAGCAAAATACAAAAACGAGGAGAACACAAGGGGCGAAAATCAGAGGAGGATCAACAGTATGCCACTACGAGGAGCAAGAGAAGTGTGAAACACACGAGGCGAAGAAACAGGGGAGAAGAATACGAGGAGCAAGAAAAAAAAAGCAAAATACAAAAACGAGGAGAACACAAGGGGCGAAAATCAGAGGAGGATCAAAAGTGTGGCACTACGTGGAGTAAGAGAAGTGTGAAAAACCCGAGGCGAAGAAACAGGGGAGAAGAATACGAAGAGCAAGAAAAAAAAAGCAAAATACAAAAACGAGGAGAACACAAGGGGTGAAAATCAGAGGAGGATCCAAAGTGTGGCACTACGTGGAGTAAGAGATGTGAAAAACCCGAGGCGAAGAAACAGGGGAGAAGAATACGAGGAGCAAGAAAAAAAAAGCAAAATACAAAAACGAGGAGAACACAAGGGGCGAAAATCAGAGGAGGATCAAAAGTATGCCACTACGAGGAGTAAGAGAAGTGTGAAAAACCCGAGGCGAAGAAACAGGGGAGAAGAATACGAGGAGCAAGAAAAAAAAGCAAAATACAAAAACGAGGAGAACACAAGGGGCGAAAATCAGAGGAGGATCAAAATTGTGGCACTACGTGGAGTAAGAGAAGTGTGAAAAACCCGAGGTGAAGAAACAGGGGAGAAGAATACGAGGAGCAAGAAAAAAAAGCAAAATACAAAAACGAGGAGAACACAAGGGGCGAAAATCAGAGGAGGATCAAAAGTGTGGCACTATGTGGAGTAACAGAAGTGTGAAAAACCCGAGGCGAAGAAACAGGGGAGAAGAATACGAGGAGCAAGAAAAAAGAAGCAAAATACAAAAACGAGGAGAACACAAGGGGCGAAAATCAGAGGAGGATCAACAGTATGCCACTACGAGGAGCAAGAGAAGTGTGAAACACACGAGGCGAAGAAACAGGGGAGAAGAATACGAGGAGCAAGAAAAAAAAAGCAAAATACAAAAACGAGGAGAACACAAGGGGCGAAAATCAGAGGAGGATCAACAGTATGCCACTAGGTGGAGTAAGAGAAGTGTGAAAAACCCGAGGCGAAGAAACAGGGGAAAAGAATACGAGTAGCAAGAAAAAAAAAGCAAAATACAAAAACGAGGAGAACACAAGGGGCGAAAATCAGAGGAGGATCAGAAGTGTGGCACTAGGTGGAGTAAGAGAAGTGTGAAAAACCCGAGGCGAAGAAACAGGGGAGAAGAATACGAGGAGCAAGAAAAAAAAAGCAAAATACAAAAACGAGGAGAACACAAGGGGCGAAAATCAGAGGAGGATCAACAGTATGCCACTACGAGGAGTAAGAGAAGTGTGAAAAAGGTGATGTGAAGAAACAGGGGAGAAGAATACGAGGAGCAAGAAAAAAAAAGCAAAATACAAAAACGAGGAGAACACAAGGGGCGAAAATCAGAGGAGGATCAACAGTATGCCACTACGAGGAGCAAGAGAAGTGTGAAAAACCCGAGGTGAAGAAAGAGAGGAGAAGAATACGAGGAGCAAGAAAAAAAAGCAAAATACAAAAACGAGGAGAACACAAGGGGCGAAAATCAGAGGAGGATCATCCTTATGCCACTACCTGGAGTAAGAGAAGTGTGAAAAACCCGAGGCGAAGAAACAGGGGAGAAGAATAAGAGGAGCAAGAAAAAAAAAGCAAAATACGAAAACGAGGAGAACACAAGGGGCGAAAATCAGAGGAGGATCAAAATTGTGGCACTACGTGGAGTAAGAGAAGTGTGAAAAACCCGAGGTGAAGAAACAGGGGAGAAGAATACGAGGAGCAAGAAAAAAAAGCAAAATACAAAAACGAGGAGAACACAAGGGGCGAAAATCAGAGGAGGATCAAAAGTGTGGCACTACGTGGAGTAAGAGAAGTGTGAAAAACCCGAGGCGAAGAAACAGGGGAGAAGAATACGAGGAGCAAGAAAAAAAAGCAAAATACAAAAACGAGGAGAACACAAGGGGCGAAAATCAGAGGAGGATCAACAGTATGCCACTACGAGGAGCAAGAGAAGTGTGAAAAAGCTGATGTGAAGAAACAGGGGAGAAGAATACGAGGAGCAAGAAAAAAAAAGCAAAATACAAAAACGAGGAGAACACAAGGGGCGAAAATCAGAGGAGGATCAACAGTATGCCACTACGAGGAGCAAGAGAAGTGTGAAAAACCCGAGGCGAAGAAACAGAGGAGAAGAATACGCGGAGCAAGAAAAAAAAGCAAAATACAAAAACGAGGAGAACACAAAGGGCGAAAATAAGAGGAGGATCAACCGTATGCCACTACGTGGAGTAAGAGAAGTGTGAAAAACCCGAGGCGAAGAAACAGGGGAGAAGAATACGAGGAGCAAGAAAAAAAAGCAAAATACAAAAACGAGGAGAACACAAGGGGCGAAAATCAGAGGAGGATCAAAATTGTGGCACTACGTGGAGTAAGAGAAGTGTGAAAAACCCGAGGCGAAGAAACAGGGGAGAAGAATACGAGGAGCAAGAAAAAAAAAGCAAAAAACATAAACGAGGAGAACACAAGGGGCGAAAATCAGAGGAGGATCAAAAGTGTGGCACTACGTGGAGTAAGAGAAGTGTGAAAAACCCGAGGCGAAGAAACAGGGGAGAAGAATACGAGGAGCAAGAAAAAAAAAGCAAAATACAAAAACGAGGAGAACACAAGGGGCGAAAATCAGAGGAGGATCAACAGTATGCCACTACGAGGAGCAAGAGAAGTGTGAAAAACCCGAGGCGAAGAAACAGAGGAGAAGAATACGCGGAGCAAGAAAAAAAAGCAAAAAACAAAAACGAGGAGAACACAAGGGGCGAAAATCAGAGGAGGATCAAAAGTGTGGCACTACGTGGAGTAAGAGAAGTGTGAAAAACCCAAGGCGAAGAAACAGGGGAGAAGAATACAAGGAGCAAGAAAAAAAAAGCAAAATACAAAAACGAGGAGAACACAAGGGGCGAAAATCAGAGGAGGATCAACAGTATGCCACTACGAGGAGCAAGAGAAGTGTGAAAAACCCGAGGCGAAGAAACAGAGGAGAAGAATACGAGGAGCAAGAAAAAAAAGCAAAATACAAAAACGAGGAGAACACAAGGGGCGAAAATCAGAGGAGGATCAACCGTATGCCACTACGTGGAGTAAGAGAAGTGTGAAAAACCCGATGCGAAGAAACAGGGGAGAAGAATAAGAGGAGCAAGAAAAAAAAAGCAAAATACAAAAACGAGGAGAACACAAGGGGCGAAAATCAGAGGAGGATCAACAGTATGCCACTACGAGGAGCAAGAGAAGTGTGAAAAACCCGAGGCGAAGAAACAGGGGAGAAGAATACGAGGAGCAAGAAAAAAAAGCAAAATACAAAAACGAGGAGAACACAAGGGGCGAAAATCAGAGGAGGATCAACCGTATGCCACTACGTGCAGTAAGAGAAGTGTGAAAAACCCGAGGCGAAGAAACAGGGGAGAAGAATACGTGGAGCAAGAAAAAAAAAGCAAAATACAAAAACGAGAAGAACACAAGGGGCGAAAATCTGAGGAGGATCAAAAGTGTGGCACTACGTGCAGTAAGAGAAGTGTGAAAAACCCGAGGTGAAGAAACAGGGGAGAAGAATACGAGGAGCAAGAAAAAAAAAAGCAAAATACAAAAACGAGGAGAACACAAGGGGCGAAAATCAGAGGAGGATCAAAAGTGTGGCACTAGGTGGAGTAACAGAATTGTGAAAAACCCGAGGCGAAGAAACAGGGGAGAAGAATACGAGGAGCAAGAAAAAAGAAGCAAAATACAAAAACGAGGAGAACACAAGGGGCGAAAATCAGAGGAGGATCAACAGTATGCCACTACGAGGAGCAAGAGAAGTGTGAAACACACGAGGCGAAGAAACAGGGGAGAAGAATACGAGGAGCAAGAAAAAAAAAGCAAAATACAAAAACGAGGAGAACACAAGGGGCGAAAATCAGAGGAGGATCAACAGTATGCCACTAGGTGGAGTAAGAGAAGTGTGAAAAACCCGAGGCGAAGAAACAGGGGAAAAGAATACGAGTAGCAAGAAAAAAAAAGCAAAATACAAAAACGAGGAGAACACAAGGGGCGAAAATCAGAGGAGGATCAGAAGTGTGGCACTAGGTGGAGTAAGAGAAGTGTGAAAAACCCGAGGCGAAGAAACAGGGGAGAAGAATACGAGGAGCAAGAAAAAAAAAGCAAAATACAAAAACGAGGAGAACACAAGGGGCGAAAATCAGAGGAGGATCAACAGTATGCCACTACGAGGAGTAAGAGAAGTGTGAAAAAGGTGATGTGAAGAAACAGGGGAGAAGAATACGAGGAGCAAGAAAAAAAAAGCAAAATACAAAAACGAGGAGAACACAAGGGGCGAAAATCAGAGGAGGATCAACAGTATGCCACTACGAGGAGCAAGAGAAGTGTGAAAAACCCGAGGTGAAGAAAGAGAGGAGAAGAATACGAGGAGCAAGAAAAAAAAGCAAAATACAAAAACGAGGAGAACACAAGGGGCGAAAATCAGAGGAGGATCATCCTTATGCCACTACCTGGAGTAAGAGAAGTGTGAAAAACCCGAGGCGAAGAAACAGGGGAGAAGAATAAGAGGAGCAAGAAAAAAAAAGCAAAATACAAAAACGAGGAGAACACAAGGGGCGAAAATCAGAGGAGGATCAAAATTGTGGCACTACGAGGAGTAAGAGAAGTGTGAAAAACCCGAGGTGAAGAAACAGGGGAGAAGAATACGAGGAGCAAGAAAAAAAAGCAAAATACAAAAACGAGGAGAACACAAGTGGCGAAAATCAGAGGAGGATCAAAAGTGTGGCACTACGTGGAGTAAGAGAAGTGTGAAAAACCCGAGGCGAAGAAACAGGGGAGAAGAATACGAGGAGCAAGAAAAAAAAGCAAAATACAAAAACGAGGAGAACACAAGGGGCGAAAATCAGAGGAGGATCAACAGTATGCCACTAAGAGGAGTAAGAGAAGTGTGAAAAAGCTGATGTGAAGAAACAGGGGAGAAGAATACGAGGAGCAAGAAAAAAAAAGCAAAATACAAAAACGAGGAGAACACAAGGGGCGAAAATCAGAGGAGGATCAACAGTATGCCACTACGAGGAGCAAGAGAAGTGTGAAAAACCCGAGGCGAAGAAACAGAGGAGAAGAATACGCGGAGCAAGAAAAAAAAGCAAAATACAAAAACGAGGAGAACACAAAGGGCGAAAATCAGAGGAGGTTCAACCGTATGCCACTACGTGGAGTAAGAGAAGTGTGAAAAACCCGAGGCGAAGAAACAGGGGAGAAGAATACGAGGAGCAAGAAAAAAAAGCAAAATACAAAAACGAGGAGAACACAAGGGGCGAAAATCAGAGGAGGATCAAAAGTGTGGCACTACGTGGAGTAAGAGAAGTGTGAAAAACCCGAGGCGAAGAAACAGGGGAGAAGAGTACGAGGAGCAAGAAAAAAAAAGCAAAATACATAAACGAGGAGAACACAAGGGGCGAAAATCAGAGGAGGATCAAAAGTGTGGCACTACGTGGAGTAAGAGAAGTGTGAAAAACCCGAGGCGAAGAAACATGGGAGAAGAATACGAGGAGCAAGAAAAAAAAAGCAAAATACAAAAACGAGGAGAACACAAGGGGCGAAAATCAGAGGAGGATCAACAGTATGCCACTACGAGGAGCAAGAGAAGTGTGAAAAACCCGAGGCGAAGAAACAGAGGAGAAGAATACGCGGAGCAAGAAAAAAAAGCAAAATACAAAAACGAGGAGAACACAAGGGGCGAAAATCAGAGGAGGATCAAAAGTGTGGCACTACGTGGAGTAAGAGAAGTGTGAAAAACCCAAGGCGAAGAAACAGGGGAGAAGAATACAAGGAGCAAGAAAAAAAAAGCAAAATACAAAAACGAGGAGAACACAAGGGGCGAAAATCAGAGGAGGATCAACAGTATGCCACTACGAGGAGCAAGAGAAGTGTGAAAAACCCGAGGCGAAGAAACAGAGGAGAAGAATACGAGGAGCAAGAAAAAAAAGCAAAATACAAAAACGAGGAGAACACAAGGGGCGAAAATCAGAGGAGGATCAGAAGTGTGGCACTAGGTGGAGTAAGAGAAGTGTGAAAAACCCGAGGCGAAGAAACAGGGGAGAAGAATACGAGGAGCAAGAAAAAAAAAGCAAAATACAAAAACGAGGAGAACACAAGGGGCGAAAATCAGAGGAGGATCAACAGTATGCCACTACGAGGAGTAAGAGAAGTGTGAAAAAGGTGATGTGAAGAAACAGGGGAGAAGAATACGAGGAGCAAGAAAAAAAAAGCAAAATACAAAAACGAGGAGAACACAAGGGGCGAAAATCAGAGGAGGATCAACAGTATGCCACTACGAGGAGCAAGAGAAGTGTGAAAAACCCGAGGTGAAGAAAGAGAGGAGAAGAATACGAGGAGCAAGAAAAAAAAGCAAAATACAAAAACGAGGAGAACACAAGGGGCGAAAATCAGAGGAGGATCATCCTTATGCCACTACCTGGAGTAAGAGAAGTGTGAAAAACCCGAGGCGAAGAAACAGGGGAGAAGAATAAGAGGAGCAAGAAAAAAAAAGCAAAATACGAAAACGAGGAGAACACAAGGGGCGAAAATCAGAGGAGGATCAACAGTATGCCACTACGAGGAGCAAGAGAAGTGTGAAAAACCCGAGGCGAAGAAACAGAGGAGAAGAATACGAGGAGCAAGAAAAAAAAGCAAAATACAAAAACGAGGAGAACACAAGGGGCGAAAATAAGAGGAGGATCAACCGTATGCCACTACGTGGAGTAAGAGAAGTGTGAAAAACCCGAGGCGAAGAAACAGGGGAGAAGAATACGAGGAGCAAGAAAAAAAAGCAAAATACAAAAACGAGGAGAACACAAGGGGCGAAAATCAGAGGAGGATCAAAAGTGTGGCACTACGTGGAGTAAGAGAAGTGTGAAAAACCCGAGGCGAAGAAACAGGGGAGAAGAATACGAGGAGCAAGAAAAAAAAAGCAAAATACATAAACGAGGAGAACACAAGGGGCGAAAATCAGAGGAGGATCAAAAGTGTGGCACTACGTGGAGTAAGAGAAGTGTGAAAAACCCGAGGCGAAGAAACAGGGGAGAAGAATACGAGGAGCAAGAAAAAAAAAGCAAAATACAAAAACGAGGAGAACACAAGGGGCGAAAATCAGAGGAGGATCAACAGTATGCCACTACGAGGAGCAAGAGAAGTGTGAAAAACCCGAGGCGAAGAAACAGAGGAGAAGAATACGCGGAGCAAGAAAAAAAAGCAAAATACAAAAACGAGGAGAACACAAGGGGCGAAAATCAGAGGAGGATCAAAAGTGTGGCACTACGTGGAGTAAGAGAAGTGTGAAAAACCCGAGGCGAAGAAACAGGGGAGAAGAATAAGAGGAGCAAGAAAAAAAAAGCAAAATACAAAAACGAGGAGAACACAAGGGGCGAAAATCAGAGGAGGATCAACAGTATGCCACTACGAGGAGCAAGAGAAGTGTGAAAAACCCGAGGCGAAGAAACAGAGGAGAAGAATACGAGGAGCAAGAAAAAAAAGCAAAATACAAAAACGAGGAGAACACAAGGGGCGAAAATAAGAGGAGGATCAACCGTATGCCACTACGTGGAGTAAGAGAAGTGTGAAAAACCCGAGGCGAAGAAACAGGGGAGAAGAATACGAGGAGCAAGAAAAAAAAGCAAAATACAAAAACGAGGAGAACACAAGGGGCGAAAATCAGAGGAGGATCAAAAGTGTGGCACTACGTGGAGTAAGAGAAGTGTGAAAAACCCGAGGCGAAGAAACAGGGGAGAAGAATACGAGGAGCAAGAAAAAAAAAGCAAAATACATAAACGAGGAGAACACAAGGGGCGAAAATCAGAGGAGGATCAAAAGTGTGGCACTACGTGGAGTAAGAGAAGTGTGAAAAACCCGAGGCGAAGAAACAGGGGAGAAGAATACGAGGAGCAAGAAAAAAAAAGCAAAATACAAAAACGAGGAGAACACAAGGGGCGAAAATCAGAGGAGGATCAACAGTATGCCACTACGAGGAGCAAGAGAAGTGTGAAAAACCCGAGGCGAAGAAACAGAGGAGAAGAATACGCGGAGCAAGAAAAAAAAGCAAAATACAAAAACGAGGAGAACACAAGGGGCGAAAATCAGAGGAGGATCAAAAGTGTGGCACTACGTGGAGTAAGAGAAGTGTGAAAAACCCAAGGCGAAGAAACAGGGGAGAAGAATACAAGGAGCAAGAAAAAAAAAGCAAAATACAAAAACGAGGAGAACACAAGGGGCGAAAATCAGAGGAGGATCAACAGTATGCCACTACGAGGAGCAAGAGAAGTGTGAAAAACCCGAGGCGAAGAAACAGAGGAGAAGAATACGAGGAGCAAGAAAAAAAAGCAAAATACAAAAACGAGGAGAACACAAGGGGCGAAAATCAGAGGAGGATCAACCGTATGCCACTACGTGGAGTAAGAGAAGTGTGAAAAACCCGATGCGAAGAAACAGGGGAGAAGAATAAGAGGAGCAAGAAAAAAAAAGCAAAATACAAAAACGAGGAGAACACAAGGGGCGAAAATCAGAGGAGGATCAACAGTATGCCACTACGAGGAGCAAGAGAAGTGTGAAAAACCCGAGGCGAAGAAACAGGGGAGAAGAATACGAGGAGCAAGAAAAAAAAGCAAAATACAAAAACGAGGAGAACACAAGGGGCGAAAATCAGAGGAGGATCAACCGTATGCCACTACGTGCAGTAAGAGAAGTGTGAAAAACCCGAGGCGAAGAAACAGGGGAGAAGAATACGTGGAGCAAGAAAAAAAAAGCAAAATACAAAAACGAGAAGAACACAAGGGGCGAAAATCTGAGGAGGATCAAAAGTGTGGCACTACGTGCAGTAAGAGAAGTGTGAAAAACCCGAGGTGAAGAAACAGGGGAGAAGAATACGAGGAGCAAGAAAAAAAAAAGCAAAATACAAAAACGAGGAGAACACAAGGGGCGAAAATCAGAGGAGGATCAAAAGTGTGGCACTAGGTGGAGTAACAGAATTGTGAAAAACCCGAGGCGAAGAAACAGGGGAGAAGAATACGAGGAGCAAGAAAAAAGAAGCAAAATACAAAAACGAGGAGAACACAAGGGGCGAAAATCAGAGGAGGATCAACAGTATGCCACTACGAGGAGCAAGAGAAGTGTGAAACACACGAGGCGAAGAAACAGGGGAGAAGAATACGAGGAGCAAGAAAAAAAAAGCAAAATACAAAAACGAGGAGAACACAAGGGGCGAAAATCAGAGGAGGATCAACAGTATGCCACTAGGTGGAGTAAGAGAAGTGTGAAAAACCCGAGGCGAAGAAACAGGGGAAAAGAATACGAGTAGCAAGAAAAAAAAAGCAAAATACAAAAACGAGGAGAACACAAGGGGCGAAAATCAGAGGAGGATCAGAAGTGTGGCACTAGGTGGAGTAAGAGAAGTGTGAAAAACCCGAGGCGAAGAAACAGGGGAGAAGAATACGAGGAGCAAGAAAAAAAAAGCAAAATACAAAAACGAGGAGAACACAAGGGGCGAAAATCAGAGGAGGATCAACAGTATGCCACTACGAGGAGTAAGAGAAGTGTGAAAAAGGTGATGTGAAGAAACAGGGGAGAAGAATACGAGGAGCAAGAAAAAAAAAGCAAAATACAAAAACGAGGAGAACACAAGGGGCGAAAATCAGAGGAGGATCAACAGTATGCCACTACGAGGAGCAAGAGAAGTGTGAAAAACCCGAGGTGAAGAAAGAGAGGAGAAGAATACGAGGAGCAAGAAAAAAAAGCAAAATACAAAAACGAGGAGAACACAAGGGGCGAAAATCAGAGGAGGATCATCCTTATGCCACTACCTGGAGTAAGAGAAGTGTGAAAAACCCGAGGCGAAGAAACAGGGGAGAAGAATAAGAGGAGCAAGAAAAAAAAAGCAAAATACAAAAACGAGGAGAACACAAGGGGCGAAAATCAGAGGAGGATCAAAATTGTGGCACTACGAGGAGTAAGAGAAGTGTGAAAAACCCGAGGTGAAGAAACAGGGGAGAAGAATACGAGGAGCAAGAAAAAAAAGCAAAATACAAAAACGAGGAGAACACAAGTGGCGAAAATCAGAGGAGGATCAAAAGTGTGGCACTACGTGGAGTAAGAGAAGCGTGAAAAACCCGAGGCGAAGAAACAGGGGAGAAGAATACGAGGAGCAAGAAAAAAAAGCAAAATACAAAAACGAGGAGAACACAAGGGGCGAAAATCAGAGGAGGATCAACAGTATGCCACTAAGAGGAGTAAGAGAAGTGTGAAAAAGCTGATGTGAAGAAACAGGGGAGAAGAATACGAGGAGCAAGAAAAAAAAAGCAAAATACAAAAACGAGGAGAACACAAGGGGGGAAAATCAGAGGAGGATCAACAGTATGCCACTACGAGGAGCAAGAGAAGTGTGAAAAACCCGAGGCGAAGAAACAGAGGAGAAGAATACGCGGAGCAAGAAAAAAAAGCAAAATACAAAAACGAGGAGAACACAAAGGGCGAAAATCAGAGGAGGTTCAACCGTATGCCACTACGTGGAGTAAGAGAAGTGTGAAAAACCCGAGGCGAAGAAACAGGGGAGAAGAATACGAGGAGCAAGAAAAAAAAGCAAAATACAAAAACGAGGAGAACACAAGGGGCGAAAATCAGAGGAGGATCAAAAGTGTGGCACTACGTGGAGTAAGAGAAGTGTGAAAAACCCGAGGCGAAGAAACAGGGGAGAAGAGTACGAGGAGCAAGAAAAAAAAAGCAAAATACATAAACGAGGAGAACACAAGGGGCGAAAATCAGAGGAGGATCAAAAGTGTGGCACTACGTGGAGTAAGAGAAGTGTGAAAAACCCGAGGCGAAGAAACAGGGGAGAAGAATACGAGGAGCAAGAAAAAAAAAGCAAAATACAAAAACGAGGAGAACACAAGGGGCGAAAATCAGAGGAGGATCAACAGTATGCCACTACGAGGAGCAAGAGAAGTGTGAAAAACCCGAGGCGAAGAAACAGAGGAGAAGAATACGCGGAGCAAGAAAAAAAAGCAAAATACAAAAACGAGGAGAACACAAGGGGCGAAAATCAGAGGAGGATCAAAAGTGTGGCACTACGTGGAGTAAGAGAAGTGTGAAAAACCCAAGGCGAAGAAACAGGGGAGAAGAATACAAGGAGCAAGAAAAAAAAAGCAAAATACAAAAACGAGGAGAACACAAGGGGCGAAAATCAGAGGAGGATCAACAGTATGCCACTACGAGGAGAAAGAGAAGTGTGAAAAACCCGAGGCGAAGAAACAGAGGAGAAGAATACGAGGAGCAAGAAAAAAAAGCAAAATACAAAAACGAGGAGAACACAAGGGGCGAAAATCAGAGGAGGATCAACCGTATGCCACTACGTGGAGTAAGAGAAGTGTGAAAAACCCGATGCGAAGAAACAGGGGAGAAGAATAAGAGGAGCAAGAAAAAAAAAGCAAAATACAAAAACGAGGAGAACACAAGGGGCGAAAATCAGAGGAGGATCAGAAGTGTGGCACTAGGTGGAGTAAGAGAAGTGTGAAAAACCCGAGGCGAAGAAACAGGGGAGAAGAATACGAGGAGCAAGAAAAAAAAAGCAAAATACAAAAACGAGGAGAACACAAGGGGCGAAAATCAGAGGAGGATCAACAGTATGCCACTACGAGGAGTAAGAGAAGTGTGAAAAAGGTGATGTGAAGAAACAGGGGAGAAGAATACGAGGAGCAAGAAAAAAAAAGCAAAATACAAAAACGAGGAGAACACAAGGGGCGAAAATCAGAGGAGGATCAACAGTATGCCACTACGAGGAGCAAGAGAAGTGTGAAAAACCCGAGGTGAAGAAAGAGAGGAGAAGAATACGAGGAGCAAGAAAAAAAAGCAAAATACAAAAACGAGGAGAACACAAGGGGCGAAAATCAGAGGAGGATCATCCTTATGCCACTACCTGGAGTAAGAGAAGTGTGAAAAACCCGAGGCGAAGAAACAGGGGAGAAGAATAAGAGGAGCAAGAAAAACAAGCAAAATACGAAAACGAGGAGAACACAAGGGGCGAAAATCAGAGGAGGATCAAAATTGTGGCACTACGTGGAGTAAGAGAAGTGTGAAAAACCCGAGGTGAAGAAACAGGGGAGAAGAATACGAGGAGCAAGAAAAAAAAGCAAAATACAAAAACGAGGAGAACACAAGTGGCGAAAATCAGAGGAGGATCAAAAGTGTGGCACTACGTGGAGTAAGAGAAGTGTGAAAAAGCCGAGGCGAAGAAACAGGGGAGAAGAATACGAGGAGCAAGAAAAAAAAGCAAAATACAAAAACGAGGAGAACACAAGGGGCGAAAATCAGAGGAGGATCAACCGTATGCCACTACGTGGAGTAAGAGAAGTGTGAAAAACCCGAGGCGAAGAAACAGGGGAGAAGAATACGAGGAGCAAGAAAAAAAAAGCAAAATACAAAAACGAGGAGAACACAAGGGGCGAAAATCAGAGGAGGATCAAAAGTGTGGCACTACGTGCAGTAAGAGAAGTGTGAAAAACCCGAGGTGAAGAAACAGGGGAGAAGAATACGAGGAGCAAGAAAAAAAAAGCAAAATACAAAAACGAGGAGAACACAAGGGGCGAAAATCAGAGGAGGATCAAAAGTGTGGCACTACGTGGAGTAAGAGAAGTGTGAAAAAGCCGAGGCGAAGAAACAGGGGAGAAGAATACGAGGAGCAAGAAAAAAAAAAGCAAAATACAAAAACGAGGAGAACACAAGGGGCGAAAATCAGAGGAGGATCAACAGTATGCCACTACGAGGAGTAAGAGAAGTGCGAAAAAGCTGATGTGAAGAAACAGGGGAGAAGAATACGAGGAGCAAGAAAAAAAAAGCAAAATACAAAAACGAGGAGAACACAAGGGGCGAAAATCAGAGGAGGATCAACCGTATGCCACTACGTGGAGCAAGAGAAGTGTGAAAAACCCGAGGCGAAGAAACACAGGAGAAGAATACGCGGAGCAAGAAAAAAAAGCAAAATACAAAAATGAGGAGAACACAAGGGACGAAAATCAGAGGAGGATCAAAAGTGTGCCACTACGTGAAGTAAGAGAAGTGTAAAAAACCCGAGGCGAAGAAACAGGGGAGAAGAATAAGAGGAGCAAGAAAAAAAAAGCAAAATACAAAAACGAGGAGAACACAAGGGGCGAAAATCAGAGGAGGATCAACAGTATGCCACTACGAGGAGCAAGAGAAGTGTGAAAAACCCGAGGCGAAGAAACAGGGGAGAAGAATACGAGGAGCAAGAAAAAAAAAGCAAAATACAAAAACGAGGAGAACACAAGGGGCGAAAATCAGAGGAGGATCAACAGTATGCCACTACGAGGA
The DNA here is from genome assembly GCF_910594005.1 of Cervus elaphus. Classification (NCBI taxonomy): domain Eukaryota; kingdom Metazoa; phylum Chordata; class Mammalia; order Artiodactyla; family Cervidae; genus Cervus; species Cervus elaphus. The sequence continues at coordinate 13,799,755 of NC_057848.1, read as the reverse complement.
GCAAGAGAAGTGTGAAAAACACGAGGTGAAGAAACAGAGGAGAAGAATACGAGGAGCAAGAAAAAAAAGCAAAATACAAAAACGAGGAGAACACAAGGGGCGAAAATCAGAGGAGGATCAACCGTATGCCACTACGTGGAGTAAGAGAAGTGTGAAAAACCCGAGGCGAAGAAACAGGGGAGAAGAATACGAGGAGCAAGAAAAAAAAAGCAAAATACAAAAACGAGGAGAACACAAGGGGCGAAAATCAGAGGAGGATCAAAAGTGTGGCACTACGTGGAGTAAGAGAAGTGTGAAAAACCCGAGGCGAAGAAACAGGGGAGAAGAATACGAGGAGCAAGAAAAAAAAGCAAAATACAAAAACGAGGAGAACACAAGGGGCGAAAATCAGAAGAGGATCAAAAGGGTGGCACTACGTGGAGTAAGAGAAGTGTGAAAAACCCGAGGCGAAGAAACAGGGGAGAAGAATACGAGGAGCAAGAAAAAAAAAGCAAAATACAAAAACGAGGAGAACACAAGGGGCGAAAATCAGAGGAGGATCAAAAGTGTGGCACTACGTGGAGTAAGAGAAGTGTGAAAAACCCGAGGCGAAGAAACAGGGGAGGAGAATACGAGGAGCAAGAAAAAAAAAGCAAAATACAAAAACGAGGAGAACACAAGGGGCGAAAATCAGAGGAGGATACAAAGTGTGGCACTACGTGGAGTAAGAGAAGTGTGAAAAACCCGAGGCGAAGAAACAGGGGAGAAGAATAAGAGGAGCATGAAAAAAAAAGCAAAATACAAAAACGAGGAGAACACAAGGGGCGAAAATCAGAGGAGGATCAAAAGTGTGGCACTACGAGTAGTAAGAGAAGTGTGAAAAAGCTGATGTGAAGAAACAGGGGAGAAGAATACGAGGAGCAAGAAAAAAAAAAGCAAAATACAAAAACGAGGAGAACACAAGTGGCGAAAATCAGAGGAGGATCAACAGTATGCCACTACGAGGAGCAAGAGAAGTGTGAAAAACCCGAGGCGAAGAAACAGGGGAGAAGAATACGAGGAGCAAGAAAAAAAAAGCAAAATACAAAAACGAGGAGAACACAAGGGGCGAAAATCAGAGTAGGATCAACAGTATGCCACTACGAGGAGTAAGAGAAGTGTGAAAAAGCTGATGTGAAGAAACAGGGGAGAAGAATACGAGGAGCAAGGAAAAAAAAGCAAAATACAAAAACGAGGAGAACACAAGGGGCGAAAATCAGAGGAGGATCAACAGTATGCCACTACGAGGAGCAAGAGAAGTGTGAAAAACCCGAGGCGAAGAAACAGGGGAGAAGAATACGAGGAGCAAGAAAAAGCAAAATACAAAAACGAGGAGAACACAAGGGGCGAAAATCAGAGGAGGATCAAAAGTGTGGCACTACGTGGAGTAAGAGACTTGTGAAAAACCGAGCCAAAGAAACAGGGGAGAAGAATACGAGGAGCAAGAAAAAAAAAGCAAAATACAAAAACGAGGAGAACACAAGGGGCGAAAATCAGAGGAGGATCAAAAGTGTGGCACTACGTGGAGTAAGAGAAGTGTGAAAAACCCGAGGCGAAGAAACAGGGGAGAAGAATACGAGGAGCAAGAAAAAAAAAGCAAAATACAAAAACGAGGAGAACACAAGGGGTGAAAATCAGAGGAGGATCCAAAGTGTGGCACTACGTGGAGTAAGAGATGTGAAAAACCCGAGGCGAAGAAACAGGGGAGAAGAATACGAGGAGCAAGAAAAAAAAAGCAAAATACAAAAACGAGGAGAACACAAGGGGCGAAAATCAGAGGAGGATCAACAGTATGCCACTACGAGGAGTAAGAGAAGTGTGAAAAACCCGAGGCGAAGAAACAGGGGAGAAGAATACGAGGAGCAAGAAAAAAAAGCAAAATACAAAAACGAGGAGAACACAAGGGGCGAAAATCAGAGGAGGATCAAAATTGTGGCACTACGTGGAGTAAGAGAAGTGTGAAAAACCCGAGGTGAAGAAACAGGGGAGAAGAATACGAGGAGCAAGAAAAAAAAGCAAAATACAAAAACGAGGAGAACACAAGGGGCGAAAATCAGAGGAGGATCAAAAGTGTGGCACTATGTGGAGTAACAGAAGTGTGAAAAACCCGAGGCGAAGAAACAGGGGAGAAGAATACGAGGAGCAAGAAAAAAGAAGCAAAATACAAAAACGAGGAGAACACAAGGGGCGAAAATCAGAGGAGGATCAACAGTATGCCACTACGAGGAGCAAGAGAAGTGTGAAACACACGAGGCGAAGAAACAGGGGAGAAGAATACGAGGAGCAAGAAAAAAAAAGCAAAATACAAAAACGAGGAGAACACAAGGGGCGAAAATCAGAGGAGGATCAACAGTATGCCACTAGGTGGAGTAAGAGAAGTGTGAAAAACCCGAGGCGAAGAAACAGGGGAAAAGAATAAGAGGAGCAAGAAAAAAAAAGCAAAATACGAAAACGAGGAGAACACAAGGGGCGAAAATCAGAGGAGGATCAAAATTGTGGCACTACATGGAGTAAGAGAAGTGTGAAAAACCCGAGGTGAAGAAACAGGGGAGAAGAATACGAGGAGCAAGAAAAAAAAGCAAAATACAAAAACGAGGAGAACACAAGTGGCGAAAATCAGAGGAGGATCAAAAGTGTGGCACTACGTGGAGTAAGAGAAGTGTGAAAAACCCGAGGCGAAGAAACAGGGGAGAAGAATACGAGGAGCAAGAAAAAAAAGCAAAATACAAAAACGAGGAGAACACAAGGGGCGAAAATCAGAGGAGGATCAACAGTATGCCACTACGAGGAGTAAGAGAAGTGTGAAAAAGCTGATGTGAAGAAACAGGGGAGAAGAATACGAGGAGCAAGAAAAAAAAAGCAAAATACAAAAACGAGAAGAACACAAGGGGCGAAAATCAGAGGAGGATCAACAGTATGCCACTACGAGGAGCAAGAGAAGTGTGAAAAACCCGAGGCGAAGAAACAGAGGAGAAGAATACGCGGAGCAAGAAAAAAAAGCAAAATACAAAAACGAGGAGAACACAAAGGGCGAAAATAAGAAGAGGATCAACCGTATGCCACTACGTGGAGTAAGAGAAGTGTGAAAAACCCGAGGCGAAGAAACAGGGGAGAAGAATACGAGGAGCAAGAAAAAAAAGCAAAATACAAAAACGAGGAGAACACAAGGGGCGAAAATCAGAGGAGGATCAAAAGTGTGGCACTACGTGGAGTAAGAGAAGTGTGAAAAACCCGAGGCGAAGAAACAGGGGAGAAGAATACGAGGAGCAAGAAAAAAAAAGCAAAATACATAAACGAGGAGAACACAAGGGGCGAAAATCAGAGGAGGATCAAAAGTGTGGCACTACGTGGAGTAAGAGAAGTGTGAAAAACCCGAGGCGAAGAAACAGGGGAGAAGAATACGAGGAGCAAGAAAAAAAAAGCAAAATACAAAAACGAGGAGAACACAAGGGGCGAAAATCAGAGGAGGATCAACAGTATGCCACTACGAGGAGCAAGAGAAGTGTGAAAAACCCGAGGCGAAGAAACAGAGGAGAAGAATACGCGGAGCAAGAAAAAAAAGCAAAATACAAAAACGAGGAGAACACAAGGGGCGAAAATCAGAGGAGGATCCAAAGTGTGGCACTAGGTGCAGTAAGAGAAGTGTGAAAAACCCGAGGTGAAGAAACAGGGGAGAAGAATACGAGGAGCAAGAAAAAAAAAAGCAAAATACAAAAACGAGGAGAACACAAGGGGCGAAAATCAGAGGAGGATCAAAAGTGTGGCACTAGGTGGAGTAACAGAATTGTGAAAAACCCGAGGCGAAGAAACAGGGGAGAAGAATACGAGGAGCAAGAAAAAAGAAGCAAAATACAAAAACGAGGAGAACACAAGGGGCGAAAATCAGAGGAGGATCAACAGTATGCCACTACGAGGAGCAAGAGAAGTGTGAAACACACGAGGCGAAGAAACAGGGGAGAAGAATACGAGGAGCAAGAAAAAAAAAGCAAAATACAAAAACGAGGAGAACACAAGGGGCGAAAATCAGAGGAGGATCAACAGTATGCCACTAGGTGGAGTAAGAGAAGTGTGAAAAACCCGAGGCGAAGAAACAGGGGAAAAGAATACGAGGAGCAAGAAAAAAAAAGCAAAATACAAAAACGAGGAGAACACAAGGGGCGAAAATCAGAGGAGGATCAGAAGTGTGGCACTAGGTGGAGTAAGAGAAGTGTGAAAAACCCGAGGCGAAGAAACAGGGGAGAAGAATACGAGGAGCAAGAAAAAAAAAGCAAAATACATAAACGAGGAGAACACAAGGGGCGAAAATCAGAGGAGGATCAACAGTATGCCACTACGAGGAGTAAGAGAAGTGTGAAAAAGGTGATGTGAAGAAACAGGGGAGAAGAATACGAGGAGCAAGAAAAAAAAAGCAAAATACAAAAACGAGGAGAACACAAGGGGCGAAAATCAGAGGAGGATCAACAGTATGCCACTACGAGGAGCAAGAGAAGTGTGAAAAACCCGAGGTGAAGAAAGAGAGGAGAAGAATACGAGGAGCAAGAAAAAAAAGCAAAATACAAAAACGAGGAGAACACAAGGGGCGAAAATCAGAGGAGGATCATCCTTATGCCACTACCTGGAGTAAGAGAAGTGTGAAAAACCCGAGGCGAAGAAACAGGGGAGAAGAATAAGAGGAGCAAGAAAAAAAAAGCAAAATACAAAAACGAGGAGAACACAAGGGGCGAAAATCAGAGGAGGATCAAAATTGTGGCACTACGAGGAGTAAGAGAAGTGTGAAAAACCCGAGGTGAAGAAACAGGGGAGAAGAATACGAGGAGCAAGAAAAAAAAGCAAAATACAAAAACGAGGAGAACACAAGTGGCGAAAATCAGAGGAGGATCAAAAGTGTGGCACTACGTGGAGTAAGAGAAGTGTGAAAAACCCGAGGCGAAGAAACAGGGGAGAAGAATACGAGGAGCAAGAAAAAAAAGCAAAATACAAAAACGAGGAGAACACAAGGGGCGAAAATCAGAGGAGGATCAACAGTATGCCACTAAGAGGAGTAAGAGAAGTGTGAAAAAGCTGATGTGAAGAAACAGGGGAGAAGAATACGAGGAGCAAGAAAAAAAAAGCAAAATACAAAAACGAGGAGAACACAAGGGGCGAAAATCAGAGGAGGATCAACAGTATGCCACTACGAGGAGCAAGAGAAGTGTGAAAAACCCGAGGCGAAGAAACAGAGGAGAAGAATACGCGGAGCAAGAAAAAAAAGCAAAATACAAAAACGAGGAGAACACAAAGGGCGAAAATCAGAGGAGGATCAACCGTATGCCACTACGTGGAGTAAGAGAAGTGTGAAAAACCCGAGGCGAAGAAACAGGGGAGAAGAATACGAGGAGCAAGAAAAAAAAGCAAAATACAAAAACGAGGAGAACACAAGGGGCGAAAATCAGAGGAGGATCAAAAGTGTGGCACTACGTGGAGTAAGAGAAGTGTGAAAAACCCGAGGCGAAGAAACAGGGGAGAAGAGTACGAGGAGCAAGAAAAAAAAAGCAAAATACATAAACGAGGAGAACACAAGGGGCGAAAATCAGAGGAGGATCAAAAGTGTGGCACTACGTGGAGTAAGAGAAGTGTGAAAAACCCGAGGCGAAGAAACAGGGGAGAAGAATATGAGGAGCAAGAAAAAAAAAGCAAAATACAAAAACGAGGAGAACACAAGGGGCGAAAATCAGAGGAGGATCAACAGTATGCCACTACGAGGAGCAAGAGAAGTGTGAAAAACCCGAGGCGAAGAAACAGAGGAGAAGAATACGCGGAGCAAGAAAAAAAAGCAAAATACAAAAACGAGGAGAACACAAGGGGCGAAAATCAGAGGAGGATCAAAAGTGTGGCACTACGTGGAGTAAGAGAAGTGTGAAAAACCCAAGGCGAAGAAACAGGGGAGAAGAATACAAGGAGCAAGAAAAAAAAAGCAAAATACAAAAACGAGGAGAACACAAGGGGCGAAAATCAGAGGAGGATCAACAGTATGCCACTACGAGGAGCAAGAGAAGTGTGAAAAACCCGAGGCGAAGAAACAGAGGAGAAGAATACGAGGAGCAAGAAAAAAAAGCAAAATACAAAAACGAGGAGAACACAAGGGGCGAAAATCAGAGGAGGATCAACCGTATGCCACTACGTGGAGTAAGAGAAGTGTGAAAAACCCGAGGCGAAGAAACAGGGGAGAAGAATACGAGGAGCAAGAAAAAAAAAGCAAAATACAAAAACGAGGAGAACACAAGGGGCGAAAATCAGAGGAGGATCAGAAGTGTGGCACTAGGTGGAGTAAGAGAAGTGTGAAAAACCCGAGGCGAAGAAACAGGGGAGAAGAATACGAGGAGCAAGAAAAAAAAAGCAAAATACAAAAACGAGGAGAACACAAGGGGCGAAAATCAGAGGAGGATCAACAGTATGCCACTACGAGGAGTAAGAGAAGTGTGAAAAAGGTGATGTGAAGAAACAGGGGAGAAGAATACGAGGAGCAAGAAAAAAAAAGCAAAATACAAAAACGAGGAGAACACAAGGGGCGAAAATCAGAGGAGGATCAACAGTATGCCACTACGAGGAGCAAGAGAAGTGTGAAAAACCCGAGGTGAAGAAAGAGAGGAGAAGAATACGAGGAGCAAGAAAAAAAAGCAAAATACAAAAACGAGGAGAACACAAGGGGCGAAAATCAGAGGAGGATCATCCTTATGCCACTACCTGGAGTAAGAGAAGTGTGAAAAACCCGAGGCGAAGAAACAGGGGAGAAGAATAAGAGGAGCAAGAAAAAAAAAGCAAAATACGAAAACGAGGAGAACACAAGGGGCGAAAATCAGAGGAGGATCAAAATTGTGGCACTACGTGGAGTAAGAGAAGTGTGAAAAACCCGAGGTGAAGAAACAGGGGAGAAGAATACGAGGAGCAAGAAAAAAAAGCAAAATACAAAAACGAGGAGAACACAAGTGGCGAAAATCAGAGGAGGATCAAAAGTGTGGCACTACGTGGAGTAAGAGAAGTGTGAAAAACCCGAGGCGAAGAAACAGGGGAGAAGAATACGAGGAGCAAGAAAAAAAAGCAAAATACAAAAACGAGGAGAACACAAGGGGCGAAAATCAGAGGAGGATCAACCGTATGCCACTACGTGGAGTAAGAGAAGTGTGAAAAACCCGAGGCGAAGAAACAGGGGAGAAGAATACGAGGAGCAAGAAAAAAAAAGCAAAATACAAAAACGAGAAGAACACAAGGGGCGAAAATCAGAGGAGGATCAAAAGTGTGGCACTACGTGCAGTAAGAGAAGTGTGAAAAACCCGAGGTGAAGAAACAGGGGAGAAGAATACGAGGAGCAAGAAAAAAAAAGCAAAATACAAAAACGAGGAGAACACAAGGGGCGAAAATCAGAGGAGGATCAAAAGTGTGGCACTACGTGGAGTAAGAGAAGTGTGAAAAAGCCGAGGCGAAGAAACAGGGGAGAAGAATACGAGGAGCAAGAAAAAAAAAAGCAAAATACAAAAACGAGGAGAACACAAGGGGCGAAAATCAGAGGAGGATCAAAAGTGTGGCACTAGGTGGAGTAACAGAATTGTGAAAAACCCGAGGCGAAGAAACAGGGGAGAAGAATACGAGGAGCAAGAAAAAAGAAGCAAAATACAAAAACGAGGAGAACACAAGGGGCGAAAATCAGAGGAGGATCAACAGTATGCCACTACGAGGAGCAAGAGAAGTGTGAAACACACGAGGCGAAGAAACAGGGGAGAAGAATACGAGGAGCAAGAAAAAAAAAGCAAAATACAAAAACGAGGAGAACACAAGGGGCGAAAATCAGAGGAGGATCAACAGTATGCCACTAGGTGGAGTAAGAGAAGTGTGAAAAACCCGAGGCGAAGAAACAGGGGAAAAGAATACGAGTAGCAAGAAAAAAAAAGCAAAATACAAAAACGAGGAGAACACAAGGGGCGAAAATCAGAGGAGGATCAGAAGTGTGGCACTAGGTGGAGTAAGAGAAGTGTGAAAAACCCGAGGCGAAGAAACAGGGGAGAAGAATACGAGGAGCAAGAAAAAAAAAGCAAAATACATAAACGAGGAGAACACAAGGGGCGAAAATCAGAGGAGGATCAACAGTATGCCACTACGAGGAGTAAGAGAAGTGTGAAAAAGGTGATGTGAAGAAACAGGGGAGAAGAATACGAGGAGCAAGAAAAAAAAAGCAAAATACAAAAACGAGGAGAACACAAGGGGCGAAAATCAGAGGAGGATCAACAGTATGCCACTACGAGGAGCAAGAGAAGTGTGAAAAACCCGAGGTGAAGAAAGAGAGGAGAAGAATACGAGGAGCAAGAAAAAAAAGCAAAATACAAAAACGAGGAGAACACAAGGGGCGAAAATCAGAGGAGGATCATCCTTATGCCACTACCTGGAGTAAGAGAAGTGTGAAAAACCCGAGGCGAAGAAACAGGGGAGAAGAATAAGAGGAGCAAGAAAAAAAAAGCAAAATACAAAAACGAGGAGAACACAAGGGGCGAAAATCAGAGGAGGATCAAAATTGTGGCACTACGAGGAGTAAGAGAAGTGTGAAAAACCCGAGGTGAAGAAACAGGGGAGAAGAATACGAGGAGCAAGAAAAAAAAGCAAAATACAAAAACGAGGAGAACACAAGTGGCGAAAATCAGAGGAGGATCAAAAGTGTGGCACTACGTGGAGTAAGATAAGTGTGAAAAACCCGAGGCGAAGAAACAGGGGAGAAGAATACGAGGAGCAAGAAAAAAAAGCAAAATACAAAAACGAGGAGAACACAAGGGGCGAAAATCAGAGGAGGATCAACAGTATGCCACTAAGAGGAGTAAGAGAAGTGTGAAAAAGCTGATGTGAAGAAACAGGGGAGAAGAATACGAGGAGCAAGAAAAAAAAAGCAAAATACAAAAACGAGGAGAACACAAGGGGCGAAAATCAGAGGAGGATCAACAGTATGCCACTACGAGGAGCAAGAGAAGTGTGAAAAACCCGAGGCGAAGAAACAGAGGAGAAGAATACGCGGAGCAAGAAAAAAAAGCAAAATACAAAAACGAGGAGAACACAAAGGGCGAAAATCAGAGGAGGATCAACCGTATGCCACTACGTGGAGTAAGAGAAGTGTGAAAAACCCGAGGCGAAGAAACAGGGGAGAAGAATACGAGGAGCAAGAAAAAAAAGCAAAATACAAAAACGGGGAGAACACAAGGGGCGAAAATCAGAGGAGGATCAAAAGTGTGGCACTACGTGGAGTAAGAGAAGTGTGAAAAACCCGAGGCGAAGAAACAGGGGAGAAGAGTACGAGGAGCAAGAAAAAAAAAGCAAAATACATAAACGAGGAGAACACAAGGGGCGAAAATCAGAGGAGGATCAAAAGTGTGGCACTACGTGGAGTAAGAGAAGTGTGAAAAACCCGAGGCGAAGAAACAGGGGAGAAGAATACGAGGAGCAAGAAAAAAAAAGCAAAATACAAAAACGAGGAGAACACAAGGGGCGAAAATCAGAGGAGGATCAACAGTATGCCACTACGAGGAGCAAGAGAAGTGTGAAAAACCCGAGGCGAAGAAACAGAGGAGAAGAATACGCGGAGCAAGAAAAAAAAGCAAAATACAAAAACGAGGAGAACACAAGGGGCGAAAATCAGAGGAGGATCAAAAGTGTGGCACTACGTGGAGTAAGAGAAGTGTGAAAAACCCAAGGCGAAGAAACAGGGGAGAAGAATACAAGGAGCAAGAAAAAAAAAGCAAAATACAAAAACGAGGAGAACACAAGGGGCGAAAATCAGAGGAGGATCAACAGTATGCCACTACGAGGAGCAAGAGAAGTGTGAAAAACCCGAGGCGAAGAAACAGAGGAGAAGAATACGAGGAGCAAGAAAAAAAAGCAAAATACAAAAACGAGGAGAACACAAGGGGCGAAAATCAGAGGAGGATCAACCGTATGCCACTACGTGGAGTAAGAGAAGTGTGAAAAACCCGATGCGAAGAAACAGGGGAGAAGAATAAGAGGAGCAAGAAAAAAAAAGCAAAATACAAAAACGAGGAGAACACAAGGGGCGAAAATCAGAGGAGGATCAGAAGTGTGGCACTAGGTGGAGTAAGAGAAGTGTGAAAAACCCGAGGCGAAGAAACAGGGGAGAAGAATACGAGGAGCAAGAAAAAAAAAGCAAAATACAAAAACGAGGAGAACACAAGGGGCGAAAATCAGAGGAGGATCAACAGTATGCCACTACGAGGAGTAAGAGAAGTGTGAAAAAGGTGATGTGAAGAAACAGGGGAGAAGAATACGAGGAGCAAGAAAAAAAAAGCAAAATACAAAAACGAGGAGAACACAAGGGGCGAAAATCAGAGGAGGATCAACAGTATGCCACTACGAGGAGCAAGAGAAGTGTGAAAAACCCGAGGTGAAGAAAGAGAGGAGAAGAATACGAGGAGCAAGAAAAAAAAGCAAAATACAAAAACGAGGAGAACACAAGGGGCGAAAATCAGAGGAGGATCATCCTTATGCCACTACCTGGAGTAAGAGAAGTGTGAAAAACCCGAGGCGAAGAAACAGGGGAGAAGAATAAGAGGAGCAAGAAAAAAAAAGCAAAATACGAAAACGAGGAGAACACAAGGGGCGAAAATCAGAGGAGGATCAAAATTGTGGCACTACGTGGAGTAAGAGAAGTGTGAAAAACCCGAGGTGAAGAAACAGGGGAGAAGAATACGAGGAGCAAGAAAAAAAAGCAAAATACAAAAACGAGGAGAACACAAGTGGCGAAAATCAGAGGAGGATCAAAAGTGTGGCACTACGTGGAGTAAGAGAAGTGTGAAAAAGCCGAGGCGAAGAAACAGGGGAGAAGAATACGAGGAGCAAGAAAAAAAAGCAAAATACAAAAACGAGGAGAACACAAGGGGCGAAAATCAGAGGAGGATCAACCGTATGCCACTACGTGGAGTAAGAGAAGTGTGAAAAACCCGAGGCGAAGAAACAGGGGAGAAGAATACGAGGAGCAAGAAAAAAAAAGCAAAATACAAAAACGAGAAGAACACAAGGGGCGAAAATCAGAGGAGGATCAAAAGTGTGGCACTACGTGCAGTAAGAGAAGTGTGAAAAACCCGAGGTGAAGAAACAGGGGAGAAGAATACGAGGAGCAAGAAAAAAAAAGCAAAATACAAAAACGAGGAGAACACAAGGGGCGAAAATCAGAGGAGGATCAAAAGTGTGGCACTACGTGGAGTAAGAGAAGTGTGAAAAAGCCGAGGCGAAGAAACAGGGGAGAAGAATACGAGGAGCAAGAAAAAAAAAAGCAAAATACAAAAACGAGGAGAACACAAGGGGCGAAAATCAGAGGAGGATCAACAGTATGCCACTACGAGGAGTAAGAGAAGTGCGAAAAAGCTGATGTGAAGAAACAGGGGAGAAGAATACGAGGAGCAAGGAAAAAAAAGCAAAATACAAAAACGAGGAGAACACAAGGGGCGAAAATCAGAGGAGGATCAACCGTATGCCACTACGTGGAGCAAGAGAAGTGTGAAAAACCCGAGGCGAAGAAACACAGGAGAAGAATACGCGGAGCAAGAAAAAAAAGCAAAATACAAAAATGAGGAGAACACAAGGGACGAAAATCAGAGGAGGATCAAAAGTATGCCACTACGTGAAGTAAGAGAAGTGTGAAAAACCCGAGGCGAAGAAACAGGGGAGAAGAATAAGAGGAGCAAGAAAAAAAAAGCAAAATACAAAAACGAGGAGAACACAAGGGGCGAAAATCAGAGGAGGATCAACAGTATGCCACTACGAGGAGCAAGAGAAGTGTGAAAAACCCGAGGCGAAGAAACAGGGGAGAAGAATACGAGGAGCAAGAAAAAAAAAGCAAAATACAAAAACGAGGAGAACACAAGGGGCGAAAATCAGAGGAGGATCAACAGTATGCCACTACGAGGAGCAAGAGAAGTGTGAAAAACACGAGGTGAAGAAACAGAGGAGAAGAATACGAGGAGCAAGAAAAAAAAGCAAAATACAAAAACGAGGAGAACACAAGGGGCGAAAATCAGAGGAGGATCAACCGTATGCCACTACGTGGAGTAAGAGAAGTGTGAAAAACCCGAGGCGAAGAAACAGGGGAGAAGAATACGAGGAGCAAGAAAAAAAAAGCAAAATACAAAAACGAGGAGAACACAAGGGGCGAAAATCAGAGGAGGATCAAAAGTGTGGCACTACGTGGAGTAAGAGAAGTGTGAAAAACCCGAGGCGAAGAAACAGGGGAGAAGAATACGAGGAGCAAGAAAAAAAAGCAAAATACAAAAACGAGGAGAACACAAGGGGCGAAAATCAGAAGAGGATCAAAAGGGTGGCACTACGTGGAGTAAGAGAAGTGTGAAAAACCCGAGGCGAAGAAACAGGGGAGAAGAATACGAGGAGCAAGAAAAAAAAAGCAAAATACAAAAACGAGGAGAACACAAGGGGCGAAAATCAGAGGAGGATCAAAAGTGTGGCACTACGTGGAGTAAGAGAAGTGTGAAAAACCCGAGGCGAAGAAACAGGGGAGGAGAATACGAGGAGCAAGAAAAAAAAAGCAAAATACAAAAACGAGGAGAACACAAGGGGCGAAAATCAGAGGAGGATACAAAGTGTGGCACTACGTGGAGTAAGAGAAGTGTGAAAAACCCGAGGCGAAGAAACAGGGGAGAAGAATAAGCGGAGCATGAAAAAAAAAGCAAAAAACAAAAACGAGGAGAACACAAGGGGCGAAAATCAGAGGAGGATCAAAAGTGTGGCACTACGAGTAGTAAGAGAAGTGTGAAAAAGCTGATGTGAAGAAACAGGGGAGAAGAATACGAGGAGCAAGAAAAAAAAAGCAAAATACAAAAACGAGGAGAACACAAGTGGCGAAAATCAGAGGAGGATCAACAGTATGCCACTACGAGGAGCAAGAGAAGTGTGAAAAACCCGAGGCGAAGAAACAGGGGAGAAGAATACGAGGAGCAAGAAAAAAAAAGCAAAATACAAAAACGAGGAGAACACAAGGGGCGAAAATCAGAGTAGGATCAACAGTATGCCACTACGAGGAGTAAGAGAAGTGTGAAAAAGCTGATGTGAAGAAACAGGGGAGAAGAATACGAGGAGCAAGGAAAAAAAAGCAAAATACAAAAACGAGGAGAACACAAGGGGCGAAAATCAGAGGAGGATCAACAGTATGCCACTACGAGGAGCAAGAGAAGTGTGAAAAACCCGAGGCGAAGAAACAGGGGAGAAGAATACGAGGAGCAAGAAAAAAAAGCAAAATACAAAAACGAGGAGAACACAAGGGGCGAAAATCAGAGGAGGATCAAAAGTGTGGCACTACGTGGAGTAAGAGAAGTGTGAAAAACCGAGCCAAAGAAACAGGGGAGAAGAATACGAGGAGCAAGAAAAAAAAAGCAAAATACAAAAACGAGGAGAACACAAGGGGCGAAAATCAGAGGAGGATCAAAAGTGTGGCACTACGTGGAGTAAGAGAAGTGTGAAAAACCCGAGGCGAAGAAACAGGGGAGAAGAATACGAAGAGCAAGAAAAAAAAAGCAAAATACAAAAACGAGGAGAACACAAGGGGCGAAAATCAGAGGAGGATCCAAAGTGTGGCACTACGTGGAGTAAGAGATGTGAAAAACCCGAGGCGAAGAAACAGGGGAGAAGAATACGAGGAGCAAGAAAAAAAAAGCAAAATACAAAAACGAGGAGAACACAAGGGGCGAAAATCAGAGGAGGATCAACAGTATGCCACTACGAGGAGTAAGAGAAGTGTGAAAAACCCGAGGCGAAGAAACAGGGGAGAAGAATACGAGGAGCAAGAAAAAAAAGCAAAATACAAAAACGAGGAGAACACAAGGGGCGAAAATCAGAGGAGGATCAAAATTGTGGCACTACGTGGAGTAAGAGAAGTGTGAAAAACCCGAGGTGAAGAAACAGGGGAGAAGAATACGAGGAGCAAGAAAAAAAAGCAAAATACAAAAACGAGGAGAACACAAGGGGCGAAAATCAGAGGAGGATCAAAAGTGTGGCACTATGTGGAGTAACAGAAGTGTGAAAAACCCGAGGCGAAGAAACAGGGGAGAAGAATACGAGGAGCAAGAAAAAAGAAGCAAAATACAAAAACGAGGAGAACACAAGGGGCGAAAATCAGAGGAGGATCAACAGTATGCCACTACGAGGAGCAAGAGAAGTGTGAAAAACACGAGGTGAAGAAACAGAGGAGAAGAATACGAGGAGCAAGAAAAAAAAGCAAAATACAAAAACGAGGAGAACACAAGGGGCGAAAATCAGAGGAGGATCAACCGTATGCCACTACGTGGAGCAAGAGAAGTGTGAAAAACCCGAGGCGAAGAAACAGGGGAGAAGAATACGAGGAGCAAGAAAAAAAAAGCAAAATACAAAAACGAGGAGAACACAAGGGGCGAAAATCAGAGGAGGATCAAAAGTGTGGCACTACGTGGAGTAAGAGAAGTGTGAAAAACCCGAGGCGAAGAAACAGGGGAGAAGAATACGAGGAGCAAGAAAAAAAAGCAAAATACAAAAACGAGGAGAACACAAGGGGCGAAAATCAGAAGAGGATCAAAAGGGTGGCACTACGTGGAGTAAGAGAAGTGTGAAAAACCCGAGGCGAAGAAACAGGGGAGAAGAATACGAGGAGCAAGAAAAAAAAAGCAAAATACAAAAACGAGGAGAACACAAGGGGCGAAAATCAGAGGAGGATCAAAAGTGTGGCACTACGTGGAGTAAGAGAAGTGTGAAAAACCCGAGGCGAAGAAACAGGGGAGGAGAATACGAGGAGCAAGAAAAAAAAAGCAAAATACAAAAACGAGGAGAACACAAGGGGCGAAAATCAGAGGAGGATACAAAGTGTGGCACTACGTGGAGTAAGAGAAGTGTGAAAAACCCGAGGCGAAGAAACAGGGGAGAAGAATACGAGGAGCAAGAAAAAAAAGCAAAATACAAAAACGAGGAGAACACAAGGGGCGAAAATCAGAGGAGGATCAACAGTATGCCACTACGAGGAGTAAGAGAAGTGTGAAAAAGCTGATGTGAAGAAACAGGGGAGAAGAATACGAGGAGCAAGAAAAAAAAAGCAAAATACAAAAACGAGGAGAACACAAGGGGCGAAAATCAGAGGAGGATCAACAGTATGCCACTACGAGGAGCAAGAGAAGTGTGAAAAACCCGAGGCGAAGAAACAGAGGAGAAGAATACGCGGAGCAAGAAAAAAAAGCAAAATACAAAAACGAGGAGAACACAAAGGGCGAAAATAAGAGGAGGATCAACCGTATGCCACTACGTGGAGTAAGAGAAGTGTGAAAAACCCGAGGCGAAGAAACAGGGGAGAAGAATACGAGGAGCAAGAAAAAAAAGCAAAATACAAAAACGAGGAGAACACAAGGGGCGAAAATCAGAGGAGGATCAAAAGTGTGGCACTACGTGGAGTAAGAGAAGTGTGAAAAACCCGAGGCGAAGAAACAGGGGAGAAGAATACGAGGAGCAAGAAAAAAAAAGCAAAATACATAAACGAGGAGAACACAAGGGACGAAAATCAGAGGAGGATCAAAAGTGTGGCACTACGTGGAGTAAGAGAAGTGTGAAAAACCCGAGGCGAAGAAACAGGGGAGAAGAATACGAGGAGCAAGAAAAAAAAAGCAAAATACAAAAACGAGGAGAACACAAGGGGCGAAAATCAGAGGAGGATCAACAGTATGCCACTACGAGGAGCAAGAGAAGTGTGAAAAACCCGAGGCGAAGAAACAGAGGAGAAGAATACGCGGAGCAAGAAAAAAAAGCAAAATACAAAAACGAGGAGAACACAAGGGGCGAAAATCAGAGGAGGATCAAAAGTGTGGCACTACGTGGAGTAAGAGAAGTGTGAAAAACCCAAGGCGAAGAAACAGGGGAGAAGAATACAAGGAGCAAGAAAAAAAAAGCAAAATACAAAAACGAGGAGAACACAAGGGGCGAAAATCAGAGGAGGATCAACAGTATGCCACTATGAGGAGCAAGAGAAGTGTGAAAAACCCGAGGCGAAGAAACAGAGGAGAAGAATACGAGGAGCAAGAAAAAAAAGCAAAATACAAAAACGAGGAGAACACAAGGGGCGAAAATCAGAGGAGGATCAACCGTATGCCACTACGTGGAGTAAGAGAAGTGTGAAAAACCCGATGCGAAGAAACAGGGGAGAAGAATAAGAGGAGCAAGAAAAAAAAAGCAAAATACAAAAACGAGGAGAAAACAAGGGGCGAAAATCAGAGGAGGATCAACAGTATGCCACTACGAGGAGCAAGAGAAGTGTGAAAAACCCGAGGCGAAGAAACAGGGGAGAAGAATACGAGGAGCAAGAAAAAAAAGCAAAATACAAAAACGAGGAGAACACAAGGGGCGAAAATCAGAGGAGGATCAACCGTATGCCACTACGTGCAGTAAGAGAAGTGTGAAAAACCCGAGGCGAAGAAACAGGGGAGAAGAATACGTGGAGCAAGAAAAAAAAAGCAAAATACAAAAACGAGAAGAACACAAGGGGCGAAAATCTGAGGAGGATCAAAAGTGTGGCACTACGTGCAGTAAGAGAAGTGTGAAAAACCCGAGGTGAAGAAACAGGGGAGAAGAATACGAGGAGCAAGAAAAAAAAAAGCAAAATACAAAAACGAGGAGAACACAAGGGGCGAAAATCAGAGGAGGATCAAAAGTGTGGCACTAGGTGGAGTAACAGAATTGTGAAAAACCCGAGGCGAAGAAACAGGGGAGAAGAATACGAGGAGCAAGAAAAAAGAAGCAAAATACAAAAACGAGGAGAACACAAGGGGCGAAAATCAGAGGAGGATCAACAGTATGCCACTACGAGGAGCAAGAGAAGTGTGAAACACACGAGGCGAAGAAACAGGGGAGAAGAATACGAGGAGCAAGAAAAAAAAAAGCAAAATACAAAAACGAGGAGAACACAAGGGGCGAAAATCAGAGGAGGATCAACAGTATGCCACTAGGTGGAGTAAGAGAAGTGTGAAAAACCCGAGGCGAAGAAACAGGGGAAAAGAATACGAGTAGCAAGAAAAAAAAAGCAAAATACAAAAACGAGGAGAACACAAGGGGCGAAAATCAGAGGAGGATCAGAAGTGTGGCACTAGGTGGAGTAAGAGAAGTGTGAAAAACCCGAGGCGAAGAAACAGGGGAGAAGAATACGAGGAGCAAGAAAAAAAAAGCAAAATACATAAACGAGGAGAACACAAGGGGCGAAAATCAGAGGAGGATCAACAGTATGCCACTACGAGGAGTAAGAGAAGTGTGAAAAAGGTGATGTGAAGAAACAGGGGAGAAGAATACGAGGAGCAAGAAAAAAAAAGCAAAATACAAAAACGAGGAGAACACAAGGGGCGAAAATCAGAGGAGGATCAACAGTATGCCACTACGAGGAGCAAGAGAAGTGTGAAAAACCCGAGGTGAAGAAAGAGAGGAGAAGAATACGAGGAGCAAGAAAAAAAAGCAAAATACAAAAACGAGGAGAACACAAGGGGCGAAAATCAGAGGAGGATCATCCTTATGCCACTACCTGGAGTAAGAGAAGTGTGAAAAACCCGAGGCGAAGAAACAGGGGAGAAGAATACGAGGAGCAAGAAAAAAAAGCAAAATACAAAAACGAGGAGAACACAAGGGGCGAAAATCAGAGGAGGATCAAAAGTGTGGCACTACGTGGAGTAAGAGACGTGTGAAAAACCGAGCCAAAGAAACAGGGGAGAAGAATACGAGGAGCAAGAAAAAAAAAGCAAAATACAAAAACGAGGAGAACACAAGGGGCGAAAATCAGAGGAGGATCAAAAGTGTGGCACTACGTGGAGTAAGAGAAGTGTGAAAAACCCGAGGCGAAGAAACAGGGGAGAAGAATACGAAGAGCAAGAAAAAAAAAGCAAAATACAAAAACGAGGAGAACACAAGGGGTGAAAATCAGAGGAGGATCCAAAGTGTGGCACTACGTGGAGTAAGAGATGTGAAAAACCCGAGGCGAAGAAACAGGGGAGAAGAATACGAGGAGCAAGAAAAAAAAAGCAAAATACAAAAACGAGGAGAACACAAGGGGCGAAAATCAGAGGAGGATCAACAGTATGCCACTACGAGGAGTAAGAGAAGTGTGAAAAACCCGAGGCGAAGAAACAGGGGAGAAGAATACGAGGAGCAAGAAAAAAAAGCAAAATACAAAAACGAGGAGAACACAAGGGGCGAAAATCAGAGGAGGATCAAAATTGTGGCACTACGTGGAGTAAGAGAAGTGTGAAAAACCCGAGGTGAAGAAACAGGGGAGAAGAATACGAGGAGCAAGAAAAAAAAGCAAAATACAAAAACGAGGAGAACACAAGGGGCGAAAATCAGAGGAGGATCAAAAGTGTGGCACTATGTGGAGTAACAGAAGTGTGAAAAACCCGAGGCGAAGAAACAGGGGAGAAGAATACGAGGAGCAAGAAAAAAGAAGCAAAATACAAAAACGAGGAGAACACAAGTGGCGAAAATCTTAGGAGGATCAAAAGTGTGGCACTACGTGGAGTAAGAGAAGTGTGAAAAACCCGAGGCGAAGAAACAGGGGAGAAGAATACGAGGAGCAAGAAAAAAAAGCAAAATACAAAAACGAGGAGAACACAAGGGGCGAAAATCAGAGGAGGATCAACAGTATGCCACTACGAGGAGTAAGAGAAGTGTGAAAAAGCTGATGTGAAGAAACAGGGGAGAAGAATACGAGGAGCAAGAAAAAAAAAGCAAAATACAAAAACGAGGAGAACACAAGGGGCGAAAATCAGAGGAGGATCAACAGTATGCCACTACGAGGAGCAAGAGAAGTGTGAAAAACCCGAGGCGAAGAAACAGAGGAGAAGAATACGCGGAGCAAGAAAAAAAAGCAAAATACAAAAACGAGGAGAACACAAAGGGCGAAAAAAAGAGGAGGATCAACCGTATGCCACTACGTGGAGTAAGAGAAGTGTGAAAAACCCGAGGCGAAGAAACAGGGGAGAAGAATACGAGGAGCAAGAAAAAAAAGCAAAATACAAAAACGAGGAGAACACAAGGGGCGAAAATCAGAGGAGGATCAAAAGTGTGGCACTACGTGGAGTAAGAGAAGTGTGAAAAACCCGAGGCGAAGAAACAGGGGAGAAGAATACGAGGAGCAAGAAAAAAAAAGCAAAATACATAAACGAGGAGAACACAAGGGACGAAAATCAGAGGAGGATCAAAAGTGTGGCACTACGTGGAGTAAGAGAAGTGTGAAAAACCCGAGGCGAAGAAACAGGGGAGAAGAATACGAGGAGCAAGAAAAAAAAAGCAAAATACAAAAACGAGGAGAACACAAGGGGCGAAAATCAGAGGAGGATCAACAGTATGCCACTACGAGGAGCAAGAGAAGTGTGAAAAACCCGAGGCGAAGAAACAGAGGAGAAGAATACGCGGAGCAAGAAAAAAAAGCAAAATACAAAAACGAGGAGAACACAAGGGGCGAAAATCAGAGGAGGATCAAAAGTGTGGCACTACGTGGAGTAAGAGAAGTGTGAAAAACCCAAGGCGAAGAAACAGGGGAGAAGAATACGAGGAGCAAGAAAAAAAAAGCAAAATACAAAAACGAGGAGAACACAAGGGGCGAAAATCAGAGGAGGATCAACAGTATGCCACTATGAGGAGCAAGAGAAGTGTGAAAAACCCGAGGCGAAGAAACAGAGGAGAAGAATACGAGGAGCAAGAAAAAAAAGCAAAATACAAAAACGAGGAGAACACAAGGGGCGAAAATCAGAGGAGGATCAACCGTATGCCACTACGTGGAGTAAGAGAAGTGTGAAAAACCCGATGCGAAGAAACAGGGGAGAAGAATAAGAGGAGCAAGAAAAAAAAAGCAAAATACAAAAACGAGGAGAACACAAGGGGCGAAAATCAGAGGAGGATCAACAGTATGCCACTACGAGGAGCAAGAGAAGTGTGAAAAACCCGAGGCGAAGAAACAGGGGAGAAGAATACGAGGAGCAAGAAAAAAAAGCAAAATACAAAAACGAGGAGAACACAAGGGGCGAAAATCAGAGGAGGATCAACCGTATGCCACTACGTGCAGTAAGAGAAGTGTGAAAAACCCGAGGCGAAGAAACAGGGGAGAAGAATACGTGGAGCAAGAAAAAAAAAGCAAAATACAAAAACGAGAAGAACACAAGGGGCGAAAATCTGAGGAGGATCAAAAGTGTGGCACTACGTGCAGTAAGAGAAGTGTGAAAAACCCGAGGTGAAGAAACAGGGGAGAAGAATACGAGGAGCAAGAAAAAAAAAAGCAAAATACAAAAACGAGGAGAACACAAGGGGCGAAAATCAGAGGAGGATCAAAAGTGTGGCAATAGGTGGAGTAACAGAATTGTGAAAAACCCGAGGCGAAGAAACAGGGGAGAAGAATACGAGGAGCAAGAAAAAAGAAGCAAAATACAAAAACGAGGAGAACACAAGGGGCGAAAATCAGAGGAGGATCAACAGTATGCCACTACGAGGAGCAAGAGAAGTGTGAAACACACGAGGCGAAGAAACAGGGGAGAAGAATACGAGGAGCAAGAAAAAAAAAGCAAAATACAAAAACGAGGAGAACACAAGGGGCGAAAATCAGAGGAGGATCAACAGTATGCCACTAGGTGGAGTAAGAGAAGTGTGAAAAACCCGAGGCGAAGAAACAGGGGAAAAGAATACGAGTAGCAAGAAAAAAAAAGCAAAATACAAAAACGAGGAGAACACAAGGGGCGAAAATCAGAGGAGGATCAGAAGTGTGGCACTAGGTGGAGTAAGAGAAGTGTGAAAAACCCGAGGCGAAGAAACAGGGGAGAAGAATACGAGGAGCAAGAAAAAAAAAGCAAAATACATAAACGAGGAGAACACAAGGGGCGAAAATCAGAGGAGGATCAACAGTATGCCACTACGAGGAGTAAGAGAAGTGTGAAAAATGTGATGTGAAGAAACAGGGGAGAAGAATACGAGGAGCAAGAAAAAAAAAGCAAAATACAAAAACGAGGAGAACACAAGGGGCGAAAATCAGAGGAGGATCAACAGTATGCCACTACGAGGAGCAAGAGAAGTGTGAAAAACCCGAGGTGAAGAAAGAGAGGAGAAGAATACGAGGAGCAAGAAAAAAAAGCAAAATACAAAAACGAGGAGAACACAAGGGGCGAAAATCAGAGGAGGATCATCCTTATGCCACTACCTGGAGTAAGAGAAGTGTGAAAAACCCGAGGCGAAGAAACAGGGGAGAAGAATAAGAGGAGCAAGAAAAAAAAAGCAAAATACAAAAACGAGGAGAACACAAGGGGCGAAAATCAGAGGAGGATCAAAATTGTGGCACTACGAGGAGTAAGAGAAGTGTGAAAAACCCGAGGTGAAGAAACAGGGGAGAAGAATACGAGGAGCAAGAAAAAAAAGCAAAATACAAAAACGAGGAGAACACAAGTGGCGAAAATCAGAGGAGGATCAAAAGTGTGGCACTACGTGGAGTAAGAGAAGTGTGAAAAACCCGAGGCGAAGAAACAGGGGAGAAGAATACGAGGAGCAAGAAAAAAAAGCAAAATACAAAAACGAGGAGAACACAAGGGGCGAAAATCAGAGGAGGATCAACAGTATGCCACTAAGAGGAGTAAGAGAAGTGTGAAAAAGCTGATGTGAAGAAACAGGGGAGAAGAATACGAGGAGCAAGAAAAAAAAAGCAAAATACAAAAACGAGGAGAACACAAGGGGCGAAAATCAGAGGAGGATCAACAGTATGCCACTACGAGGAGCAAGAGAAGTGTGAAAAACCCGAGGCGAAGAAACAGAGGAGAAGAATACGCGGAGCAAGAAAAAAAAGCAAAATACAAAAACGAGGAGAACACAAAGGGCGAAAATCAGAGGAGGATCAACCGTATGCCACTACGTGGAGTAAGAGAAGTGTGAAAAACCCGAGGCGAAGAAACAGGGGAGAAGAATACGAGGAGCAAGAAAAAAAAGCAAAATACAAAAACGAGGAGAACACAAGGGGCGAAAATCAGAGGAGGATCAAAAGTGTGGCACTACGTGGAGTAAGAGAAGTGTGAAAAACCCGAGGCGAAGAAACAGGGGAGAAGAGTACGAGGAGCAAGAAAAAAAAAGCAAAATACAAAAACGAGGAGAACACAAGGGGCGAAAATCAGAGGAGGATCAAAAGTGTGGCACTACGTGGAGTAAGAGAAGTGTGAAAAACCCGAGGCGAAGAAACAGGGGAGAAGAACACGAGGAGCAAGAAAAAAAAAGCAAAATACAAAAACGAGGAGAACACAAGGGGCGAAAATCAGAGGAGGATCAACAGTATGCCACTACGAGGAGCAAGAGAAGTGTGAAAAACCCGAGGCGAAGAAACAGAGGAGAAGAATACGCGGAGCAAGAAAAAAAAGCAAAATACAAAAACGAGGAGAACACAAGGGGCGAAAATCAGAGGAGGATCAAAAGTGTGGCACTACGTGGAGTAAGAGAAGTGTGAAAAACCCAAGGCGAAGAAACAGGGGAGAAGAATACAAGGAGCAAGAAAAAAAAAGCAAAATACAAAAACGAGGAGAACACAAGGGGCGAAAATCAGAGGAGGATCAACAGTATGCCACTACGAGGAGCAAGAGAAGTGTGAAAAACCCGAGGCGAAGAAACAGAGGAGAAGAATACGAGGAGCAAGAAAAAAAAGCAAAATACAAAAACGAGGAGAACACAAGGGGCGAAAATCAGAGGAGGATCAACCGTATGCCACTACGTGGAGTAAGAGAAGTGTGAAAAACCCGATGCGAAGAAACAGGGGAGAAGAATAAGAGGAGCAAGAAAAAAAAAGCAAAATACAAAAACGAGGAGAACACAAGGGGCGAAAATCAGAGGAGGATCAACAGTATGCCACTACGAGGAGCAAGAGAAGTGTGAAAAACCCGAGGCGAAGAAACAGGGGAGAAGAATACGAGGAGCAAGAAAAAAAAGCAAAATACAAAAACGAGGAGAACACAAGGGGCGAAAATCAGAGGAGGATCAACCGTATGCCACTACGTGGAGTAAGAGAAGTGTGAAAAACCCGAGGCGAAGAAACAGGGGAGAAGAATACGAGGAGCAAGAAAAAAAAAGCAAAATACAAAAACGAGAAGAACACAAGGGGCGAAAATCAGAGGAGGATCAAAAGTGTGGCACTACGTGCAGTAAGAGAAGTGTGAAAAACCCGAGGTGAAGAAACAGGGGAGAAGAATACGAGGAGCAAGAAAAAAAAAGCAAAATACAAAAACGAGGAGAACACAAGGGGCGAAAATCAGAGGAGGATCAAAAGTGTGGCACTACGTGGAGTAAGAGAAGTGTGAAAAAGCCGAGGCGAAGAAACAGGGGAGAAGAATACGAGGAGCAAGAAAAAAAAAAGCAAAATACAAAAACGAGGAGAACACAAGGGGCGAAAATCAGAGGAGGATCAACAGTATGCCACTACGAGGAGTAAGAGAAGTGTGAAAAAGCTGATGTGAAGAAACAGGGGAGAAGAATACGAGGAGCAAGAAAAAAAAAGCAAAATACAAAAACGAGGAGAACACAAGGGGCGAAAATCAGAGGAGGATCAACCGTATGCCACTACGTGCAGCAAGAGAAGTGTGAAAAACCCGAGGCGAAGAAACACAGGAGAAGAATACGCGGAGCAAGAAAAAAAAGCAAAATACAAAAATGAGGAGAACACAAGGGGCGAAAATCAGAGGAGGATCAAAAGTGTGCCACTACGTGAAGTAAGAGAAGTGTGAAAAACCCGAGGCGAAGAAACAGGGGAGAAGAATAAGAGGAGCAAGAAAAAAAAAGCAAAATACAAAAACGAGGAGAACACAAGGGGCGAAAATCAGAGGAGGATCAACAGTATGCCACTACGAGGAGCAAGAGAAGTGTGAAAAACCCGAGGCGAAGAAACAGGGGAGAAGAATACGAGGAGCAAGAAAAAAAAAGCAAAATACAAAAACGAGGAGAACACAAGGGGCGAAAATCAGAGGAGGATCAACAGTATGCCACTACGAGGAGCAAGAGAAGTGTGAAAAACACGAGGTGAAGAAACAGAGGAGAAGAATACGAGGAGCAAGAAAAAAAAGCAAAATACAAAAACGAGGAGAACACAAGGGGCGAAAATCAGAGGAGGATCAACCGTATGCCACTACGTGGAGTAAGAGAAGTGTGAAAAACCCGAGGCGAAGAAACAGGGGAGAAGAATACGAGGAGCAAGAAAAAAAAAGCAAAATACAAAAACGAGGAGAACACAAGGGGCGAAAATCAGAGGAGGATCAAAAGTGTGGCACTACGTGGAGTAAGAGAAGTGTGAAAAACCCGAGGCGAAGAAACAGGGGAGAAGAATACGAGGAGCAAGAAAAAAAAGCAAAATACAAAAACGAGGAGAACACAAGGGGCGAAAATCAGAAGAGGATCAAAAGGGTGGCACTACGTGGAGTAAGAGAAGTGTGAAAAACCCGAGGCGAAGAAACAGGGGAGAAGAATACGAGGAGCAAGAAAAAAAAAGCAAAATACAAAAACGAGGAGAACACAAGGGGCGAAAATCAGAGGAGGATCAAAAGTGTGGCACTACGTGGAGTAAGAGAAGTGTGAAAAACCCGAGGCGAAGAAACAGGGGAGGAGAATACGAGGAGCAAGAAAAAAAAAGCAAAATACAAAAACGAGGAGAACACAAGGGGCGAAAATCAGAGGAGGATACAAAGTGTGGCACTACGTGGAGTAAGAGAAGTGTGAAAAACCCGAGGCGAAGAAACAGGGGAGAAGAATAAGAGGAGCATGAAAAAAAAAGCAAAATACAAAAACGAGGAGAACACAAGGGGCGAAAATCAGAGGAGGATCAAAAGTGTGGCACTACGAGTAGTAAGAGAAGGGTGAAAAAGCTGATGTGAAGAAACAGGGGAGAAGAATACGAGGAGCAAGAAAAAAAAAGCAAAATACAAAAACGAGGAGAACACAAGTGGCGAAAATCAGAGGAGGATCAACAGTATGCCACTACGAGGAGCAAGAGAAGTGTGAAAAACCCGAGGCGAAGAAACAGGGGAGAAGAATACGAGGAGCAAGAAAAAAAAAGCAAAATACAAAAACGAGGAGAACACAAGGGGCGAAAATCAGAGTAGGATCAACAGTATGCCACTACGAGGAGTAAGAGAAGTGTGAAAAAGATGATGTGAAGAAACAGGGGAGAAGAATACGAGGAGCAAGGAAAAAAAAGCAAAATACAAAAACGAGGAGAACACAAGGGGCGAAAATCTGAGGAGGATCAACAGTATGCCACTACGAGGAGCAAGAGAAGTGTGAAAAACCCGAGGCGAAGAAACAGGGGAGAAGAATACGAGGAGCAAGAAAAAAAAGCAAAATACAAAAACGAGGAGAACACAAGGGGCGAAAATCAGAGGAGGATCAAAAGTGTGGCACTACGTGGAGTAAGAGACGTGTGAAAAACCGAGCCAAAGAAACAGGGGAGAAGAATACGAGGAGCAAGAAAAAAAAAGCAAAATACAAAAACGAGGAGAACACAAGGGGCGAAAATCAGAGGAGGATCAAAAGTGTGGCACTACGTGGAGTAAGAGAAGTGTGAAAAACCCGAGGCGAAGAAACAGGGGAGAAGAATACGAAGAGCAAGAAAAAAAAAGCAAAATACAAAAACGAGGAGAACACAAGGGGTGAAAATCAGAGGAGGATCCAAAGTGTGGCACTACGTGGAGTAAGAGATGTGAAAAACCCGAGGCGAAGAAACAGGGGAGAAGAATACGAGGAGCAAGAAAAAAAAAGCAAAATACAAAAACGAGGAGAACACAAGGGGCGAAAATCAGAGGAGGATCAACAGTATGCCACTACGAGGAGTAAGAGAAGTGTGAAAAACCCGAGGCGAAGAAACAGGGGAGAAGAATACGAGGAGCAAGAAAAAAAAGCAAAATACAAAAACGAGGAGAACACAAGGGGCGAAAATCAGAAGAGGATCAAAAGGGTGGCACTACGTGGAGTAAGAGAAGTGTGAAAAACCCGAGGCGAAGAAACAGGGGAGAAGAATACGAGGAGCAAGAAAAAAAAAGCAAAATACAAAAACGAGGAGAACAAAAGGGGCGAAAATCAGAGGAGGATCAAAAGTGTGGAACTACGTGGAGTAAGAGAAGTGTGAGAAACCCGAGGCGAAGAAACAGGGGAGAAGAATAAGAGGAGCAAGAAAAAAAAAGCAAAATACAAAAACGAGGAGAACAAAAGGGGCGAAAATCAGAGGAGGATCAACAGTATGCCACTAAGAGGAGTAAGAGAAGTGTGAAAAAGCTGATGTGAAGAAACAGGGGAGAAGAATACGAGGAGCAAGAAAAAAAAAGCAAAATACAAAAACGAGGAGAACACAAGGGGCGAAAATCAGAGGAGGATCAACAGTATGCCACTACGAGGAGCAAGAGAAGTGTGAAAAACCCGAGGCGAAGAAACAGAGGAGAAGAATACGCGGAGCAAGAAAAAAAAGCAAAATACAAAAACGAGGAGAACACAAAGGGCGAAAATCAGAGGAGGATCAAATGTGTGGCACTACGTGGAGTAAGAGAAGTGTGAAAAACCCGAGGTGAAGAAACAGGGGAGAAGAATACGAGGAGCAAGAAAAAAAAGCAAAATACAAAAACGAGGAGAACACAAGGGGCGAAAATCAGAGGAGGATCAAAAGTGTGGCACTACGTGGAGTAAGAGAAGTGTGAAAAACCCGAGGCGAAGAAACAGGAGAGAAGAATAAGAGGAGCAAGAAAAAAAAAGCAAAATACATAAACGAGGAGAACACAAGGGGCGAAAATCAGAGGAGGATCAAAAGTGTGGCACTACGTGGAGTAAGAGAAGTGTGAAAAACCCGAGGCGAAGAAACAGGGGAGAAGAATACGAGGAGCAAGAAAAAAAAAGCAAAATACAAAAACGAGGAGAACACAAGGGGCGAAAATCAGAAGAGGATCAACAGTATGCCACTACGAGGAGCAAGAGAAGTGTGAAAAACCCGAGGCGAAGAAACAGAGGAGAAGAATACGCGGAGCAAGAAAAAAAAGCAAAATACAAAAACGAGGAGAACACACGGGGCGAAAATCAGAGGAGGATCAAAAGTGTGGCACTACGTGGAGTAAGAGAAGTGTGAAAAACCCAAGGCGAAGAAACAGGGGAGAAGAATACAAGGAGCAAGAAAAAAAAAGCAAAATACAAAAACGAGGAGAACACAAGGGGCGAAAATCAGAGGAGGATCAACAGTATGCCACTACGAGGAGCAAGAGAAGTGTGAAAAACCCGAGGCGAAGAAACAGAGGAGAAGAATACGAGGAGCAAGAAAAAAAAGCAAAATACAAAAACGAGGAGAACACAAGGGGCGAAAATCAGAGGAGGATCAACCGTATGCCACTACGTGGAGTAAGAGAAGTGTGAAAAACCCGATGCGAAGAAACAGGGGAGAAGAATAAGAGGAGCAAGAAAAAAAAAGCAAAATACAAAAACGAGGAGAACACAAGGGGCGAAAATCAGAGGAGGATCAACAGTATGCCACTACGAGGAGCAAGAGAAGTGTGAAAAACCCGAGGCGAAGAAACAGGGGAGAAGAATACGAGGAGCAAGAAAAAAAAGCAAAATACAAAAACGAGGAGAACACAAGGGGCGAAAATCAGAGGAGGATCAACCGTATGCCACTACGTGCAGTAAGAGAAGTGTGAAAAACCCGAGGCGAAGAAACAGGGGAGAAGAATACGAGGAGCAAGAAAAAAAAAGCAAAATACAAAAACGAGGAGAACACAAGGGGCGAAAATCAGAGGAGGATCAAAAGTGTGGCACTACGTGGAGTAAGAGAAGTGTGAAAAACCCGAGGCGAAGAAACAGGGGAGAAGAATACGAAGAGCAAGAAAAAAAAAGCAAAATACAAAAACGAGGAGAACACAAGGGGTGAAAATCAGAGGAGGATCCAAAGTGTGGCACTACGTGGAGTAAGAGATGTGAAAAACCCGAGGCGAAGAAACAGGGGAGAAGAATACGAGGAGCAAGAAAAAAAAAGCAAAATACAAAAACGAGGAGAACACAAGGGGCGAAAATCAGAGGAGGATCAACAGTATGCCACTACGAGGAGTAAGAGAAGTGTGAAAAACCCGAGGCGAAGAAACAGGGGAGAAGAATACGAGGAGCAAGAAAAAAAAGCAAAATACAAAAACGAGGAGAACACAAGGGGCGAAAATCAGAGGAGGATCAAAATTGTGGCACTACGTGGAGTAAGAGAAGTGTGAAAAACCCGAGGTGAAGAAACAGGGGAGAAGAATACGAGGAGCAAGAAAAAAAAGCAAAATACAAAAACGAGGAGAACACAAGGGGCGAAAATCAGAGGAGGATCAAAAGTGTGGCACTATGTGGAGTAACAGAAGTGTGAAAAACCCGAGGCGAAGAAACAGGGGAGAAGAATACGAGGAGCAAGAAAAAAAAAGCAAAATACAAAACCGAGGAGAACACAAGGGGCGAAAATCAGAGGAGGATCAACAGTATGCCACTACGAGGAGTAAGAGAAGTGTGAAAAAGGTGATGTGAAGAAACAGGGGAGAAGAATACGAGGAGCAAGAAAAAAAAAGCAAAATACAAAAACGAGGAGAACACAAGGGGCGAAAATCAGAGGAGGATCAACAGTATGCCACTACGAGGAGCAAGAGAAGTGTGAAACACACGAGGCGAAGAAACAGGGGAGAAGAATACGAGGAGCAAGAAAAAAAAAGCAAAATACAAAAACGAGGAGAACACAAGGGGCGAAAATCAGAGGAGGATCAACAGTATGCCACTAGGTGGAGTAAGAGAAGTGTGAAAAACCCGAGGCGAAGAAACAGGGGAAAAGAATACGAGTAGCAAGAAAAAAAAAGCAAAATACAAAAACGAGGAGAACACAAGGGGCGAAAATCAGAGGAGGATCAGAAGTGTGGCACTAGGTGGAGTAAGAGAAGTGTGAAAAACCCGAGGCGAAGAAACAGGGGAGAAGAATACGAGGAGCAAGAAAAAAAAAGCAAAATACAAAACCGAGGAGAACACAAGGGGCGAAAATCAGAGGAGGATCAACAGTATGCCACTACGAGGAGTAAGAGAAGTGTGAAAAAGGTGATGTGAAGAAACAGGGGAGAAGAATACGAGGAGCAAGAAAAAAAAAGCAAAATACAAAAACGAGGAGAACACAAGGGGCGAAAATCAGAGGAGGATCAACAGTATGCCACTACGAGGAGCAAGAGAAGTGTGAAAAACCCGAGGTGAAGAAAGAGAGGAGAAGAATACGAGGAGCAAGAAAAAAAAGCAAAATACAAAAACGAGGAGAACACAAGGGGCGAAAATCAGAGGAGGATCATCCTTATGCCACTACCTGGAGTAAGAGAAGTGTGAAAAACCCGAGGCGAAGAAACAGGGGAGAAGAATAAGAGGAGCAAGAAAAAAAAAGCAAAATACGAAAACGAGGAGAACACAAGGGGCGAAAATCAGAGGAGGATCAAAATTGTGGCACTACGTGGAGTAAGAGAAGTGTGAAAAACCCGAGGCGAAGAAACAGGGGAGAAGAATACGAGGAGCAAGAAAAAAAAGCAAAATACAAAAACGAGGAGAACACAAGTGGCGAAAATCAGAGGAGGATCAAAAGTGTGGCACTACGTGGAGTAAGAGAAGTGTGAAAAACCCGAGGCGAAGAAACAGGGGAGAAGAATGCGAGGAGCAAGAAAAAAAAGCAAAATACAAAAACGAGGAGAACAC
Organism: Cervus elaphus; assembly: GCF_910594005.1. Lineage (NCBI taxonomy): Eukaryota > Metazoa > Chordata > Mammalia > Artiodactyla > Cervidae > Cervus > Cervus elaphus. The sequence goes on along the minus strand of NC_057848.1, from coordinate 13,769,995 downwards.
AAGGGGCGAAAATCAGAGGAGGATCAACAGTATGCCACTACGAGGAGTAAGAGAAGTGTGAAAAAGCTGATGTGAAGGAACAGGGGAGAAGAATACGAGGAGCAAGAAAAAAAAAGCAAAATACAAAAACGAGGAGAAAACAAGGGGCGAAAATCAGAGGAGGATCAACAGTATGCCACTACGAGGAGCAAGGGAAGTGTGAAAAACCCGAGGCGAAGAAACAGGGGAGAAGAATACGCGGAGAAAGAAAAAAAAGCAAAATACAAAAACGAGGAGAACACAAAGGGCGAAAATCAGAGGAGGATCAACCGTATGCCACTACGTGGAGTAAGAGAAGTGTGAAAAACCCGAGGCGAAGAAACAGGGGAGAAGAATACGAGGAGCAAGAAAAAAAAGCAAAATACAAAAACGAGGAGAACACAAGGGGCGAAAATCAGAGGAGGATCAAAAGTGTGGCACTACGTGGAGTAAGAGAAGTGTGAAAAACCCGAGGCGAAGAAACAGGGGAGAAGAATACGAGGAGCAAGAAAAAAAAAGCAAAATACATAAACGAGGAGAACACAAGGGGCGAAAATCAGAGGAGGATCAAAAGTGTGGCACTACGTGGAGTAAGAGAAGTGTGAAAAACCCGAGGCGAAGAAACAGGGGAGAAGAATACGAGGAGCAAGAAAAAAAAAGCAAAATACAAAAACGAGGAGAACACAAGGGGCGAAAATCAGAGGAGGATCAACAGTATGCCACTACGAGGAGCAAGAGAAGTGTGAAAAACCCGAGGCGAAGAAACAGAGGAGAAGAATACGCGGAGCAAGAAAAAAAAGCAAAATACAAAAACGAGGAGAACACAAGGGGCGAAAATCAGAGGAGGATCAAAAGTGTGGCACTACGTGGAGTAAGAGAAGTGTGAAAAACCCAAGGCGAAGAAACAGGGGAGAAGAATACAAGGAGCAAGAAAAAAAAAGCAAAATACAAAAACGAGGAGAACACAAGGGGCGAAAATCAGAGGAGGAACAACAGTATGCCACTACGAGGAGCAAGAGAAGTGTGAAAAACCCGAGGAGAAGAAACAGAGGAGAAGAATACGAGGAGCAAGAAAAAAAAGCAAAATACAAAAACGAGGAGAACACAAGGGGCGAAAATCAGAGGAGGATCAACCGTATGCCACTACGTGGAGTAAGAGAAGTGTGAAAAACCCGATGCGAAGAAACAGGGGAGAAGAATAAGAGGAGCAAGAAAAAAAAAGCAAAATACAAAAACGAGGAGAACACAAGGGGCGAAAATCAGAGGAGGATCAACAGTATGCCACTACGAGGAGCAAGAGAAGTGTGAAAAACCCGAGGCGAAGAAACAGGGGAGAAGAATACGAGGAGCAAGAAAAAAAAGCAAAATACAAAAACGAGGAGAACACAAGGGGCGAAAATCAGAGGAGGATCAACCCTATGCCACTACGTGCAGTAAGAGAAGTGTGAAAAACCCGAGGCGAAGAAACAGGGGAGAAGAATACGAGGAGCAAGAAAAAAAAAGCAAAATACAAAAACGAGAAGAACACAAGGGGCGAAAATCAGAGGAGGATCAAAAGTGTGGCACTACGTGCAGTAAGAGAAGTGTGAAAAACCCGAGGTGAAGAAACAGGGGAGAAGAATACGAGGAGCAAGAAAAAAAAAAGCAAAATACAAAAACGAGGAGAACACAAGGGGCGAAAATCAGAGGAGGATCAAAAGTGTGGCACTAGGTGGAGTAACAGAAGTGTGAAAAACCCGAGGCGAAGAAACAGGGGAGAAGAATACGAGGAGCAAGAAAAAAGAAGCAAAATACAAAAACGAGGAGAACACAAGGGGCGAAAATCAGAGGAGGATCAACAGTATGCCACTACGAGGAGCAAGAGAAGTGTGAAACACACGAGGCGAAGAAACAGGGGAGAAGAATAGGAGGAGCAAGAAAAAAAAAGCAAAATACAAAAACGAGGAGAACACAAGGGGCGAAAATCAGAGGAGGATCAACAGTATGCCACTAGGTGGAGTAAGAGAAGTGTGAAAAACCCGAGGCGAAGAAACAGGGGAAAAGAATACGAGTAGCAAGAAAAAAAAAGCAAAATACAAAAACGAGGAGAACACAAGGGGCGAAAATCAGAGGAGGATCAGAAGTGTGGCACTAGGTGGAGTAAGAGAAGTGTGAAAAACCCGAGGCGAAGAAACAGGGGAGAAGAATACGAGGAGCAAGAAAAAAAAAGCAAAATACAAAAACGAGGAGAACACAAGGGGCGAAAATCAGAGGAGGATCAACAGTATGCCACTACGAGGAGTAAGAGAAGTGTGAAAAAGGTGATGTGAAGAAACAGGGGAGAAGAATACGAGGAGCAAGAAAAAAAAAGCAAAATACAAAAACGAGGAGAACACAAGGGGCGAAAATCAGAGGAGGATCAACAGTATGCCACTACGAGGAGCAAGAGAAGTGTGAAAAACCCGAGGTGAAGAAAGAGAGGAGAAGAATACGAGGAGCAAGAAAAAAAAGCAAAATACAAAAACGAGGAGAACACAAGGGGCGAAAATCAGAGGAGGATCATCCTTATGCCACTACCTGGAGTAAGAGAAGTGTGAAAAACCCGAGGCGAAGAAACAGGGGAGAAGAATAAGAGGAGCAAGAAAAAAAAAGCAAAATACAAAAACGAGGAGAACACAAGGGGCGAAAATTTGAGGAGGATCAACAGTATGCCACTACGAGGAGCAAGAGAAGTGTGAAAAACCCGAGGCGAAGAAACAGGGGAGAAGAATACGAGGAGCAAGAAAAAAAAGCAAAATACAAAAACGAGGAGAACACAAGGGGCGAAAATCAGAGGAGGATCAAAAGTGTGGCACTACGTGGAGTAAGAGACGTGTGAAAAACCGAGCCAAAGAAACAGGGGAGAAGAATACGAGGAGCAAGAAAAAAAAAGCAAAATACAAAAACGAGGAGAACACAAGGGGCGAAAATCAGAGGAGGATCAAAAGTGTGGCACTACGTGGAGTAAGAGAAGTGTGAAAAACCCGAGGCGAAGAAACAGGGGAGAAGAATACGAAGAGCAAGAAAAAAAAAGCAAAATACAAAAACGAGGAGAACACAAGGGGTGAAAATCAGAGGAGGATCCAAAGTGTGGCACTACGTGGAGTAAGAGATGTGAAAAACCCGAGGCGAAGAAACAGGGGAGAAGAATACGAGGAGCAAGAAAAAAAAAGCAAAATACAAAAACGAGGAGAACACAAGGGGCGAAAATCAGAGGAGGATCAACAGTATGCCACTACGAGGAGTAAGAGAAGTGTGAAAAACCCGAGGCGAAGAAACAGGGGAGAAGAATACGAGGAGCAAGAAAAAAAAGCAAAATACAAAAACGAGGAGAACACAAGGGGCGAAAATCAGAAGAGGATCAAAAGGGTGGCACTACGTGGAGTAAGAGAAGTGTGAAAAACCCGAGGCGAAGAAACAGGGGAGAAGAATACGAGGAGCAAGAAAAAAAAAGCAAAATACAAAAACGAGGAGAACACAAGGGGCGAAAATCAGAGGAGGATCAAAAGTGTGGAACTACGTGGAGTAAGAGAAGTGTGAAAAACCCGAGGCGAAGAAACAGGGGAGAAGAATAAGAGGAGCAAGAAAAAAAAAGCAAAATACAAAAACGAGGAGAACAAAAGGGGCGAAAATCAGAGGAGGATCAACAGTATGCCACTAAGAGGAGTAAGAGAAGTGTGAAAAAGCTGATGTGAAGAAACAGGGGAGAAGAATACGAGGAGCAAGAAAAAAAAAGCAAAATACAAAAACGAGGAGAACACAAGGGGCGAAAATCAGAGGAGGATCAACAGTATGCCACTACGAGGAGCAAGAGAAGTGTGAAAAACCCGAGGCGAAGAAACAGAGGAGAAGAATACGCGGAGCAAGAAAAAAAAGCAAAATACAAAAACGAGGAGAACACAAAGGGCGAAAATCAGAGGAGGATCAAATGTGTGGCACTACGTGGAGTAAGAGAAGTGTGAAAAACCCGAGGTGAAGAAACAGGGGAGAAGAATACGAGGAGCAAGAAAAAAAAGCAAAATACAAAAACGAGGAGAACACAAGGGGCGAAAATCAGAGGAGGATCAAAAGTGTGGCACTACGTGGAGGAAGAGAAGTGTGAAAAACCCGAGGCGAAGAAACAGGGGAGAAGAATACGAGGAGCAAGAAAAAAAAAGCAAAATACATAAACGAGGAGAACACAAGGGGCGAAAATCAGAGGAGGATCAAAAGTGTGGCACTACGTGGAGTAAGAGAAGTGTGAAAAACCCGAGGCGAAGAAACAGGGGAGAAGAATACGAGGAGCAAGAAAAAAAAAGCAAAATACAAAAACGAGGAGAACACAAGGGGCGAAAATCAGAAGAGGATCAACAGTATGCCACTACGAGGAGCAAGAGAAGTGTGAAAAACCCGAGGCGAAGAAACAGAGGAGAAGAATACGCGGAGCAAGAAAAAAAAGCAAAATACAAAAACGAGGAGAACACACGGGGCGAAAATCAGAGGAGGATCAAAAGTGTGGCACTACGTGGAGTAAGAGAAGTGTGAAAAACCCAAGGCGAAGAAACAGGGGAGAAGAATACAAGGAGCAAGAAAAAAAAAGCAAAATACAAAAACGAGGAGAACACAAGGGGCGAAAATCAGAGGAGGATCAACAGTATGCCACTACGAGGAGCAAGAGAAGTGTGAAAAACCCGAGGCGAAGAAACAGAGGAGAAGAATACGAGGAGCAAGAAAAAAAAGCAAAATACAAAAACGAGGAGAACACAAGGGGCGAAAATCAGAGGAGGATCAACCGTATGCCACTACGTGGAGTAAGAGAAGTGTGAAAAACCCGATGCGAAGAAACAGGGGAGAAGAATAAGAGGAGCAAGAAAAAAAAAGCAAAATACAAAAACGAGGAGAACACAAGGGGCGAAAATCAGAGGAGGATCAACAGTATGCCACTACGAGGAGCAAGAGAAGTGTGAAAAACCCGAGGCGAAGAAACAGGGGAGAAGAATACGAGGAGAAAGAAAAAAAAGCAAAATACAAAAACGAGGAGAACACAAGGGGCGAAAATCAGAGGAGGATCAACCGTATGCCACTACGTGCAGTAAGAGAAGTGTGAAAAACCCGAGGCGAAGAAACAGGGGAGAAGAATACGAGTAGCAAGAAAAAAAAAGCAAAATACAAAAACGAGGAGAACACAAGGGGCGAAAATCAGAGGAGGATCAAAAGTGTGGCACTACGTGGAGTAAGAGAAGTGTGAAAAACCCGAGGCGAAGAAACAGGGGAGAAGAATACGAAGAGCAAGAAAAAAAAAGCAAAATACAAAAACGAGGAGAACACAAGGGGTGAAAATCAGAGGAGGATCCAAAGTGTGGCACTACGTGGAGTAAGAGATGTGAAAAACCCGAGGCGAAGAAACAGGGGAGAAGAATACGAGGAGCAAGAAAAAAAAAGCAAAATACAAAAACGAGGAGAACACAAGGGGCGAAAATCAGAGGAGGATCAACAGTATGCCACTACGAGGAGTAAGAGAAGTGTGAAAAACCCGAGGCGAAGAAACAGGGGAGAAGAATACGAGGAGCAAGAAAAAAAAGCAAAATACAAAAACGAGGAGAACACAAGGGGCGAAAATCAGAGGAGGATCAAAATTGTGGCACTACGTGGAGTAAGAGAAGTGTGAAAAACCCGAGGTGAAGAAACAGGGGAGAAGAATACGAGGAGCAAGAAAAAAAAGCAAAATACAAAAACGAGGAGAACACAAGGGGCGAAAATCAGAGGAGGATCAAAAGTGTGGCACTATGTGGAGTAACAGAAGTGTGAAAAACCCGAGGCGAAGAAACAGGGGAGAAGAATACGAGGAGCAAGAAAAAAAAGCAAAATACAAAACCGAGGAGAACACAAGGGGCGAAAATCAGAGGAGGATCAACAGTATGCCACTACGAGGAGTAAGAGAAGTGTGAAAAAGCTGATGTGAAGAAACAGGGGAGAAGAATACGAGGAGCAAGAAAAAAAAAGCAAAATACAAAAACGAGGAGAACACAAGGGGCGAAAATCAGAGGAGGATCAACAGTATGCCACTACGAGGAGCAAGAGAAGTGTGAAACACACGAGGCGAAGAAACAGGGGAGAAGAATACGAGGAGCAAGAAAAAAAAAGCAAAATACAAAAACGAGGAGAACACAAGGGGCGAAAATCAGAGGAGGATCAACAGTATGCCACTAGGTGGAGTAAGAGAAGTGTGAAAAACCCGAGGCGAAGAAACAGGGGAAAAGAATACGAGTAGCAAGAAAAAAAAAGAAAAATACAAAAACGAGGAGAACACAAGGGGCGAAAATCAGAGGAGGATCAGAAGTGTGGCACTAGGTGGAGTAAGAGAAGTGTGAAAAACCCGAGGCGAAGAAACAGGGGAGAAGAATACGAGGAGCAAGAAAAAAAAAGCAAAATACAAAACCGAGGAGAACACAAGGGGCGAAAATCAGAGGAGGATCAACAGTATGCCACTACGAGGAGTAAGAGAAGTGTGAAAAAGGTGATGTGAAGAAACAGGGGAGAAGAATACGAGGAGCAAGAAAAAAAAAGCAAAATACAAAAACGAGGAGAACACAAGGGGCGAAAATCAGAGGAGGATCAACAGTATGCCACTACGAGGAGCAAGAGAAGTGTGAAAAACCCGAGGTGAAGAAAGAGAGGAGAAGAATACGAGGAGCAAGAAAAAAAAGCAAAATACAAAAACGAGGAGAACACAAGGGGCGAAAATCAGAGGAGGATCATCCTTATGCCACTACCTGGAGTAAGAGAAGTGTGAAAAACCCGAGGCGAAGAAACAGGGGAGAAGAATAAGAGGAGCAAGAAAAAAAAAGCAAAATACGAAAACGAGGAGAACACAAGGGGCGAAAATCAGAGGAGGATCAAAATTGTGGCACTACGTGGAGTAAGAGAAGTGTGAAAAACCCGAGGCGAAGAAACAGGGGAGAAGAATACGAGGAGCAAGAAAAAAAAGCAAAATACAAAAACGAGGAGAACACAAGTGGCGAAAATCAGAGGAGGATCAAAAGTGTGGCACTACGTGGAGTAAGAGAAGTGTGAAAAACCCGAGGCGAAGAAACAGGGGAGAAGAATACGAGGAGCAAGAAAAAAAAGCAAAATACAAAAACGAGGAGAACACAAGGGGCGAAAATCAGAGGAGGATCAACAGTATGCCACTACGAGGAGTAAGAGAAGTGTGAAAAAGCTGATGTGAAGGAACAGGGGAGAAGAATACGAGGAGCAAGAAAAAAAAAGCAAAATACAAAAACGAGGAGAACACAAGGGGCGAAAATCAGAGGAGGATCAACAGTATGCCACTACGAGGAGCAAGAGAAGTGTGAAAAACCCGAGGCGAAGAAACAGAGGAGAAGAATACGCGGAGCAAGAAAAAAAAGCAAAATACAAAAACGAGGAGAACACAAAGGGCGAAAATCAGAGGAGGATCAACCGTATGCCACTACGTGGAGTAAGAGAAGTGTGAAAAACCCGAGGCGAAGAAACAGGGGAGAAGAATACGAGGAGCAAGAAAAAAAAGCAAAATACAAAAACGAGGAGAACACAAGGGGCGAAAATCAGAGGAGGATCAAAAGTGTGGCACTACGTGGAGTAAGAGAAGTGTGAAAAACCCGAGGCGAAGAAACAGGGGAGAAGAATACGAGGAGCAAGAAAAAAAAAGCAAAATACATAAACGAGGAGAACACAAGGGGCGAAAATCAGAGGAGGATCAAAAGTGTGGCACTACGTGGAGTAAGAGAAGTGTGAAAAACCCGAGGCGAAGAAACAGGGGAGAAGAATACGAGGAGCAAGAAAAAAAAAGCAAAATACAAAAACGAGGAGAACACAAGGGGCGAAAATCAGAGGAGGATCAACAGTATGCCACTACGTGGAGCAAGAGAAGTGTGAAAAACCCGAGGCGAAGAAACAGAGGAGAAGAATACGCGGAGCAAGAAAAAAAAGCAAAATACAAAAACGAGGAGAACACAAGGGGCGAAAATCAGAGGAGGATCAAAAGTGTGGCACTACGTGGAGTAAGAGACGTGTGAAAAACCCAAGGCGAAGAAACAGGGGAGAAGAATACAAGGAGCAAGAAAAAAAAAGCAAAATACAAAAACGAGGAGAACACAAGGGGCGAAAATCAGAGGAGGATCAACAGTATGCCACTACGAGGAGCAAGAGAAGTGTGAAAAACCCGAGGCGAAGAAACAGAGGAGAAGAATACGAGGAGCAAGAAAAAAAAGCAAAATACAAAAACGAGGAGAACACAAGGGGCGAAAATCAGAGGAGGATCAACCGTATGCCACTACGTGGAGTAAGAGAAGTGTGAAAAACCCGATGCGAAGAAACAGGGGAGAAGAATAAGAGGAGCAAGAAAAAAAAAGCAAAATACAAAAACGAGGAGAACACAAGGGGCGAAAATCAGAGGAGGATCAACAGTATGCCACTACGAGGAGCAAGAGAAGTGTGAAAAACCCGAGGCGAAGAAACAGGGGAGAAGAATACGAGGAGCAAGAAAAAAAAGCAAAATACAAAAACGAGGAGAACACAAGGGGCGAAAATCAGAGGAGGATCAACCGTATGCCACTACGTGCAGTAAGAGAAGTGTGAAAAACCCGAGGCGAAGAAACAGGGGAGAAGAATACGAGGAGCAAGAAAAAAAAAGCAAAATACAAAAACGAGAAGAACACAAGGGGCGAAAATCAGAGGAGGATCAAAAGTGTGGCACTACGTGCAGTAAGAGAAGTGTGAAAAACCCGAGGTGAAGAAACAGGGGAGAAGAATACGAGGAGCAAGAAAAAAAAAAGCAAAATACAAAAACGAGGAGAACACAAGGGGCGAAAATCAGAGGAGGATCAAAAGTGTGGCACTAGGTGGAGTAACAGAAGTGTGAAAAACCCGAGGCGAAGAAACAGGGGAGAAGAATACGAGGAGCAAGAAAAAAGAAGCAAAATACAAAAACGAGGAGAACACAAGGGGCGAAAATCAGAGGAGGATCAACAGTATGCCACTACGAGGAGCAAGAGAAGTGTGAAACACACGAGGCGAAGAAACAGGGGAGAAGAATAGGAGGAGCAAGAAAAAAAAAGCAAAATACAAAAACGAGGAGAACACAAGGGGCGAAAATCAGAGGAGGATCAACAGTATGCCACTAGGTGGAGTAAGAGAAGTGTGAAAAACCCGAGGCGAAGAAACAGGGGAAAAGAATACGAGTAGCAAGAAAAAAAAAGCAAAATACAAAAACGAGGAGAACACAAGGGGCGAAAATCAGAGGAGGATCAGAAGTGTGGCACTAGGTGGAGTAAGAGAAGTGTGAAAAACCCGAGGCGAAGAAACAGGGGAGAAGAATACGAGGAGCAAGAAAAAAAAAGCAAAATACAAAAACGAGGAGAACACAAGGGGCGAAAATCAGAGGAGGATCAACAGTATGCCACTACGAGGAGTAAGAGAAGTGTGAAAAAGGTGATGTGAAGAAACAGGGGAGAAGAATACGAGGAGCAAGAAAAAAAAAGCAAAATACAAAAACGAGGAGAACACAAGGGGCGAAAATCAGAGGAGGATCAACAGTATGCCACTACGAGGAGCAAGAGAAGTGTGAAAAACCCGAGGTGAAGAAAGAGAGGAGAAGAATACGAGGAGCAAGAAAAAAAAGCAAAATACAAAAACGAGGAGAACACAAGGGGCGAAAATCAGAGGAGGATCATCCTTATGCCACTACCTGGAGTAAGAGAAGTGTGAAAAACCCGAGGCGAAGAAACAGGGGAGAAGAATAAGAGGAGCAAGAAAAAAAAAGCAAAATACAAAAACGAGGAGAACACAAGGGGCGAAAATCAGAGGAGGATCAAAATTGTGGCACTACGAGGAGTAAGAGAAGTGTGAAAAACCCGAGGTGAAGAAACAGGGGAGAAGAATACGAGGAGCAAGAAAAAAAAGCAAAATACAAAAACGAGGAGAACACAATTGGCGAAAATCAGAGGAGGATCAAAAGTGTGGCACTACGTGCAGTAAGAGAAGTGTGAAAAACCCGAGGCGAAGAAACAGGGGAGAAGAATACGAGGAGCAAGAAAAAAAAGCAAAATACAAAAACGAGGAGAACACAAGGGGCGAAAATCAGAGGAGGATCAACAGTATGCCACTAAGAGGAGTAAGAGAAGTGTGAAAAAGCTGATGTGAAGAAACAGGGGAGAAGAATACGAGGAGCAAGAAAAAAAAAGCAAAATACAAAAACGAGGAGAACACAAGGGGCGAAAATCAGAGGAGGATCAACAGTATGCCACTACGAGGAGCAAGAGAAGTGTGAAAAACCCGAGGCGAAGAAACAGAGGAGAAGAATACGCGGAGCAAGAAAAAAAAGCAAAATACAAAAACGAGGAGAACACAAAGGGCGAAAATCAGAGGAGGATCAACCGTATGCCACTACGTGGAGTAAGAGAAGTGTGAAAAACCCGAGGCGAAGAAACAGGGGAGAAGAATACGAGGAGCAAGAAAAAAAAGCAAAATACAAAAACGAGGAGAACACAAGGGGCGAAAATCAGAGGAGGATCAAAAGTGTGGCACTACGTGGAGTAAGAGAAGTGTGAAAAACCCGAGGCGAAGAAACAGGGGAGAAGAATACGAGGAGCAAGAAAAAAAAAGCAAAATACATAAACGAGGAGAACACAAGGGGCGAAAATCAGAGGAGGATCAAAAGTGTGGCACTACGTGGAGTAAGTGAAGTGTGAAAAACCCGAGGCGAAGAAACAGGGGAGAAGAATACGAGGAGCAAGAAAAAAAAAGCAAAATACAAAAACGAGGAGAACACAAGGGGCGAAAATCAGAGGAGGATCAACAGTATGCCACTACGAGGAGCAAGAGAAGTGTGAAAAACCCGAGGCGAAGAAACAGAGGAGAAGAATACGCGGAGCAAGAAAAAAAAGCAAAATACAAAAACGAGGAGAACACAAGGGGCGAAAATCAGAGGAGGATCAAAAGTGTGGCACTACGTGGAGTAAGAGAAGTGTGAAAAACCCAAGGCGAAGAAACAGGGGAGAAGAATACAAGGAGCAAGAAAAATAAAGCAAAATACAAAAACGAGGAGAACACAAGGGGCGAAAATCAGAGGAGGATCAACAGTATGCCACTACGAGGAGCAAGAGAAGTGTGAAAAACCCGAGGCGAAGAAACAGAGGAGAAGAATACGAGGAGCAAGAAAAAAAAGCAAAATACAAAAACGAGGAGAACACAAGGGGCGAAAATCAGAGGAGGATCAACCGTATGCCCCTACGTGGAGTAAGAGAAGTGTGAAAAACCCGATGCGAAGAAACAGGGGAGAAGAATAAGAGGAGCAAGAAAAAAAAAGCAAAATACAAAAACGAGGAGAACACAAGGGGCGAAAATCAGAGGAGGATCAACAGTATGCCACTACGAGGAGCAAGAGAAGTGTGAAAAACCCGAGGCGAAGAAACAGGGGAGAAGAATACGAGGAGCAAGAAAAAAAAGCAAAATACAAAAACGAGGAGAACACAAGGGGCGAAAATCAGAGGAGGATCAACCGTATGCCACTACGTGCAGTAAGAGAAGTGTGAAAAACCCGAGGCGAAGAAACAGGGGAGAAGAATACGAGGAGCAAGAAAAAAAAAGCAAAATACAAAAACGAGAAGAACACAAGGGGCGAAAATCAGAGGAGGATCAAAAGTGTGGCACTACGTGCAGTAAGAGAAGTGTGAAAAACCCGAGGTGAAGAAACAGGGGAGAAGAATACGAGGAGCAAGAAAAAAAAAGCAAAATACAAAAACGAGGAGAACACAAGGGGCGAAAATCAGAGGAGGATCAAAAGTGTGGCACTACGTGGAGTAAGAGAAGTGTGAAAAAGCCGAGGCGAAGAAACAGGGGAGAAGAATACGAGGAGCAAGAAAAAAAAAAGCAAAATACAAAAACGAGGAGAACACAAGGGGCGAAAATCAGAGGAGGATCAACAGTATGCCACTACGAGGAGTAAGAGAAGTGTGAAAAAGCTGATGTGAAGAAACAGGGGAGAAGAATACGAGGAGCAAGAAAAAAAAAGCAAAATACAAAAACGAGGAGAACACAAGGGGCGAAAATCAGAGGAGGATCAACCGTATGCCACTACGTGGAGCAAGAGAAGTGTGAAAAACCCGAGGCGAAGAAACACAGGAGAAGAATACGCGGAGCAAGAAAAAAAAGCAAAATACAAAAACGAGGAGAACACAAGGGGCGAAAATCAGAGGAGGATCAAAAGTGTGCCACTACGTGAAGTAAGAGAAGTGTGAAAAACCCGAGGCGAAGAAACAGGGGAGAAGAATAAGAGGAGCAAGAAAAAAAAAGCAAAATACAAAAACGAGGAGAACACAAGGGGCGAAAATCAGAGGAGGATCAACAGTATGCCACTACGAGGAGCAAGAGAAGTGTGAAAAACCCGAGGCGAAGAAACAGGGGAGAAGAATACGAGGAGCAAGAAAAAAAAAGCAAAATACAAAAACGAGGAGAACACAAGGGGCGAAAATCAGAGGAGGATCAACAGTATGCCACTACGAGGAGCAAGAGAAGTGTGAAAAACACGAGGTGAAGAAACAGAGGAGAAGAATACGAAGAGCAAGAAAAAAAAGCAAAATACAAAAACGAGGAGAACACAAGGGGCGAAAATCAGAGGAGGATCAACCGTATGCCACTACGTGGAGTAAGAGAAGTGTGAAAAACCCGAGGCGAAGAAACAGGGGAGAAGAATACGAGGAGCAAGAAAAAAAAAGCAAAATACAAAAACGAGGAGAACACAAGGGCCGAAAATCAGAGGAGGATCAAAAGTGTGGCACTACGTGGAGTAAGAGAAGTGTGAAAAACCCGAGGCGAAGAAACAGGGGAGAAGAATACGAGGAGCAAGAAAAAAAAGCAAAATACAAAAACGAGGAGAACACAAGGGGCGAAAATCAGAAGAGGATCAAAAGGGTGGCACTACGTGGAGTAAGAGAAGTGTGAAAAACCCGAGGCGAAGAAACAGGGGAGAAGAATACGAGGAGCAAGAAAAAAAAAGCAAAATACAAAAACGAGGAGAACACAAGGGGCGAAAATCAGAGGAGGATCAAAAGTGTGGCACTACGTGGAGTAAGAGAAGTGTGAAAAACCCGAGGCGAAGAAACAGGGGCGGAGAATACGAGGAGCAAGAAAAAAAAAGCAAAATACAAAACGAGGAGAACACAAGGGGCGAAAATCAGAGGAGGATACAAAGTGTGGCACTACGTGGAGTAAGAGAAGTGTGAAAAACCCGAGGCGAAGAAACAGGGGAGAAGAATAAGAGGAGCATGAAAAAAAAAGCAAAATACAAAAACGAGGAGAACACAAGGGGCGAAAATCAGAGGAGGATCAAAAGTGTGGCACTACGAGTAGTAAGAGAAGTGTGAAAAAGCTGATGTGAAGAAACAGGGGAGAAGAATACGAGGAGCAAGAAAAAAAAAGCAAAATACAAAAACGAGGAGAACACAAGCGGCGAAAATCAGAGGAGGATCAACAGTATGCCACTACGAGGAGCAAGAGAAGTGTGAAAAACCCGAGGCGAAGAAACAGGGGAGAAGAATACGAGGAGCAAGAAAAAAAAAGCAAAATACAAAAACGAGGAGAACACAAGGGGCGAAAATCAGAGTAGGATCAACAGTATGCCACTACGAGGAGTAAGAGAAGTGTGAAAAAGCTGATGTGAAGAAACAGGGGAGAAGAATACGAGGAGCAAGGAAAAAAAAGCAAAATACAAAAACGAGGAGAACACAAGGGGCGAAAATCAGAGGAGGATCAACAGTATGCCACTACGAGGAGCAAGAGAAGTGTGAAAAACCCGAGGCGAAGAAACAGGGGAGAAGAATACGAGGAGCAAGAAAAAAAAGCAAAATACAAAAACGAGGAGAACACAAGGGGCGAAAATCAGAGGAGGATCAAAAGTGTGGCACTACGTGGAGTAAGAGACGTGTGAAAAACCCGAGGGGAAGAAACAGGGGAGAAGAATAAGAGGAGCAAGAAAAAAAAAGCAAAATACAAAAACGAGGAGAACACAAGCGGCGAAAATCAGAGGAGGATCAACAGTATGCCACTACGAGGAGCAAGAGAAGTGTGAAAAACCCGAGGCGAAGAAACAGGGGAGAAGAATAAGAGGAGCAAGAAAAAAAAAGCAAAATACAAAAACGAGGAGAACACAAGGGGCGAAAATCAGAGGAGGATCACCAGTATGCCACTACGAGGAGTAAGAGAAGTGTGAAAAAGCTGATGTGAAGAAACAGGGGAGAAGAATACGAGGAGCAAGAAAAAAAAAGCAAAATACAAAAACGAGGAGAACACAAGGGGCGAAAATCAGAGGAGGATCAACAGTATGCCACTAGGTGGAGTAAGAGAAGTGTGAAAAACCCGAGGCGAAGAAACAGGGGAGAAGAATACGAGGAGCAAGAAAAAAAAAGCAAAATACAAAAACGAGGAGAACAAAAGGGGCGAAAATCAGAGGAGGATCAACAGTATGCCACTACGAGGAGCAAGAGAAGTGTGAAAACCCGAGGCGAAGAAACAGGGGAGAAGAAAAGGAGGACCAAAAAAAAAAAGCAAAATACAAAAACGAGGAGAACACAAGGGGCGAAAATCAGAGGAGGATCAACAGTATGCCACTACGTGGAGTAAGAGAAGTGTGAAAAACCCGAGGCAAAGAATCAGGGGAGAAGAATACGAGGAGCAAGAAAAAAAAAGCAAAATACAAAAACGAGGAGAACACAAGGGGCGAAAATCAGAGGAGGATCAAAAGTGTGGCACTACGTGGAGTAAGAGAAGTGTGAAAAACCCGAGGCGAAGAAACAGGGGAGAAGAATACGAGGAGCAAGAAAAAAAAAGCAAAATACACAAACGAGGAGAACACAAGGGGCGAAAATCAGAGGAGGATCAAAAGTGTGGCACTAGGTGGAGTAAGAGAAGTGTGAAAAACCCGAGGCGAAGAAACAGGGGAGAAGAATACGAGGAGCAAGAAAAAAAAGCAAAATACAAAAACGAGGAGAACACAAGGGGCGAAAATCAGAGAAGGATCAAAATTGTGGCTCTACGTGGAGTAAGAGAAGTGTGAAAAACCCAAGGCGAAGAAACAGGGGAGAAGAATACGAGGAGCAAGAAAAAAAAAGCAAAATACAAAAACGAGGAGAACACAAGGGGCGAAAATCAGAGGAGGATCAACAGTATGCCACTACGTGGAGTAAGAGAAGTGTGAAAAACCCGAGGCGAAGAAACAGGGGAGAAGAATACGAGGAGCAAGAAAAAAAAAGCAAAATACAAAAAAGGAGGAAAACACAAGGGGCGAAAATCAGAGGAGGATCAAAAGTGTGGCACTACGTGGAGTAAGAGAAGTGTGAAAAACCCGAGGCGAAGAAACAGGGGAGAAGAATACGAGGAGCAAGAAAAAAAAAGCAAAATACAAAAACGAGGAGAACACAAGGGGCGAAAATCAGAGGAGGATCAACAGTATGCCACTACGTGGAGTAAGAGAAGTGTGAAAAACCCGAGGCGAAGAAACAGGGGAGAAGAATACGAGGAGCAAGAAAAAAAAAGCAAAATACAAAAACGAGGAGAACACAAGGGGCGAAAATCAGAGGAGGATCAACAGTATGCCACTACGTGGAGTAAGAGAAGTGTGAAAAACCCGAGGCTAAGAAACAGGGGAGAAGAATACGAGGAGCAAGAAAAAAAAAGCAAAATACAAAAACGAGGAGAACACAAGGGGCGAAAATCAGAGGAGGATCAACAGTATGCCACTACGTGGAGTAAGAGAAGTGTGAAAATGCTGATGCGAAGAAACAGGGGAGAAGAATACGAGGAGCAAGAAAAAAAAAGCAAAATACAAAAACGAGGAGAACACAAGGGGCGAAAATCAGAGGAGGATCAACAGTATGCCACTACGTGGAGTAAGAGAAGTGTGAAAAACCCGAGGCGAAGAAACAGGGGAGAAGAATACGAGGAGCAAGAAAAAAAAAGCAAAATACAAAAACGAGGAGAACACAAGGGGCGAAAATCAGAGGAGGATCAACAGTATGCCACTACGTGGAGTAAGAGAAGTGTGAAAAACCCGAGGCGAAGAAACAGGGGGGAAGAATACGAGGAGCAAGAAAAAAAAAGCAAAATACAAAAACGAGGAGAACACAAGGGGCGAAAATCAGAGGAGGATCAACAGTATGCCACTACGTGGAGTAAGAGAAGTGTGAAAAGCCCGAGGCGAAGAAACAGGGGAGAAGAATACGAGGAGCAAGAAAAAAAAAGCAAAATACAAAAACGAGGAGAACACAAGGTGCGAAAATCAGAGGAGGATCAACAGTATGCCACTACGTGGAGTAAGAGAAGTGTGAAAAACCCGAGGTGAAGAAACAGGGGAGAAGAATACGAGGAGCAAGAAAAAAAAAGCAAAATACAAAAACGAGGAGAACACAAGGGGCGAAAATCAGAGGAGGATCAACAGTATGCCACTACGTGGAGTAAGAGAAGTGTGAAAATGCTGATGCGAAGAAACAGGGGAGAAGAATACGAGGAGCAAGAAAAAAAAAGCAAAATACAAAAACGAGGAGAACACAAGGGGCGAAAATCAGAGGAGGATCAACAGTATGCCACTACGTGGAGTAAGAGAAGTGTGAAAAAACCGAGGCGAAGAAACAGGGGAGAAGAATACGAGGAGCAAGAAAAAAAAAGCAAAATACAAAAACGAGGAGAACACAAGGGGCGAAAATCAGAGGAGGATCAAAAGTGTGGCACTACGTGGAGTAAGAGAAGTGTGAAAAACCCGAGGCGAAGAAACAGGGGAGAAGAATACGAGGAGCAAGAAAAAAAAAGCAAAATACAAAAACGAGGAGAACACAAGGGGCGAAAATCAGAGGAGGATCAACAGTATGCCACTACGTGGAGTAAGAGAAGTGTGAAAATGCTGATGCGAAGAAACAGGGGAGAAGAATACGAGGAGCAAGAAAAAAAAGCAAAATACAAAAACGAGGAGAACACAAGGGGCGAAAATCAGAGGAGGATCAACAGTATGCCACTACGTGGAGTAAGAGAAGTGTGAAAAACCCGAGGCGAAGAAACAGGGGAGCAGAATACGAGGAGCAAGAAAAAAAAAGCAAAATACAAAAACGAGGAGAACACACGGGGCGAAAATCAGAGGAGGATCAAAAGTGTGGCACTACGTGGAGTAAGAGAAGTGTGAAAAACCCGAGGCGAAGAAACAGGGGAGAAGAATACGAGGAGCAAGAAAAAAAAAGCAAAATACAAAAACGAGGAGAACACAAGGGGCGAAAATCAGAGGAGGATCAACAGTATGCCACTACGTGGAGTAAGAGAAGTGTGAAAAAGCCGAGGCGAAGAAACAGGGGAGAAGAATACGAGGAGCAAGAAAAAAAAAGCAAAATACAAAAACGAGGAGAACACAAGGGGCGAAAATCAGAGGAGGATCAACAGTATGCCACTACGTGGAGTAAGAGAAGTGTGAAAATGCTGATGCGAAGAAACAGGGGAGAAGAATACGAGGAGCAAGAAAAAAAAAGCAAAATACAAAAGCGAGGAGAACACAAGGGGCGAAAATCAGAGGAGGATCAACAGTATGCCACTACGTGGAGTAAGAGAAGTGTGAAAAACCCGAGGCGAAGAAACAGGGGAGAAGAATACGAGGAGCAAGAAAAAAAAAGCAAAATACAAAAACGAGGAGAACACAAGGGGCGAAAATCAGAGGAGGATCAACAGTATGCCACTACGTGGAGTAAGAGAAGTGTGAAAAACCCGAGGCGAAGAAACAGGGGAGAAGAATACGAGGAGCAAGAAAAAAAAAGCAAAATACAAAAACGAGGAGAACACAAGGGGCGAAAATCAGAGGAGGATCAACAGTATGCCACTACGTGGAGTAAGAGAAGTGTGAAAATGCTGATGCGAAGAAACAGGGGAGAAGAATACGAGGAGCAAGAAAAAAAAAGCAAAATACAAAAACGAGGAGAACACAAGGGGCGAAAATCAGAGGAGGATCAACAGTATGCCACTACGTGGAGTAAGAGAAGTGTGAAAAACCCGAGGCGAAGAAACAGGGGAGCAGAATACGAGGAGCAAGAAAAAAAAAGCAAAATACAAAAACGAGGAGAACACACGGGGCGAAAATCAGAGGAGGATCAAAAGTGTGGCACTACGTGGAGTAAGAGAAGTGTGAAAAACCCGAGGCGAAGAAACAGGGGAGAAGAATACGAGGAGCAAGAAAAAAAAAGCAAAATACAAAAACGAGGAGAACACAAGGGGCGAAAATCAGAGGAGGATCAACAGTATGCCACTACGTGGAGTAAGAGAAGTGTGAAAAAGCCAAGGCGAAGAAACAGGGGAGAAGAATACGAGGAGCAAGAAAAAAAAAGCAAAATACAAAAACGAGGAGAACACAAGGGGCGAAAATCAGAGGAGGATCAACAGTATGCCACTACGTGGAGTAAGAGAAGTGTGAAAAACCCGAGGCGAAGAAACAGGGGAGCAGAATACGAGGAGCAAGAAAAAAAAAGCAAAATACAAAAACGAGGAGAACACACGGGGCGAAAATCAGAGGAGGATCAAAAGTGTGGCACTACGTGGAGTAAGAGAAGTGTGAAAAACCCGAGGCGAAGAAACAGGGGAGAAGAATACGAGGAGCAAGAAAAAAAAAGCAAAATACAAAAACGAGGAGAACACAAGGGGCGAAAATCAGAGGAGGATCAACAGTATGCCACTACGTGGAGTAAGAGAAGTGTGAAAAAGCCAAGGCGAAGAAACAGGGGAGAAGAATACGAGGAGCAAGAAAAAAAAAGCAAAATACAAAAACGAGGAGAACACAAGGGGCGAAAATCAGAGGAGGATCAACAGTATGCCACTACGTGGAGTAAGAGAAGTGTGAAAATGCTGATGCGAAGAAACAGGGGAGAAGAATACGAGGAGCAAGAAAAAAAAAGCAAAATACAAAAGCGAGGAGAACACAAGGGGCGAAAATCAGAGGAGGATCAACAGTATGCCACTACGTGGAGTAAGAGAAGTGTGAAAAACCCGAGGCGAAGAAACAGGGGAGAAGAATACGAGGAGCAAGAAAAAAAAAGCAAAATACAAAAACGAGGAGAACACAAGGGGCGAAAATCAGAGGAGGATCAACGGTATGCCACTACGTGGAGTAAGAGAAGTGTGAAAAACCCGAGGCGAAGAAACAGGGGAGAAGAATACGAGGAGCAAGAAAAAAAAAGCAAAATACAAAAACGAGGAGAACACAAGGGGCGAAAATCAGAGGAGGATCAAAAGTGTGGCACTACGTGGAGTAAGAGAAGTGTGAAAATGCTGATGCGAAGAAACAGGGGAGAAGAATACGAGGAGCAAGAAAAAAAAAGCAAAATACAAAAACGAGGAGAACACAAGGGGCGAAAATCAGAGGAGGATCAACAGTATGCCACTACGTGGAGTAAGAGAAGTGTGAAAAACCCGAGGCGAAGAAACAGGGGAGAAGAATACGAGGAGCAAGAAAAAAAAAGCAAAATACAAAAACGAGGAGAACACAAGGGGCGAAAATCAGAGGAGGATCAACAGTATGCCACTACGTGGAGTAAGAGAAGTGTGAAAAACCCGAGGCGAAGAAACAGGGGAGAAGAATACGAGGAGCAAGAAAAAAAAAGCAAAATACAAAAACGAGGAGAACACAAGGGGCGAAAATCAGAGGAGGATCAACAGTATGCCACTACGTGGAGTAAGAGAAGTGTGAAAAACCCGAGGCGAAGAAACAGGGGAGAAGAATACGAGGAGCAAGAAAAAAAAAGCAAAATACAAAAACGAGGAGAACACAAGGGGCGAAAATCAGAGGAGGATCAACAGTATGCCACTACGTGGAGTAAGAGAAGTGTGAAAAACCCGAGGCGAAGAAACAGGGGAGAAGAATACGAGGAGCAAGAAAAAAAAAGCAAAATACAAAAACGAGGAGAACACAAGGGGCGAAAATCAGAGGAGGATCAACAGTATGCCACTACGTGGAGTAAGAGAAGTGTGAAAAACCCGAGGCGAAGAAACAGGGGAGAAGAATACGAGGAGCAAGAAAAAAAAAGCAAAATACAAAAACGAGGAGAACACACGGGGCGAAAATCAGAGGAGGATCAAAAGTGTGGCACTACGTGGAGTAAGAGAAGTGTGAAAAACCCGAGGCGAAGAAACAGGGGAGAAGAATACGAGGAGCAAGAAAAAAAAAGCAAAATACAAAAACGAGGAGAACACAAGGGGCGAAAATCAGAGGAGGATCAACTGTATGCCACTACGTGGAGTAAGAGAAGTGTGAAAATGCTGATGCGAAGAAACAGGGGAGAAGAATACGAGGAGCAAGAAAAAAAAAGCAAAATACAAAAACGAGGAGAACACAAGGGGCGAAAATCAGAGGAGGATCAACAGTATGCCACTACGTGGAGTAAGAGAAGTGTGAAAAACCCGAGGCGAAGAAACAGGGGAGAAGAATACGAGGAGCAAGAAAAAAAAAGCAAAATACAAAAACGAGGAGAACACAAGGGGCGAAAATCAGAGGAGGATCAACAGTATGCCACTACGTGGAGTAAGAGAAGTGTAAAAAACCCGAGGCGAAGAAACAGGGGAGAAGAATACGAGGAGCAAGAAAAAAAAAGCAAAATACAAAAACGAGGAGAACACAAGGGGCGAAAATCAGAGGAGGATCAACAGTATGCCACTACGTGGAGTAAGAGAAGTGTGAAAAACCCGAGGCGAAGAAACAGGGGAGAAGAATACGAGGAGCAAGAAAAAAAAAGCAAAATACAAAAACGAGGAGAACACACGGGGCGAAAATCAGAGGAGGATCAACAGTATGCCACTACGTGGAGTAAGAGAAGTGTGAAAAACCCGAGGCGAAGAAACAGGGGAGAAGAATACGAGGAGCAAGAAAAAAAAAGCAAAATACAAAAACGAGGAGAACACAAGGGGCGAAAATCAGAGGAGGATCAACAGTATGCCACTACGTGGAGTAAGAGAAGTGTGAAAAACCCGAGGCGAAGAAACAGGGGAGAAGAATACGAGGAGCAAGAAAAAAAAAGCAAAATACAAAAACGAGGAGAACACAAGGGGCGAAAATCAGAGGAGGATCAAAAGTGTGGCACTAGGTGGAGTAAGAGAAGTGTGAAAAACCCGAGGCGAAGAAACAGGGGAGAAGAATACGAGGAGCAAGAAAAAAAAAGCAAAATACAAAAACGAGGAGAACACAAGGGGCGAAAATCAGAGGAGGATCAACAGTATGCCACTACGTGGAGTAAGAGAAGTGTGAAAAACCCGAGGCGAAGAAACAGGGGAGAAGAATACGAGGAGCAAGAAAAAAAAAGCAAAATACAAAAACGAGGAGAACACAAGGGGCGAAAATCAGAGGAGGATCAACAGTATGCCACTACGTGGAGTAAGAGAAGTGTGAAAATGCTGATGCGAAGAAACAGGGGAGAAGAATACGAGGAGCAAGAAAAAAAAAGCAAAATACAAAAACGAGGAGAACACAAGGGGCGAAAATCAGAGGAGGATCAACAATATGCCACTACGTGGAGTAAGAGAAGTGTGAAAAACCCGAGGCGAAGAAACAGGGGAGAAGAATACGAGGAGCAAGAAAAAAAAAGCAAAATACAAAAACGAGGAGAACACAAGGGGCGAAAATCAGAGGAGGATCAACAGTATGCCACTACGTGGAGTAAGAGAAGTGTGAAAAACCCGAGGCGAAGAAACAGGGGAGAAGAATACGAGGAGCAAGAAAAAAAAAGCAAAATACAAAAACGAGGAGAACACAAGGGGCGAAAATCAGAGGAGGATCAAAAGTGTGGCACTACGTGGAGTAAGAGAAGTGTGAAAAACCCGAGGTGAAGAAACAGGGGAGAAGAATACGAGGAGCAAGAAAAAAAAAGCAAAATACAAAAACGAGGAGAACACAAGGGGCGAAAATCAGAGGAGGATCAACAGTATGCCACTACGTGGAGTAAGAGAAGTGTGAAAAACCCGAGGCGAAGAAACAGGGGAGAAGAATACGAGGAGCAAGAAAAAAAAAGCAAAATACAAAAACGAGGAGAACACAAGGGGCGAAAATCAGAGGAGGATCAACAGTGTGCCACTACGTGGAGTAAGAGAAGTGTGAAAAACCCGAGGCGAAGAAACAGGGGAGAAGAATACGAGGAGCAAGAAAAAAAAAGCAAAATACAAAAACGAGGAGAACACAAGGGGCGAAAATCAGAGGAGGATCAACAGTATGCCACTACGTGGAGTAAGAGAAGTGTGAAAAACCCGAGGCGAAGAAACAGGGGAGAAGAATACGAGGAGCAAGAAAAAAAAAGCAAAATACAAAAACGGGGAAAACACAAGGGGCGAAAATCAGAGGAGGATCAAAAGTGTGGCACTACGTGGAGTAAGAGAAGTGTGAAAAACCCGAGGCGAAGAAACAGGGGAGAAGAATACGAGGAGCAAGAAAAAAAAAGCAAAATACAAAAACGAGGAGAACACAAGGGGCGAAAATCAGAGGAGGATCAACAGTATGCCACTACGTGGAGTAAGAGAAGTGTGAAAAACCCGAGGCGAAGAAACAGGGGAGAAGAATACGAGGAGCAAGAAAAAAAAAGCAAAATACAAAAACGAGGAGAACACAAGGGGCGAAAATCAGAGGAGGATCAACAGTATGCCACTACGTGGAGTAAGAGAAGTGTGAAAATGCTGATGTGAAGAAACAGGGGAGAAGAATACGAGGAGCAAGAAAAAAAAAGCAAAATACAAAAACGAGGAGAACACAAGGGGCGAAAATCAGAGGAGGATCAACAGTATGCCACTACGTGGAGTAAGAGAAGTGTGAAAAACCCGAGGCGAAGAAACAGGGGAGAAGAATACGAGGAGCAAGAAAAAAAAAGCAAAATACAAAAACGAGGAGAACACAAGGGGCGAAAATCAGAGGAGGATCAACAGTATGCCACTACGTGGAGTAAGAGAAGTGTGAAAAACCTGAGGCGAAGAAACAGGGGAGAAGAATACGAGGAGCAAGAAAAAAAAAGCAAAATACAAAAACGAGGAGAACACAAGGGGCGAAAATCAGAGGAGGATCAACAGTATGCCACTACGTGGAGTAAGAGAAGTGTGAAAAACCCGAGGCGAAGAAACAGGGGAGAAGAATACGAGGAGCAAGAAAAAAAAAGCAAAATACAAAAACGGGGAGAACACAAGGGGCGAAAATCAGAGGAGGATCAACAGTATGCCACTACGTGGAGTAAGAGAAGTGTGAAAAACCCGAGGCGAAGAAACAGGGGAGAAGAATACGAGGAGCAAGAAAAAAAAAGCAAAATACAAAAACGAGGAGAACACAAGGGGCGAAAATCAGAGGAGGATCAACAGTATGCCACTACGTGGAGTAAGAGAAGTGTGAAAAACCCGAGGCGAAGAAACAGGGGAGAAGAATACGAGGAGCAAGAAAAAAAAAGCAAAATACAAAAACGAGGAGAACACAAGGGGCGAAAATCAGAGGAGGATCAAAAGTGTGGCACTACGTGGAGTAAGAGAAGTGTGAAAAACCCGAGGCGAAGAAACAGGGGAGAAGAATACGAGGAGCAAGAAAAAAAAAGCAAAATACAAAAACGAGGAGAACACAAGGGGGGAAAATCAGAGGAGGATCAACAGTATGCCACTACGTGGAGTAAGAGAAGTGTGAAAAACCCGAGGCGAAGAAACAGGGGAGAAGAATACGAGGAGCAAGAAAAAAAAAGCAAAATACAAAAACGAGGAGAACACAAGGGGCGAAAATCAGAGGAGGATCAACAGTATGCCACTACGTGGAGTAAGAGAAGTGTGAAAATGCTGATGCGAAGAAACAGGGGAGAAGAATACGAGGAGCAAGAAAAAAAAAGCAAAATACAAAAACGAGGAAAACACAAGGGGCGAAAATCAGAGGAGGATCAACAGTATGCCACTACGTGGAGTAAGAGAAGTGTGAAAAAACCGAGGCGAAGAAACAGGGGAGAAGAATACGAGGAGCAAGAAAAAAAAAGCAAAATACAAAAACGAGGAGAACACAAGGGGCGAAAATCAGAGGAGGATCAACAGTATGCCACTACGTGGAGTAAGAGAAGTGTGAAAATGCTGATGCGAAGAAACAGGGGAGAAGAATACGAGGAGCAAGAAAAAAAAAGCAAAATACAAAAACGAGGAGAACACAAGGGGCGAAAATCAGAGGAGGATCAACAGTATGCCACTACGTGGAGTAAGAGAAGTGTGAAAATGCTGATGCGAAGAAACAGGGGAGAAGAATACGAGGAGCAAGAAAAAAAAAGCAAAATACAAAAACGAGGAGAACACAAGGGGCGAAAATCAGAGGAGGATCAAAAGTGTGGCACTAGGTGGAGTAAGAGAAGTGTGAAAAACCCGAGGCGAAGAAACAGGGGAGAAGAATAGGAGGAGCAAGAAAAAAAAAGCAAAATACAAAAACGAGGAGAACACAAGGGGCGAAAATCAGAGGAGGATCAACAGTATGCCACTACAAGGAGCAAGAGAAGTGTGAAAGACCCGAGGCGAAGAAACAGGGGAGAAGAATACGAGGAGCAAGAAAAAAAAAGCAAAATACAAAAACGAGGAGAACACAAGGGGCGAAAATCAGAGGAGGATCAACAGTATGCCACTACGTGGAGTAAGAGAAGTGTGAAAAACCCGAGGCGAAGAAACAGGGGAGAAGAATACGAGGAGCAAGAAAAAAAAAGCAAAATACAAAAACGAGGAGAACACAAGGGGCGAAAATCAGAGGAGGATCAACAGTATGCCACTACGTGGAGTAAGAGAAGTGTGAAAATGCTGATGCGAAGAAACAGGGGAGAAGAATACGAGGAGCAAGAAAAAAAAAGCAAAATACAAAAACGAGGAGAACACAAGGGGCGAAAATCAGAGGAGGATCAACAGTATGCCACTACGTGGAGTAAGAGAAGTGTGAAAAACCCGAGGCAAAGAAACAGGGGAGAAGAATACGAGGAGCAAGAAAAAAAAAGCAAAATACAAAAACGAGGAGAACACAAGGGGCGAAAATCAGAGGAGGATCAACAGTATGCCACTACGTGGAGTAAGAGAAGTGTGAAAAACCCGAGGCGAAGAAACAGGGGAGAAGAATACGAGGAGCAAGAAAAAAAAAGCAAAATACAAAAACGAGGAGAACACAAGGGGCGAAAATCAGAGGAGGATCAAAAGTGTGGCACTACGTGGAGTAAGAGAAGTGTGAAAAACCCGAGGCGAAGAAACAGGGGAGAAGAATACGAGGAGCAAGAAAAAAAAACCAAAATACAAAAACGAGGAGAACACAAGGGGCGAAAATCAGAGGAGGATCAACAGTATGCCACTACGTGGAGTAAGAGAAGTGTGAAAAACCCGAGGCGAAGAAACAGGGGAGAAGAATACGAGGAGCAAGAAAAAAAAAGCAAAATACAAAAACGAGGAGAACACAAGGGGCGAAAATCAGAGGAGGATCAACAGTGTGCCACTACGTGGAGTAAGAGAAGTGTGAAAAACCCGAGGCGAAGAAACAGGGGAGAAGAATACGAGGAGCAAGAAAAAAAAAGCAAAATACAAAAACGAGGAGAACACAAGGGGCGAAAATCAGAGGAGGATCAACAGTATGCCACTACGTGGAGTAAGAGAAGTGTGAAAAACCCGAGGCGAAGAAACAGGGGAGAAGAATACGAGGAGCAAGAAAAAAAAAGCAAAATACAAAAACGAGGAAAACACAAGGGGCGAAAATCAGAGGAGGATCAAAAGTGTGGCACTACGTGGAGTAAGAGAAGTGTGAAAAACCCGAGGCGAAGAAACAGGGGAGAAGAATACGAGGAGCAAGAAAAAAAAAGCAAAATACAAAAACGAGGAGAACACAAGGGGCGAAAATCAGAGGAGGATCAACAGTATGCCACTACGTGGAGTAAGAGAAGTGTGAAAATGCTGATGCGAAGAAACAGGGGAGAAGAATACGAGGAGCAAGAAAAAAAAAGCAAAATACAAAAACGAGGAGAACACAAGGGGCGAAAATCAGAGGAGGATCAACAATATGCCACTACGTGGAGTAAGAGAAGTGTGAAAAACCCGAGGCGAAGAAACAGGGGAGAAGAATACGAGGAGCAAGAAAAAAAAAGCAAAATACAAAAACGAGGAGAACACAAGGGGCGAAAATCAGAGGAGGATCAACAGTATGCCACTACGTGGAGTAAGAGAAGTGTGAAAAACCCGAGGCGAAGAAACAGGGGAGAAGAATACGAGGAGCAAGAAAAAAAAAGCAAAATACAAAAACGAGGAGAACACAAGGGGCGAAAATCAGAGGAGGATCAAAAGTGTGGCACTACGTGGAGTAAGAGAAGTGTGAAAAACCCGAGGTGAAGAAACAGGGGAGAAGAATACGAGGAGCAAGAAAAAAAAAGCAAAATACAAAAACGAGGAGAACACAAGGGGCGAAAATCAGAGGAGGATCAACAGTATGCCACTACGTGGAGTAAGAGAAGTGTGAAAAACCCGAGGCGAAGAAACAGGGGAGAAGAATACGAGGAGCAAGAAAAAAAAAGCAAAATACAAAAACGAGGAGAACACAAGGGGCGAAAATCAGAGGAGGATCAACAGTGTGCCACTACGTGGAGTAAGAGAAGTGTGAAAAACCCGAGGCGAAGAAACAGGGGAGAAGAATACGAGGAGCAAGAAAAAAAAAGCAAAATACAAAAACGAGGAGAACACAAGGGGCGAAAATCAGAGGAGGATCAACAGTATGCCACTACGTGGAGTAAGAGAAGTGTGAAAAACCCGAGGCGAAGAAACAGGGGAGAAGAATACGAGGAGCAAGAAAAAAAAAGCAAAATACAAAAACGAGGAAAACACAAGGGGCGAAAATCAGAGGAGGATCAAAAGTGTGGCACTACGTGGAGTAAGAGAAGTGTGAAAAACCCGAGGCGAAGAAACAGGGGAGAAGAATACGAGGAGCAAGAAAAAAAAAGCAAAATACAAAAACGAGGAGAACACAAGGGGCGAAAATCAGAGGAGGATCAACAGTATGCCACTACGTGGAGTAAGAGAAGTGTGAAAAACCCGAGGCGAAGAAACAGGGGAGAAGAATACGAGGAGCAAGAAAAAAAAAGCAAAATACAAAAACGAGGAGAACACAAGGGGCGAAAATCAGAGGAGGATCAACAGTATGCCACTACGTGGAGTAAGAGAAGTGTGAAAATGCTGATGTGAAGAAACAGGGGAGAAGAATACGAGGAGCAAGAAAAAAAAAGCAAAATACAAAAACGAGGAGAACACAAGGGGCGAAAATCAGAGGAGGATCAACAGTATGCCACTACGTGGAGTAAGAGAAGTGTGAAAAACCCGAGGCGAAGAAACAGGGGAGAAGAATACGAGGAGCAAGAAAAAAAAAGCAAAATACAAAAACGAGGAGAACACAAGGGGCGAAAATCAGAGGAGGATCAACAGTATGCCACTACGTGGAGTAAGAGAAGTGTGAAAAACCTGAGGCGAAGAAACAGGGGAGAAGAATACGAGGAGCAAGAAAAAAAAAGCAAAATACAAAAACGAGGAGAACACAAGGGGCGAAAATCAGAGGAGGATCAACAGTATGCCACTACGTGGAGTAAGAGAAGTGTGAAAAACCCGAGGCGAAGAAACAGGGGAGAAGAATACGAGGAGCAAGAAAAAAAAAGCAAAATACAAAAACGGGGAGAACACAAGGGGCGAAAATCAGAGGAGGATCAACAGTATGCCACTACGTGGAGTAAGAGAAGTGTGAAAAACCCGAGGCGAAGAAACAGGGGAGAAGAATACGAGGAGCAAGAAAAAAAAAGCAAAATACAAAAACGAGGAGAACACAAGGGGCGAAAATCAGAGGAGGATCAACAGTATGCCACTACGTGGAGTAAGAGAAGTGTGAAAAACCCGAGGCGAAGAAACAGGGGAGAAGAATACGAGGAGCAAGAAAAAAAAAGCAAAATACAAAAACGAGGAGAACACAAGGGGCGAAAATCAGAGGAGGATCAAAAGTGTGGCACTACGTGGAGTAAGAGAAGTGTGAAAAACCCGAGGCGAAGAAACAGGGGAGAAGAATACGAGGAGCAAGAAAAAAAAAGCAAAATACAAAAACGAGGAGAACACAAGGGGGGAAAATCAGAGGAGGATCAACAGTATGCCACTACGTGGAGTAAGAGAAGTGTGAAAAACCCGAGGCGAAGAAACAGGGGAGAAGAATACGAGGAGCAAGAAAAAAAAAGCAAAATACAAAAACGAGGAGAACACAAGGGGCGAAAATCAGAGGAGGATCAACAGTATGCCACTACGTGGAGTAAGAGAAGTGTGAAAATGCTGATGCGAAGAAACAGGGGAGAAGAATACGAGGAGCAAGAAAAAAAAAGCAAAATACAAAAACGAGGAAAACACAAGGGGCGAAAATCAGAGGAGGATCAACAGTATGCCACTACGTGGAGTAAGAGAAGTGTGAAAAAACCGAGGCGAAGAAACAGGGGAGAAGAATACGAGGAGCAAGAAAAAAAAAGCAAAATACAAAAACGAGGAGAACACAAGGGGCGAAAATCAGAGGAGGATCAACAGTATGCCACTACGTGGAGTAAGAGAAGTGTGAAAATGCTGATGCGAAGAAACAGGGGAGAAGAATACGAGGAGCAAGAAAAAAAAAGCAAAATACAAAAACGAGGAGAACACAAGGGGCGAAAATCAGAGGAGGATCAACAGTATGCCACTACGTGGAGTAAGAGAAGTGTGAAAATGCTGATGCGAAGAAACAGGGGAGAAGAATACGAGGAGCAAGAAAAAAAAAGCAAAATACAAAAACGAGGAGAACACAAGGGGCGAAAATCAGAGGAGGATCAACAGTATGCCACTACGTGGAGTAAGAGAAGTGTGAAAATGCTGATGCGAAGAAACAGGGGAGAAGAATACGAGGAGCAAGAAAAAAAAAGCAAAATACAAAAACGAGGAGAACACAAGGGGCGAAAATCAGAGGAGGATCAACAGTATGCCACTACGTGGAGTAAGAGAAGTGTGAAAATGCTGATGCGAAGAAACAGGGGAGAAGAATACGAGGAGCAAGAAAAAAAAAGCAAAATACAAAAACGAGGAGAACACAAGGGGCGAAAATCAGAGGAGGATCAAAAGTGTGGCACTAGGTGGAGTAAGAGAAGTGTGAAAAACCCGAGGCGAAGAAACAGGGGAGAAGAATAGGAGGAGCAAGAAAAAAAAAGCAAAATACAAAAACGAGGAGAACACAAGGGGCGAAAATCAGAGGAGGATCAACAGTATGCCACTACAAGGAGCAAGAGAAGTGTGAAAAACCCGAGGCGAAGAAACAGGGGAGAAGAATACGAGGAGCAAGAAAAAAAAAGCAAAATACAAAAACGAGGAGAACACAAGGGGCGAAAATCAGAGGAGGATCAACAGTATGCCACTACGTGGAGTAAGAGAAGTGTGAAAAACCCGAGGCGAAGAAACAGGGGAGAAGAATACGAGGAGCAAGAAAAAAAAAGCAAAATACAAAAACGAGGAGAACACAAGGGGCGAAAATCAGAGGAGGATCAACAGTATGCCACTACGTGGAGTAAGAGAAGTGTGAAAATGCTGATGCGAAGAAACAGGGGAGAAGAATACGAGGAGCAAGAAAAAAAAAGCAAAATACAAAAACGAGGAGAACACAAGGGGCGAAAATCAGAGGAGGATCAACAGTATGCCACTACGTGGAGTAAGAGAAGTGTGAAAAACCCGAGGCAAAGAAACAGGGGAGAAGAATACGAGGAGCAAGAAAAAAAAAGCAAAATACAAAAACGAGGAGAACACAAGGGGCGAAAATCAGAGGAGGATCAACAGTATGCCACTACGTGGAGTAAGAGAAGTGTGAAAAACCCGAGGCGAAGAAACAGGGGAGAAGAATACGAGGAGCAAGAAAAAAAAAGCAAAATACAAAAACGAGGAGAACACAAGGGGCGAAAATCAGAGGAGGATCAAAAGTGTGGCACTACGTGGAGTAAGAGAAGTGTGAAAAACCCGAGGCGAAGAAACAGGGGAGAAGAATACGAGGAGCAAGAAAAAAAAACCAAAATACAAAAACGAGGAGAACACAAGGGGCGAAAAACAGAGGAGGATCAACAGTATGCCACTACGTGGAGTAAGAGAAGTGTGAAAAACCCGAGGCGAAGAAACAGGGGAGAAGAATACGAGGAGCAAGAAAAAAAAAGCAAAATACAAAAACGAGGAGAACACAAGGGGCGAAAATCAGAGGAGGATCAACAGTGTGCCACTACGTGGAGTAAGAGAAGTGTGAAAAACCCGAGGCGAAGAAACAGGGGAGAAGAATACGAGGAGCAAGAAAAAAAAAGCAAAATACAAAAACGAGGAGAACACAAGGGGCGAAAATCAGAGGAGGATCAACAGTATGCCACTACGTGGAGTAAGAGAAGTGTGAAAAACCCGAGGCGAAGAAACAGGGGAGAAGAATACGAGGAGCAAGAAAAAAAAAGCAAAATACAAAAACGAGGAAAACACAAGGGGCGAAAATCAGAGGAGGATCAAAAGTGTGGCACTACGTGGAGTAAGAGAAGTGTGAAAAACCCGAGGCGAAGAAACAGGGGAGAAGAATACGAGGAGCAAGAAAAAAAAAGCAAAATACAAAAACGAGGAGAACACAAGGGGCGAAAATCAGAGGAGGATCAACAGTATGCCACTACGTGGAGTAAGAGAAGTGTGAAAAACCCGAGGCGAAGAAACAGGGGAGAAGAATACGAGGAGCAAGAAAAAAAAAGCAAAATACAAAAACGAGGAGAACACAAGGGGCGAAAATCAGAGGAGGATCAACAGTATGCCACTACGTGGAGTAAGAGAAGTGTGAAAAACCCGAGGCGAAGAAACAGGGGAGAAGAATACGAGGAGCAAGAAAAAAAAAGCAAAATACAAAAACGAGGAGAACACAAGGGGCGAAAATCAGAGGAGGATCAAAAGTGTGGCACTACGTGGAGTAAGAGAAGTGTGAAAAACCCGAGGCGAAGAAACAGGGGAGAAGAATACGAGGAGCAAGAAAAAAAAAAGCAAAATACAAAAACGAGGAGAACACAAGGGGCGAAAATCAGAGGAGGATCAACAGTATGCCACTACGTGGAGTAAGAGAAGTGTGAAAAACCCGAGGCGAAGAAACAGGGGAGAAGAATACGAGGAGCAAGAAAAAAAAAGCAAAATACAAAAACGAGGAGAACACAAGGGGCGAAAATCAGAGGAGGATCAACAGTATGCCACTACGTGGAGTAAGAGAAGTGTGAAAAACCCGAGGCGAAGAAACAGGGGAGAAGAATACGAGGAGCAAGAAAAAAAAAGCAAAATACAAAAACGAGGAGAACACAAGGGGCGAAAATCAGAGGAGGATCAACAGTATGCCACTACGTGGAGTAAGAGAAGTGTGAAAAACCCGAGGCGAAGAAACAGGGGAGAAGAATACGAGGAGCAAGAAAAAAAAAGCAAAATACAAAAACGGGGAGAACACAAGGGGCGAAAATCAGAGGAGGATCAACAGTATGCCACTACGTGGAGTAAGAGAAGTGTGAAAAACCCGAGGCGAAGAAACAGGGGAGAAGAATACGAGGAGCAAGAAAAAAAAAGCAAAATACAAAAACGAGGAGAACACAAGGGGCGAAAATCAGAGGAGGATCAACAGTATGCCACTACGTGGAGTAAGAGAAGTGTGAAAAACCCGAGGCGAAGAAACAGGGGAGAAGAATACGAGGAGCAAGGAAAAAAAAGCAAAATACAAAAACGAGGAGAACACAAGGGGCGAAAATCAGAGGAGGATCAAAAGTGTGGCACTACGTGGAGTAAGAGAAGTGTGAAAAACCCGAGGCGAAGAAACAGGGGAGAAGAATACGAGGAGCAAGAAAAAAAAAGCAAAATACAAAAACGAGGAGAACACAAGGGGCGAAAATCAGAGGAGGATCAACAGTATGCCACTACGTGGAGTAAGAGAAGTGTGAAAAACCCGAGGCGAAGAAACAGGGGAGAAGAATACGAGGAGCAAGAAAAAAAAAGCAAAATACAAAAACGAGGAGAACACAAGGGGCGAAAATCAGAGGAGGATCAACAGTATGCCACTACGTGGAGTAAGAGAAGTGTGAAAATGCTGATGTGAAGAAACAGGGGAGAAGAATACGAGGAGCAAGAAAAAAAAAGCAAAATACAAAAACGAGGAAAACACAAGGGGCGAAAATCAGAGGAGGATCAACAGTATGCCACTACGTGGAGTAAGAGAAGTGTGAAAAAACCGAGGCAAAGAAACAGGGGAGAAGAATACGAGGAGCAAGAAAAAAAAAGCAAAATACAAAAACGAGGAGAACACAAGGGGCGAAAATCAGAGGAGGATCAACAGTATGCCACTACGTGGAGTAAGAGAAGTGTGAAAATGCTGATGCGAAGAAACAGGGGAGAAGAATACGAGGAGCAAGAAAAAAAAAGCAAAATACAAAAACGAGGAGAACACAAGGGGCGAAAATCAGAGGAGGATCAACAGTATGCCACTACGTGGAGTAAGAGAAGTGTGAAAATGCTGATGTGAAGAAACAGGGGAGAAGAATACGAGGAGCAAGAAAAAAAAAGCAAAATACAAAAACGAGGAGAACACAAGGGGCGAAAATCAGAGGAGGATCAACAGTATGCCACTACGTGGAGTAAGAGAAGTGTGAAAAACCCGAGGCGAAGAAACAGGGGAGAAGAATAGGAGGAGCAAGAAAAAAAAAGCAAAATACAAAAACGAGGAGAACACAAGGGGCGAAAATCAGAGGAGGATCAACAGTATGCCACTACGTGGAGTAAGAGAAGTGTGAAAAACCCGAGGCGAAGAAACAGGGGAGAAGAATACGAGGAGCAAGAAAAAAAAAGCAAAATACAAAAACGAGGAGAACACAAGGGGCGAAAATCAGAGGAGGATCAACAGTATGCCACTACGTGGAGTAAGAGAAGTGTGAAAAACCCGAGGCGAAGAAACAGGGGAGAAGAATACGAGGAGCAAGAAAAAAAAAGCAAAATACAAAAACGAGGAGAACACAAGGGGCGAAAATCAGAGGAGGATCAAAAGTGTGGCACTACGTGGAGTAAGAGAAGTGTGAAAAACCCGAGGCGAAGAAACAGGGGAGAAGAATACGAGGAGCAAGAAAAAAAAAGCAAAATACAAAAACGAGGAGAACACAAGGGGCGAAAATCAGAGGAGGATCAACAGTATGCCACTACGTGGAGTAAGAGAAGTGTGAAAAACCCGAGGCGAAGAAACAGGGGAGAAGAATACGAGGAGCAAGAAAAAAAAAGCAAAATACAAAAACGAGGAGAACACAAGGGGCGAAAATCAGAGGAGGATCAACAGTATGCCACTACGTGGAGTAAGAGAAGTGTGAAAAACCCGAGGCGAAGAAACAGGGGAGAAGAATACGAGGAGCAAGAAAAAAAAAGCAAAATACAAAAACGAGGAGAACACAAGGGGCGAAAATCAGAGGAGGATCAACAGTATGCCACTACGTGGAGTAAGAGAAGTGTGAAAATGCTGATGCGAAGAAACAGGGGAGAAGAATACGAGGAGCAAGAAAAAAAAAGCAAAATACAAAAACGAGGAGAACACAAGGGGCGAAAATCAGAGGAGGATCAACAGTATGCCACTACGTGGAGTAAGAGAAGTGTGAAAATGCTGATGCGAAGAAACAGGGGAGAAGAATACGAGGAGCAAGAAAAAAAAAGCAAAATACAAAAACGAGGAGAACACAAGGGGCGAAAATCAGAGGAGGATCAAAAGTGTGGCACTAGGTGGAGTAAGAGAAGTGTGAAAAACCCGAGGCGAAGAAACAGGGGAGAAGAAAAGGAGGAGCAAGAAAAAAAAAGCAAAATACAAAAACGAGGAGAACACAAGGGGCGAAAATCAGAGGAGGATCAACAGTATGCCACTACGAGGAGCAAGAGAAGTGTGAAAAACCCGAGGCGAAGAAACAGGGGAGAAGAATACGAGGAGCAAGAAAAAAAAAGCAAAATACAAAAACGAGGAGAACACAAGGGGCGAAAATCAGAGGAGGATCAACAGTATGCCACTACGTGGAGTAAGAGAAGTGTGAAAAACCCGAGGCGAAGAAACAGGGGAGAAGAATACGAGGAGCAAGAAAAAAAAAGCAAAATACAAAAACGAGGAGAACACAAGGGGCGAAAATCAGAGGAGGATCAACAGTATGCCACTACGAGGAGCAAGAGAAGTGTGAAAAACCCGAGGCGAAGAAACAGGGGAGAAGAATACGAGGAGCAAGAAAAAAAAAGCAAAATACAAAAACGAGGAGAACACAAGGGGCGAAAATCAGAGGAGGATCAACAGTATGCCACTACGTGGAGTAAGAGAAGTGTGAAAATGCTGATGCGAAGAAACAGGGGAGAAGAATACGAGGAGCAAGAAAAAAAAAGCAAAATACAAAAACGAGGAGAACACAAGGGGCGAAAATCAGAGGAGGATCAACAGTATGCCACTACGTGGAGTAAGAGAAGTGTGAAAAACCCGAGGCGAAGAAACAGGGGAGAAGAATACGAGGAGCAAGAAAAAAAAAGCAAAATACAAAAACGAGGAGAACACAAGGGGCGAAAATCAGAGGAGGATCAACAGTATGCCACTACGTGGAGTAAGAGAAGTGTGAAAAACCCGAGGCGAAGAAACAGGGGAGAAGAATACGAGGAGCAAGAAAAAAAAAGCAAAATACAAAAACGAGGAGAACACAAGGGGCGAAAATCAGAGGAGGATCAAATGTGTGGCAGTACGTGGAGTAAGAGAAGTGTGAAAAACCCGAGGCGAAGAAACAGGGGAGAAGAATACGAGGAGCAAGAAAAAAAAGCAAAATACAAAAACGAGGAGAACACAAGGGGCGAAAATCAGAGGAGGATCAACAGTATGCCACTACGTGGAGTAAGAGAAGTGTGAAAAACCCGAGGCGAAGAAACAGGGGAGAAGAATACGAGGAGCAAGAAAAAAAAAGCAAAATACAAAAACGAGGAGAACACAAGGGGCGAAAATCAGAGGAGGATCAACAGTATGCCACTACGTGGAGTAAGAGAAGTGTGAAAAACCCGAGGCGAAGAAACAGGGGAGAAGAATACGAGGAGCAAGAAAAAAAAAGCAAAATACAAAAACGAGGAAAACACAAGGGGCGAAAATCAGAGGAGGATCAACAGTATGCCACTACGTGGAGTAAGAGAAGTGTGAAAAAACCGAGGCGAAGAAACAGGGGAGAAGAATACGAGGAGCAAGAAAAAAACAGCAAAATACAAAAACGAGGAGAACACAAGGGGCGAAAATCAGAGGAGGATCAACAGTATGCCACTACGTGGAGTAAGAGAAGTGTGAAAATGCTGATGCGAAGAAACAGGGGAGAAGAATAGGAGGAGAAAGAAAAAAAAAGCAAAATACAAAAACGAGGAGAACACAAGGGGCGAAAATCAGAGGAGGATCAACAGTATGCCACTACGAGGAGCAAGAGAAGTGTGAAAAACCCGAGGCGAAGAAACAGGGGAGAAGAATACGAGGAGCAAGAAAAAAAAAGCAAAATACAAAAACGAGGAGAACACAAGGGGCGAAAATCAGAGGAGGATCAACAGTATGCCACTACATGGAGTAAGAGAAGTGTGAAAAACCCGAGGCGAAGAAACAGGGGAGAAGAATACGAGGAGCAAGAAAAAAAAAGCAAAATACAAAAACGAGGAGAACACAAGGGGCGAAAATCAGAGGAGGATCAACAGTATGCCACTACGTGGAGTAAGAGAAGTGTGAAAAACCCGAGGCGAAGAAACAGGGGAGAAGAATACGAGGAGCAAGAAAAAAAAAGCAAAATACAAAAACGAGGAGAACACAAGGGGCGAAAATCAGAGTAGGATCAACAGTATGCCACTACGTGGAGTAAGAGAAGTGTGAAAATGCTGATGCGAAGAAACAGGGGAGAAGAATACGAGGAGCAAGAAAAAAAAAGCAAAATACAAAAACGAGGAGAACACAAGGGGCGAAAATCAGAGGAGGATCAACAGTATGCCACTACGTGGAGTAAGAGAAGTGTGAAAAACCCGAGGCGAAGAAACAGGGGAGAAGAATACGAGGAGCAAGAAAAAAAAAGCAAAATACAAAAACGAGGAGAACACAAGGGGCGAAAATCAGAGGAGGATCAAAAGTGTGGCACTACGTGGAGTAAGAGAAGTGTGAAAAACCCGAGGCGAAGAAACAGGGGAGAAGAATACGAGGAGCAAGAAAAAAAAAGCAAAATACAAAAACGAGGAGAACACAAGGGGCGAAAATCAGAGGAGGATCAACAGTATGCCACTACGTGGAGTAAGAGAAGTGTGAAAATGCTGATGCGAAGAAACAGGGGAGAAGAATACGAGGAGCAAGAAAAAAAAAGCAAAATACAAAAACGAGGAGAACACAAGGGGCGAAAATCAGAGGAGGATCAACAGTATGCCACTACGTGGAGTAAGAGAAGTGTGAAAAACCCGAGGCGAAGAAACAGGGGAGAAGAATACGAGGAGCAAGAAAAAAAAAGCAAAATACAAAAAAGGAGGAAAACACAAGGGGCGAAAATCAGAGGAGGATCAAAAGTGTGGCACTA
Organism: Cervus elaphus; assembly: GCF_910594005.1. NCBI lineage: Eukaryota > Metazoa > Chordata > Mammalia > Artiodactyla > Cervidae > Cervus > Cervus elaphus. The sequence goes on along the minus strand of NC_057848.1, from coordinate 13,733,336 downwards.
CGTGGAGTAAGAGAAGTGTGAAAAACCCGAGGCGAAGAAACAGGGGAGAAGAATACGAGGAGCAAGAAAAAAAAAGCAAAATACAAAAACGAGGAGAACACAAGGGGCGAAAATCAGAGGAGGATCAACAGTATGCCACTACGTGGAGTAAGAGAAGTGTGAAAAACCCGAGGCGAACAAACAGGGGAGAAGAATACGAGGAGCAAGAAAAAAAAAGCAAAATACAAAAACGAGGAGAACACAAGGGGCGAAAATCAGAGGAGGATCAACAATATGCCACTACGTGGAGTAAGAGAAGTGTGAAAAACCCGAGGCGAAGAAACAGGGGAGAAGAATACGAGGAGCAAGAAAAAAAAAGCAAAATACAAAAACGAGGAGAACACAAGGGGCGAAAATCAGAGGAGGATCAACAGTATGCCACTACGTGGAGTAAGAGAAGTGTGAAAAACCCGAGGCGAAGAAACAGGGGAGAAGAATACGAGGAGCAAGAAAAAAAAAGCAAAATACAAAAACGAGGAGAACACAAGGGGCGAAAATCAGAGGAGGATCAACAGTATGCCACTACGTGGAGTAAGAGAAGTGTGAAAATGCTGATGCGAAGAAACAGGGGAGAAGAATACGAGGAGCAAGAAAAAAAAAGCAAAATACAAAAACGAGGAGAACACAAGGGGCGAAAATCAGAGGAGGATCAACAGTATGCCACTACGTGGAGTAAGAGAAGTGTGAAAAACCCGAGGCGAAGAAACAGGGGAGAAGAATACGAGGAGCAAGAAAAAAAAAGCAAAATACAAAAACGAGGAGAACACAAGGGGCGAAAATCAGAGGAGGATCAACAGTATGCCACTACGTGGAGTAAGAGAAGTGTGAAAAACCCGAGGCGAAGAAACAGGGGAGAAGAATACGAGGAGCAAGAAAAAAAAAGCAAAATACAAAAACGAGGAGAACACAAGGGGCGAAAATCAGAGGAGGATCAAAAGTGTGGCACTACGTGGAGTAAGAGAAGTGTGAAAAACCCGAGGCGAAGAAACAGGGGAGAAGAATACGAGGAGCAAGAAAAAAAAAGCAAAATACAAAAACGAGGAGAACACAAGGGGCGAAAATCAGAGGAGGATCAACAGTATGCCACTACGTGGAGTAAGAGAAGTGTGAAAAACCCGAGGCGAAGAAACAGGGGAGAAGAATACGAGGAGCAAGAAAAAAAAAGCAAAATACAAAAACGAGGAGAACACAAGGGGCGAAAATCAGAGGAGGATCAACAGTGTGCCACTACGTGGAGTAAGAGAAGTGTGAAAAACCCGAGGCGAAGAAACAGGGGAGAAGAATACGAGGAGCAAGAAAAAAAAAGCAAAATACAAAAACGAGGAGAACACAAGGGGCGAAAATCAGAGGAGGATCAACAGTATGCCACTACGTGGAGTAAGAGAAGTGTGAAAAACCCGAAGCGAAGAAACAGGGGAGAAGAATACGAGGAGCAAGAAAAAAAAAGCAAAATACAAAAACGAGGAAAACACAAGGGGCGAAAATCAGAGGAGGATCAAAAGTGTGGCACTACGTGGAGTACGAGAAGTGTGAAAAACCCGAGGCGAAGAAACAGGGGAGAAGAATACGAGGAGCAAGAAAAAAAAAGCAAAATACAAAAACGAGGAGAACACAAGGGGCGAAAATCAGAGGAGGATCAACAGTATGCCACTACGTGGAGTAAGAGAAGTGTGAAAAACCCGAGGCGAAGAAACAGGGGAGAAGAATACGAGGAGCAAGAAAAAAAAAGCAAAATACAAAAACGAGGAGAACACAAGGGGCGAAAATCAGAGGAGGATCAACAGTATGCCACTACGTGGAGTAAGAGAAGTGTGAAAAACCCGAGGCGAAGAAACAGGGGAGAAGAATACGAGGAGCAAGAAAAAAAAAGCAAAATACAAAAACGAGGAGAACACAAGGGGCGAAAATCAGAGGAGGATCAAAAGTGTGGCACTACGTGGAGTAAGAGAAGTGTGAAAAACCCGAGGCGAAGAAACAAGGGAGAAGAATACGAGGAGCAAGAAAAAAAAAGCAAAATACAAAAACGAGGAGAACACAAGGGGCGAAAATCAGAGGAGGATCAACAGTATGCCACTACGTGGAGTAAGAGAAGTGTGAAAAACCCGAGGCGAAGAAACAGGGGAGAAGAATACGAGGAGCAAGAAAAAAAAAGCAAAATACAAAAACGAGGAGAACACAAGGGGCGAAAATCAGAGGAGGATCAACAGTATGCCACTACGTGGAGTAAGAGAAGTGTGAAAAACCCGAGGCGAAGAAACAGGGGAGAAGAATACGAGGAGCAAGAAAAAAAAAGCAAAATACAAAAACGAGGAGAACACAAGGGGCGAAAATCAGAGGAGGATCAACAGTATGCCACTACGTGGAGTAAGAGAAGTGTGAAAAACCCGAGGCGAAGAAACAGGGGAGAAGAATACGAGGAGCAAGAAAAAAAAAGCAAAATACAAAAACGGGGAGAACACAAGGGGCGAAAATCAGAGGAGGATCAACAGTATGCCACTACGTGGAGTAAGAGAAGTGTGAAAAACCCGAGGCGAAGAAACAGGGGAGAAGAATACGAGGAGCAAGAAAAAAAAAGCAAAATACAAAAACGAGGAGAACACAAGGGGCGAAAATCAGAGGAGGATCAACAGTATGCCACTACGTGGAGTAAGAGAAGTGTGAAAAACCCGAGGCGAAGAAACAGGGGAGAAGAATACGAGGAGCAAGGAAAAAAAAGCAAAATACAAAAACGAGGAGAACACAAGGGGCGAAAATCAGAGGAGGATCAAAAGTGTGGCACTACGTGGAGTAAGAGAAGTGTGAAAAACCCGAGGCGAAGAAACAGGGGAGAAGAATACGAGGAGCAAGAAAAAAAAAGCAAAATACAAAAACGAGGAGAACACAAGGGGCGAAAATCAGAGGAGGATCAACAGTATGCCACTACGTGGAGTAAGAGAAGTGTGAAAAACCCGAGGCGAAGAAACAGGGGAGAAGAATACGAGGAGCAAGAAAAAAAAAGCAAAATACAAAAACGAGGAGAACACAAGGGGCGAAAATCAGAGGAGGATCAACAGTATGCCACTACGTGGAGTAAGAGAAGTGTGAAAATGCTGATGCGAAGAAACAGGGGAGAAGAATACGAGGAGCAAGAAAAAAAAAGCAAAATACAAAAACGAGGAAAACACAAGGGGCGAAAATCAGAGGAGGATCAACAGTATGCCACTACGTGGAGTAAGAGAAGTGTGAAAAAACCGAGGCGAAGAAACAGGGGAGAAGAATACGAGGAGCAAGAAAAAAAAAGCAAAATACAAAAACGAGGAGAACACAAGGGGCGAAAATCAGAGGAGGATCAACAGTATGCCACTACGTGGAGTAAGAGAAGTGTGAAAATGCTGATGCGAAGAAACAGGGGAGAAGAATACGAGGAGCAAGAAAAAAAAAGCAAAATACAAAAACGAGGAGAACACAAGGGGCGAAAATCAGAGGAGGATCAACAGTATGCCACTACGTGGAGTAAGAGAAGTGTGAAAATGCTGATGCGAAGAAACAGGGGAGAAGAATACGAGGAGCAAGAAAAAAAAAGCAAAATACAAAAACGAGGAGAACACAAGGGGCGAAAATCAGAGGAGGATCAACAGTATGCCACTACGTGGAGTAAGAGAAGTGTGAAAAACCCGAGGCGAAGAAACAGGGGAGAAGAATAGGAGGAGCAAGAAAAAAAAAGCAAAATACAAAAACGAGGAGAACACAAGGGGCGAAAATCAGAGGAGGATCAACAGTATGCCACTACGTGGAGTAAGAGAAGTGTGAAAAACCGGAGGCGAAGAAACAGGGGAGAAGAATACGAGGAGCAAGAAAAAAAAAGCAAAATACAAAAACGAGGAGAACACAAGGGGCGAAAATCAGAGGAGGATCAACAGTATGCCACTACGTGGAGTAAGAGAAGTGTGAAAAACCCGAGGCGAAGAAACAGGGGAGAAGAATACGAGGAGCAAGAAAAAAAAAGCAAAATACAAAAACGAGGAGAACACAAGGGGCGAAAATCAGAGGAGGATCAAAAGTGTGGCACTACGTGGAGTAAGAGAAGTGTGAAAAACCCGAGGCGAAGAAACAGGGGAGAAGAATACGAGGAGCAAGAAAAAAAAAGCAAAATACAAAAACGAGGAGAACACAAGGGGCGAAAATCAGAGGAGGATCAACAGTATGCCACTACGTGGAGTAAGAGAAGTGTGAAAAACCCGAGGCGAAGAAACAGGGGAGAAGAATACGAGGAGCAAGAAAAAAAAAGCAAAATACAAAAACGAGGAGAACACAAGGGGCGAAAATCAGAGGAGGATCAACAGTATGCCACTACGTGGAGTAAGAGAAGTGTGAAAAACCCGAGGCGAAGAAACAGGGGAGAAGAATACGAGGAGCAAGAAAAAAAAAGCAAAATACAAAAACGAGGAGAACACAAGGGGCGAAAATCAGAGGAGGATCAACAGTATGCCACTACGTGGAGTAAGAGAAGTGTGAAAAACCCGAGGCGAAGAAACAGGGGAGAAGAATACGAGGAGCAAGAAAAAAAAAGCAAAATACAAAAACGAGGAGAACACAAGGGGCGAAAATCAGAGGAGGATCAACAGTATGCCACTACGTGGAGTAAGAGAAGTGTGAAAATGCTGATGCGAAGAAACAGGGGAGAAGAATACGAGGAGCAAGAAAAAAAAAGCAAAATACAAAAACGAGGAGAACACAAGGGGCGAAAATCAGAGGAGGATCAACAGTATGCCACTACGTGGAGTAAGAGAAGTGTGAAAATGCTGATGCGAAGAAACAGGGGAGAAGAATACGAGGAGCAAGAAAAAAAAAGCAAAATACAAAAACGAGGAGAACACAAGGGGCGAAAATCAGAGGAGGATCAAAAGTGTGGCACTAGGTGGAGTAAGAGAAGTGTGAAAAACCCGAGGCGAAGAAACAGGGGAGAAGAATACGAGGAGCAAGAAAAAAAAAGCAAAATACAAAAACGAGGAGAACACAAGGGGCGAAAATCAGAGGAGGATCAACAGTATGCCACTACGAGGAGCAAGAGAAGTGTGAAAAACCCGAGGCGAAGAAACAGGGGAGAAGAATACGAGGAGCAAGAAAAAAAAAGCAAAATACAAAAACGAGGAGAACACAAGGGGCGAAAATCAGAGGAGGATCAACAGTATGCCACTACGTGGAGTAAGAGAAGTGTGAAAAACCCGAGGCGAAGAAACAGGGGAGAAGAATACGAGGAGCAAGAAAAAAAAAGCAAAATACAAAAACGAGGAGAACACAAGGGGCGAAAATCAGAGGAGGATCAACAGTATGCCACTACGAGGAGCAAGAGAAGTGTGAAAAACCCGAGGCGAAGAAACAGGGGAGAAGAATACGAGGAGCAAGAAAAAAAAAGCAAAATACAAAAACGAGGAGAACACAAGGGGCGAAAATCAGAGGAGGATCAACAGGATGCCACTACGTGGAGTAAGAGAAGTGTGAAAATGCTGATGCGAAGAAACAGGGGAGAAGAATACGAGGAGCAAGAAAAAAAAAGCAAAATACAAAAACGAGGAGAACACAAGGGGCGAAAATCAGAGGAGGATCAACAGTATGCCACTACGTGGAGTAAGAGAAGTGTGAAAAACCCGAGGCGAAGAAACAGGGGAGAAGAATACGAGGAGCAAGAAAAAAAAAGCAAAATACAAAAACGAGGAGAACACAAGGGGCGAAAATCAGAGGAGGATCAACAGTATGCCACTACGTGGAGTAAGAGAAGTGTGAAAAACCCGAGGCGAAGAAACAGGGGAGAAGAATACGAGGAGCAAGAAAAAAAAAGCAAAATACAAAAACGAGGAGAACACAAGGGGCGAAAATCAGAGGAGGATCAAATGTGTGGCAGTACGTGGAGTAAGAGAAGTGTGAAAAACCCGAGGCGAAGAAACAGGGGAGAAGAATACGAGGAGCAAGAAAAAAAAGCAAAATACAAAAACGAGGAGAACACAAGGGGCGAAAATCAGAGGAGGATCAACAGTATGCCACTACGTGGAGAAAGAGAAGTGTGAAAAACCCGAGGCGAAGAAACAGGGGAGAAGAATACGAGGAGCAAGAAAAAAAAAGCAAAATACAAAACGAGGAGAACACAAGGGGCGAAAATCAGAGGAGGATCAACAGTATGCCACTACGTGGAGTAAGAGAAGTGTGAAAAACCCGAGGCGAAGAAACAGGGGAGAAGAATACGAGGAGCAAGAAAAAAAAAGCAAAATACAAAAACGAGGAAAACACAAGGGGCGAAAATCAGAGGAGGATCAACAGTATGCCACTACGTGGAGTAAGAGAAGTGTGAAAAAACCGAGGCGAAGAAACAGGGGAGAAGAATACGAGGAGCAAGAAAAAAACAGCAAAATACAAAAACGAGGAGAACACAAGGGGCGAAAATCAGAGGAGGATCAACAGTATGCCACTACGTGGAGTAAGAGAAGTGTGAAAATGCTGATGCGAAGAAACAGGGGAGAAGAATAGGAGGAGCAAGAAAAAAAAAGCAAAATACAAAAACGAGGAGAACACAAGGGGCGAAAATCAGAGGAGGATCAACAGTATGCCACTACGAGGAGCAAGAGAAGTGTGAAAAACCCGAGGCGAAGAAACAGGGGAGAAGAATACGAGGAGCAAGAAAAAAAAAGCAAAATACAAAAACGAGGAGAACACAAGGGGCGAAAATCAGAGGAGGATCAACAGTATGCCACTACGTGGAGTAAGAGAAGTGTGAAAAACCCGAGGCGAAGAAACAGGGGAGAAGAATACGAGGAGCAAGAAAAAAAAAGCAAAATACAAAAACGAGGAGAACACAAGGGGCGAAAATCAGATTAGGATCAACAGTATGCCACTACGTGGAGTAAGAGAAGTGTGAAAATGCTGATGCGAAGAAACAGGGGAGAAGAATACGAGGAGCAAGAAAAAAAAAGCAAAATACAAAAACGAGGAGAACACAAGGGCCGAAAATCAGAGGAGGATCAACAGTATGCCACTACGTGGAGTAAGAGAAGTGTGAAAAACCCGAGGCGAAGAAACAGGGGAGAAGAATACGAGGAGCAAGAAAAAAAAAGCAAAATACAAAAACGAGGAGAACACAAGGGGCGAAAATCAGAGGAGGATCAAAAGTGTGGCACTACGTGGAGTAAGAGAAGTGTGAAAAACCCGAGGCGAAGAAACAGGGGAGAAGAATACGAGGAGCAAGAAAAAAAAAGCAAAATACAAAAACGAGGAGAACACAAGGGGCGAAAATCAGAGGAGGATCAACAGTATGCCACTACGTGGAGTAAGAGAAGTGTGAAAATGCTGATGCGAAGAAACAGGGGAGAAGAATACGAGGAGCAAGAAAAAAAAAGCAAAATACAAAAACGAGGAGAACACAAGGGGCGAAAATCAGAGGAGGATCAACAGTATGCCACTACGTGGAGTAAGAGAAGTGTGAAAAACCCGAGGCGAAGAAACAGGGGAGAAGAATACGAGGAGCAAGAAAAAAAAAGCAAAATACAAAAAAGGAGGAAAACACAAGGGGCGAAAATCAGAGGAGGATCAAAAGTGTGGCACTACGTGGAGTAAGAGAAGTGTGAAAAACCCGAGGCGAAGAAACAGGGGAGAAGAATACGAGGAGCAAGAAAAAAAAAGCAAAATACAAAAACGAGGAGAACACAAGGGGCGAAAATCAGAGGAGGATCAACAGTATGCCACTACGTGGAGTAAGAGAAGTGTGAAAAACCCGAGGCGAAGAAACAGGGGAGAAGAATACGAGGAGCAAGAAAAAAAAAGCAAAATACAAAAACGAGGAGAACACAAGGGGCGAAAATCAGAGGAGGATCAACAATATGCCACTACGTGGAGTAAGAGAAGTGTGAAAAACCCGAGGCGAAGAAACAGGGGAGAAGAATACGAGGAGCAAGAAAAAAAAAGCAAAATACAAAAACGAGGAGAACACAAGGGGCGAAAATCAGAGGAGGATCAACAGTATGCCACTACGTGGAGTAAGAGAAGTGTGAAAAACCCGAGGCGAAGAAACAGGGGAGAAGAATAGGAGGAGCAAGAAAAAAAAAGCAAAATACAAAAACGAGGAGAACACAAGGGGCGAAAATCAGAGGAGGATCAACAGTATGCCACTACGTGGAGTAAGAGAAGTGTGAAAAACCCGAGGCGAAGAAACAGGGGGGAAGAATACGAGGAGCAAGAAAAAAAAAGCAAAATACAAAAACGAGGAGAACACAAGGGGCGAAAATCAGGGGAGGATCAACAGTATGCCACTACGTGGAGTAAGAGAAGTCTGAAAATGCTGATGCGAAGAAACAGGGGAGAAGAATACGAGGAGCAAGAAAAAAAAAGCAAAATACAAAAACGAGGAAAACACAAGGGGCGAAAATCAGAGGAGGATCAACAGTATGCCACTACGTGGAGTAAGAGAAGTGTGAAAAAACCGAGGCGAAGAAACAGGGGAGAAGAATACGAGGAGCAAGAAAAAAAAAGCAAAATACAAAAACGAGGAGAACACAAGGGGCGAAAATCAGAGGAGGATCAACAGTATGCCACTACGTGGAGTAAGAGAAGTGTGAAAATGCTGATGCGAAGAAACAGGGGAGAAGAATACGAGGAGCAAGAAAAAAAAAGCAAAATACAAAAACGAGGAGAACACAAGGGGCGAAAATCAGAGTAGGATCAACAGTATGCCACTACGTGGAGTAAGAGAAGTGTGAAAATGCTGATGCGAAGAAACAGGGGAGAAGAATACGAGGAGCAAGAAAAAAAAAGCAAAATACAAAAACGAGGAGAACACAAGGGGCGAAAATCAGAGGAGGATCAACAGTATGCCACTACGTGGAGTAAGAGAAGTGTGAAAAACCCGAGGCGAAGAAACAGGGGAGAAGAATACGAGGAGCAAGAAAAAAAAAGCAAAATACAAAAACGAGGAGAACACAAGGGGCGAAAATCAGAGGAGGATCAACAGTATGCCACTACGTGGAGTAAGAGAAGTGTGAAAAACCCGAGGCGAAGAAACAGGGGAGAAGAATACGAGGAGCAAGAAAAAAAAAGCAAAATACAAAAACGAGGAGAACACAAGGGGCGAAAATCAGAGTAGGATCAACAGTATGCCAATACGTGGAGTAAGAGAAGTGTGAAAATGCTGATGCGAAGAAACAGGGGAGAAGAATACGAGGAGCAAGAAAAAAAAAGCAAAATACAAAAACGAGGAGAACACAAGGGGCGAAAATCAGAGGAGGATCAACAGTATGCCACTACGTGGAGTAAGAGAAGTGTGAAAAACCCGAGGCGAAGAAACAGGGGAGAAGAATACGAGGAGCAAGAAAAAAAAAGCAAAATACAAAAACGAGGAGAACACAAGGGGCGAAAATCAGAGGAGGATCAAAAGTGTGGCACTACGTGGAGTAAGAGAAGTGTGAAAAACCCGAGGCGAAGAAACAGGGGAGAAGAATACGAGGAGCAAGAAAAAAAAAGCAAAATACAAAAACGAGGAGAACACAAGGGGCGAAAATCAGAGGAGGATCAACAGTATGCCACTACGTGGAGTAAGAGAAGTGTGAAAATGCTGATGCGAAGAAACAGGGGAGAAGAATACGAGGAGCAAGAAAAAAAAAGCAAAATACAAAAACGAGGAGAACACAAGGGGCGAAAATCAGAGGAGGATCAACAGTATGCCACTACGTGGAGTAAGAGAAGTGTGAAAAACCCGAGGCGAAGAAACAGGGGAGAAGAATACGAGGAGCAAGAAAAAAAAAGCAAAATACAAAAAAGGAGGAAAACACAAGGGGCGAAAATCAGAGGAGGATCAAAAGTGTGGCACTACGTGGAGTAAGAGAAGTGTGAAAAACCCGAGGCGAAGAAACAGGGGAGAAGAATACGAGGAGCAAGAAAAAAAAAGCAAAATACAAAAACGAGGAGAACACAAGGGGCGAAAATCAGAGGAGGATCAACAGTATGCCACTACGTGGAGTAAGAGAAGTGTGAAAAACCCGAGGCGAAGAAACAGGGGAGAAGAATACGAGGAGCAAGAAAAAAAAAGCAAAATACAAAAACGAGGAGAACACAAGGGGCGAAAATCAGAGGAGGATCAACAATATGCCACTACGTGGAGTAAGAGAAGTGTGAAAAACCCGAGGCGAAGAAACAGGGGAGAAGAATACGAGGAGCAAGAAAAAAAAAGCAAAATACAAAAACGAGGAGAACACAAGGGGCGAAAATCAGCGGAGGATCAACAGTATGCCACTACGTGGAGTAAGAGAAGTGTGAAAAACCCGAGGCGAAGAAACAGGGGAGAAGAATAGGAGGAGCAAGAAAAAAAAAGCAAAATACAAAAACGAGGAGAACACAAGGGGCGAAAATCAGAGGAGGATCAACAGTATGCCACTACGTGGAGTAAGAGAAGTGTGAAAAACCCGAGGCGAAGAAACAGGGGGGAAGAATACGAGGAGCAAGAAAAAAAAAGCAAAATACAAAAACGAGGAGAACACAAGGGGCGAAAATCAGAGGAGGATCAACAGTATGCCACTACGTGGAGTAAGAGAAGTCTGAAAATGCTGATGCGAAGAAACAGGGGAGAAGAATACGAGGAGCAAGAAAAAAAAAGCAAAATACAAAAACGAGGAAAACACAAGGGGCGAAAATCAGAGGAGGATCAACAGTATGCCACTACGTGGAGTAAGAGAAGTGTGAAAAAACCGAGGCGAAGAAACAGGGGAGAAGAATACGAGGAGCAAGAAAAAAAAAGCAAAATACAAAAACGAGGAGAACACAAGGGGCGAAAATCAGAGGAGGATCAACAGTATGCCACTACGTGGAGTAAGAGAAGTGTGAAAATGCTGATGCGAAGAAACAGGGGAGAAGAATACGAGGAGCAAGAAAAAAAAAGCAAAATACAAAAACGAGGAGAACACAAGGGGCGAAAATCAGAGGAGGATCAACAGTATGCCACTACGTGGAGTAAGAGAAGTGTGAAAATGCTGATGCGAAGAAACAGGGGAGAAGAATACGAGGAGCAAGAAAAAAAAAGCAAAATACAAAAACGAGGAGAACACAAGGGGCGAAAATCAGAGGAGGATCAAAAGTGTGGCACTAGGTGGAGTAAGAGAAGTGTGAAAAACCCGAGGCGAAGAAACAGGGGAGAAGAATAGGAGGAGCAAGAAAAAAAAAGCAAAATACAAAAACGAGGAGAACACAAGGGGCGAAAATCAGAGGAGGATCAACAGTATGCCACTACAAGGAGCAAGAGAAGTGTGAAAAACCCGAGGCGAAGAAACAGGGGAGAAAAATACGAGGAGCAAGAAAAAAAAAGCAAAATACAAAAACGAGGAGAACACAAGGGGCGAAAATCAGAGGAGGATCAACAGTGTGCCACTACGTGGAGTAAGAGAAGTGTGAAAAACCGGAGGCGAAGAAACAGGGGAGAAGAATACGAGGAGCAAGAAAAAAAAAGCAAAATACAAAAACGAGGAGAACACAAGGGGCGAAAATCAGAGGAGGATCAACAGTATGCCACTACGTGGAGTAAGAGAAGTGTGAAAAACCCGAGGCGAAGAAACAGGGGAGAAGAATACGAGGAGCAAGAAAAAAAAAGCAAAATACAAAAACGAGGAAAACACAAGGGGCGAAAATCAGAGGAGGATCAAAAGTGTGGCACTACGTGGAGTAAGAGAAGTGTGAAAAACCCGAGGCGAAGAAACAGGGGAGAAGAATACGAGGAGCAAGAAAAAAAAAGCAAAATACAAAAACGAGGAGAACACAAGGGGCGAAAATCAGAGGAGGATCAACAGTATGCCACTACGTGGAGTAAGAGAAGTGTGAAAAACCCGAGGCGAAGAAACAGGGGAGAAGAATACGAGGAGCAAGAAAAAAAAAGCAAAATACAAAAACGAGGAGAACACAAGGGGCGAAAATCAGAGGAGGATCAACAGTATGCCACTACGTGGAGTAAGAGAAGTGTGAAAAACCCGAGGCGAAGAAACAGGGGAGAAGAATACGAGGAGCAAGAAAAAAAAAGCAAAATACAAAAACGAGGAGAACACAAGGGGCGAAAATCAGAGGAGGATCAAAAGTGTGGCACTACGTGGAGTAAGAGAAGTGTGAAAAACCCGAGGCGAAGAAACAGGGGAGAAGAATACGAGGAGCAAGAAAAAAAAAGCAAAATACAAAAACGAGGAGAACACAAGGGGCGAAAATCAGAGGAGGATCAACAGTATGCCACTACGTGGAGTAAGAGAAGTGTGAAAAACCCGAGGCGAAGAAACAGGGGAGAAGAATACGAGGAGCAAGAAAAAAAAAGCAAAATACAAAAACGAGGAGAACACAAGGGGCGAAAATCAGAGGAGGATCAACAGTATGCCACTACGTGGAGTAAGAGAAGTGTGAAAAACCCGAGGCGAAGAAACAGGGGAGAAGAATACGAGGAGCAAGAAAAAAAAAGCAAAATACAAAAACGAGGAGAACACAAGGGGCGAAAATCAGAGGAGGATCAACAGTATGCCACTACGTGGAGTAAGAGAAGTGTGAAAAACCCGAGGCGAAGAAACAGGGGAGAAGAATACGAGGAGCAAGAAAAAAAAAGCAAAATACAAAAACGAGGAGAACACAAGGGGCGAAAATCAGAGGAGGATCAACAGTATGCCACTACGTGGAGTAAGAGAAGTGTGAAAATGCTGATGCGAAGAAACAGGGGAGAAGAATACGAGGAGCAAGAAAAAAAAAGCAAAATACAAAAACGAGGAGAACACAAGGGGCGAAAATCAGAGGAGGATCAACAGTATGCCACTACGTGGAGTAAGAGAAGTGTGAAAAACCCGAGGCGAAGAAACAGGGGAGAAGAATACGAGGAGCAAGAAAAAAAAAGCAAAATACAAAAACGAGGAGAACACAAGGGGCGAAAATCAGAGGAGGATCAACAGTATGCCACTACGTGGAGTAAGAGAAGTGTGAAAAACCCGAGGCGAAGAAACAGGGGAGAAGAATACGAGGAGCAAGAAAAAAAAAGCAAAATACAAAAACGAGGAGAACACAAGGGGCGAAAATCAGAGGAGGATCAAAAGTGTGGCACTACGTGGAGTAAGAGAAGTGTGAAAAACCCGAGGCGAAGAAACAGGGGAGAAGAATACGAGGAGCAAGAAAAAAAAAGCAAAATACAAAAACGAGGAGAACACAAGGGGCGAAAATCAGAGGAGGATCAACAGTATGCCACTACGTGGAGTAAGAGAAGTGTGAAAAACCCGAGGCGAAGAAACAGGGGAGAAGAATACGAGGAGCAAGAAAAAAAAAGCAAAATACAAAAACGAGGAGAACACAAGGGGCGAAAATCAGAGGAGGATCAAAAGTGTGCCACTACGTGGAGTAAGAGAAGTGTGAAAAACCCGAGGCGAAGAAACAGGGGAGAAGAATACGAGGAGCAAGAAAAAAAAGCAAAATACAAAAACGAGGAGAACACAAGGGGCGAAAATCAGAGGAGGATCAACAGTATGCCACTACGTGGAGTAAGAGAAGTGTGAAAAACCCGAGGCGAAGAAACAGGGGAGAAGAATACGAGGAGCAAGAAAAAAAAAGCAAAATACAAAAACGAGGAAAACACAAGGGGCGAAAATCAGAGGAGGATCAAAAGTGTGGCACTACGTGGAGTAAGAGAAGTGTGAAAAACCCGAGGCGAAGAAACAGGGGAGAAGAATACGAGGAGCAAGAAAAAAAAAGCAAAATACAAAAACGAGGAGAACACAAGGGGCGAAAATCAGAGGAGGATCAACAGTATGCCACTACGTGGAGTAAGAGAAGTGTGAAAAACCCGAGGCGAAGAAACAGGGGAGAAGAATACGAGGAGCAAGAAAAAAAAAGCAAAATACAAAAACGAGGAGAACACAAGGGGCGAAAATCAGAGGAGGATCAACAGTGTGCCACTACGTGGAGTAAGAGAAGTGTGAAAAACCCGAGGCGAAGAAACAGGGGAGAAGAATACGAGGAGCAAGAAAAAAAAGCAAAATACAAAAACGAGGAGAACACAAGGGGCGAAAATCAGAGGAGGATCAACAGTATGCCACTACGTGGAGTAAGAGAAGTGTGAAAAACCCGAGGCGAAGAAACAGGGGAGAAGAATACGAGGAGCAAGAAAAAAAAAGCAAAATACAAAAACGAGGAAAACACAAGGGGCGAAAATCAGAGGAGGATCAAAAGTGTGGCACTACGTGGAGTAAGAGAAGTGTGAAAAACCCGAGGCGAAGAAACAGGGGAGAAGAATACGAGGAGCAAGAAAAAAAAAGCAAAATACAAAAACGAGGAGAACACAAGGGGCGAAAATCAGAGGAGGATCAACAGTATGCCACTACGTGGAGTAAGAGAAGTGTGAAAAACCCGAGGCGAAGAAACAGGGGAGAAGAATACGAGGAGCAAGAAAAAAAAAGCAAAATACAAAAACGAGGAGAACACAAGGGGCGAAAATCAGAGGAGGATCAACAGTATGCCACTACGTGGAGTAAGAGAAGTGTGAAAAACCCGAGGCGAAGAAACAGGGGAGAAGAATACGAGGAGCAAGAAAAAAAAAGCAAAATACAAAAACGAGGAGAACACAAGGGGCGAAAATCAGAGGAGGATCAAAAGTGTGGCACTACGTGGAGTAAGAGAAGTGTGAAAAACCCGAGGCGAAGAAACAGGGGAGAAGAATACGAGGAGCAAGAAAAAAAAAGCAAAATACAAAAACGAGGAGAACACAAGGGGCGAAAATCAGAGGAGGATCAACAGTATGCCACTACGTGGAGTAAGAGAAGTGTGAAAAACCCGAGGCGAAGAAACAGGGGAGAAGAATACGAGGAGCAAGAAAAAAAAAGCAAAATACAAAAACGAGGAGAACACAAGGGGCGAAAATCAGAGGAGGATCAACAGTATGCCACTACGTGGAGTAAGAGAAGTGTGAAAAACCCGAGGCGAAGAAACAGGGGAGAAGAATACGAGGAGCAAGAAAAAAAAAGCAAAATACAAAAACGAGGAGAACACAAGGGGCGAAAATCAGAGGAGGATCAACAGTATGCCACTACGTGGAGTAAGAGAAGTGTGAAAAACCCGAGGCGAAGAAACAGGGGAGAAGAATACGAGGAGCAAGAAAAAAAAAGCAAAATACAAAAACGAGGAGAACACAAGGGGCGAAAATCAGAGGAGGATCAACAGTATGCCACTACGTGGAGTAAGAGAAGTGTGAAAATGCTGATGCGAAGAAACAGGGGAGAAGAATACGAGGAGCAAGAAAAAAAAAGCAAAATACAAAAACGAGGAGAACACAAGGGGCGAAAATCAGAGGAGGATCAACAGTATGCCACTACGTGGAGTAAGAGAAGTGTGAAAAACCCGAGGCGAAGAAACAGGGGAGAAGAATACGAGGAGCAAGAAAAAAAAAGCAAAATACAAAAACGAGGAGAACACAAGGGGCGAAAATCAGAGGAGGATCAACAGTATGCCACTACGTGGAGTAAGAGAAGTGTGAAAAACCCGAGGCGAAGAAACAGGGGAGAAGAATACGAGGAGCAAGAAAAAAAAAGCAAAATACAAAAACGAGGAGAACACAAGGGGCGAAAATCAGAGGAGGATCAAAAGTGTGGCACTACGTGGAGTAAGAGAAGTGTGAAAAACCCGAGGCGAAGAAACAGGGGAGAAGAATACGAGGAGCAAGAAAAAAAAAGCAAAATACAAAAACGAGGAGAACACAAGGGGCGAAAATCAGAGGAGGATCAACAGTATGCCACTACGTGGAGTAAGAGAAGTGTGAAAAACCCGAGGCGAAGAAACAGGGGAGAAGAATACGAGGAGCAAGAAAAAAAAAGCAAAATACAAAAACGAGGAGAACACAAGGGGCGAAAATCAGAGGAGGATCAACAGTGTGCCACTACGTGGAGTAAGAGAAGTGTGAAAAACCCGAGGCGAAGAAACAGGGGAGAAGAATACGAGGAGCAAGAAAAAAAAGCAAAATACAAAAACGAGGAGAACACAAGGGGCGAAAATCAGAGGAGGATCAACAGTATGCCACTACGTGGAGTAAGAGAAGTGTGAAAAACCCGAGGCGAAGAAACAGGGGAGAAGAATACGAGGAGCAAGAAAAAAAAAGCAAAATACAAAAACGAGGAAAACACAAGGGGCGAAAATCAGAGGAGGATCAAAAGTGTGGCACTACGTGGAGTAAGAGAAGTGTGAAAAACCCGAGGCGAAGAAACAGGGGAGAAGAATACGAGGAGCAAGAAAAAAAAAGCAAAATACAAAAACGAGGAGAACACAAGGGGCGAAAATCAGAGGAGGATCAACAGTATGCCACTACGTGGAGTAAGAGAAGTGTGAAAAACCCGAGGCGAAGAAACAGGGGAGAAGAATACGAGGAGCAAGAAAAAAAAAGCAAAACACAAAAACGAAGAGAACACAAGGGGCGAAAATCAGAGGAGGATCAACAGTATGCCACTACGTGGAGTAAGAGAAGTGTGAAAAACCCGAGGCGAAGAAACAGGGGAGAAGAATACGAGGAGCAAGAAAAAAAAAGCAAAATACAAAAACGAGGAGAACACAAGGGGCGAAAATCAGAGGAGGATCAAAAGTGTGGCACTACGTGGAGTAAGAGAAGTGTGAAAAACCCGAGGCGAAGAAACAGGGGAGAAGAATACGAGGAGCAAGAAAAAAAAAGCAAAATACAAAAACGAGGAGAACACAAGGGGCGAAAATCAGAGGAGGATCAACAGTATGCCCCTACGTGGAGTAAGAGAAGTGTGAAAAACCCGAGGCGAAGAAACAGGGGAGAAGAATACGAGGAGCAAGAAAAAAAAAGCAAAATACAAAAACGAGGAGAACACAAGGGGCGAAAATCAGAGGAGGATCAACAGTATGCCACTACGTGGAGTAAGAGAAGTGTGAAAAACCCGAGGCGAAGAAACAGGGGAGAAGAATACGAGGAGCAAGAAAAAAAAAGCAAAATACAAAAACGAGGAGAACACAAGGGGCGAAAATCAGAGGAGGATCAACAGTATGCCACTACGTGGAGTAAGAGAAGTGTGAAAAACCCGAGGCGAAGAAACAGGGGAGAAGAATACGAGGAGCAAGAAAAAAAAAGCAAAATACAAAAACGGGGAGAACACAAGGGGCGAAAATCAGAGGAGGATCAACAGTATGCCACTACGTGGAGTAAGAGAAGTGTGAAAAACCCGAGGCGAAGAAACAGGGGAGAAGAATACGAGGAGCAAGAAAAAAAAAGCAAAATACAAAAACGAGGAGAACACAAGGGGCGAAAATCAGAGGAGGATCAACAGTATGCCACTACGTGGAGTAAGAGAAGTGTGAAAAACCCGAGGCGAAGAAACAGGGGAGAAGAATACGAGGAGCAAGAAAAAAAAAGCAAAATACAAAAACGAGAACACAAGGGGCGAAAATCAGAGGAGGATCAAATGTGTGGCAGTACGTGGAGTAAGAGAAGTGTGAAAAACCCGAGGCGAAGAAACAGGGGAGAAGAATACGAGGAGCAAGAAAAAAAAGCAAAATACAAAAACGAGGAGAACACAAGGGGCGAAAATCAGAGGAGGATCAACAGTATGCCACTACGTGGAGTAAGAGAAGTGTGAAAAACCCGAGGCGAAGAAACAGGGGAGAAGAATACGAGGAGCAAGAAAAAAAAAGCAAAATACAAAAACGAGGAGAACACAAGGGGCGAAAATCAGAGGAGGATCAACAGTATGCCACTACGTGGAGTAAGAGAAGTGTGAAAAACCCGAGGCGAAGAAACAGGGGAGAAGAATACGAGGAGCAAGAAAAAAAAAGCAAAATACAAAAACGAGGAAAACACAAGGGGCGAAAATCAGAGGAGGATCAACAGTATGCCACTACGTGGAGTAAGAGAAGTGTGAAAAAACCGAGGCGAAGAAACAGGGGAGAAGAATACGAGGAGCAAGAAAAAAACAGCAAAACACAAAAACGAGGAGAACACAAGGGGCGAAAATCAGAGGAGGATCAACAGTATGCCACTACGTGGAGTAAGAGAAGTGTGAAAATGCTGATGCGAAGAAACAGGGGAGAAGAATAGGAGGAGCAAGAAAAAAAAAGCAAAATACAAAAACGAGGAGAACACAAGGGGCGAAAATCAGAGGAGGATCAACAGTATGCCACTACGAGGAGCAAGAGAAGTGTGAAAAACCCGAGGCGAAGAAACAGGGGAGAAGAATACGAGGAGCAAGAAAAAAAAAGCAAAATACAAAAACGAGGAGAACACAAGGGGCGAAAATCAGAGGAGGATCAACAGTATGCCACTACATGGAGTAAGAGAAGTGTGAAAAACCCGAGGCGAAGAAACAGGGGAGAAGAATACGAGGAGCAAGAAAAAAAAGCAAAATACAAAAACGAGGAGAACACAAGGGGCGAAAATCAGAGGAGGATCAACAGTATGCCACTACGTGGAGTAAGAGAAGTGTGAAAAACCCAAGGCGAAGAAACAGGGGAGAAGAATACGAGGAGCAAGAAAAAAAAAGCAAAATACAAAAACGAGGAGAACACAAGGGGCGAAAATCAGAGTAGGATCAACAGTATGCCACTACGTGGAGTAAGAGAAGTGTGAAAATGCTGATGCGAAGAAACAGGGGAGAAGAATACGAGGAGCAAGAAAAAAAAAGCAAAATACAAAAACGAGGAGAACACAAGGGGCGAAAATCAGAGGAGGATCAACAGTATGCCACTACGTGGAGTAAGAGAAGTGTGAAAAACCCGAGGCGAAGAAACAGGGGAGAAGAATACGAGGAGCAAGAAAAAAAAAGCAAAATACAAAAACGAGGAGAACACAAGGGGCGAAAATCAGAGGAGGATCAACAGTATGCCACTACGTGGAGTAAGAGAAGTGTGAAAATGCTGAGGCGAAGAAACAGGGGAGAAGAATACGAGGAGCAAGAAAAAAAAAGCAAAATACAAAAACGAGGAGAACACAAGGGGCGAAAATCAGAGGAGGATCAACAGTATGCCACTACGTGGAGTAAGAGAAGTGTGAAAAACCCGAGGCGAAGAAACAGGGGAGAAGAATACGAGGAGCAAGAAAAAAAAAGCAAAATACAAAAACGAGGAGAACACAAGGGGCGAAAATCAGAGGAGGATCAAAAGTGTGGCACTACGTGGAGTAAGAGAAGTGTGAAAAACCCGAGGCGAAGAAACAGGGGAGAAGAATACGAGGAGCAAGAAAAAAAAAGCAAAATACAAAAACGAGGAGAACACAAGGGGCGAAAATCAGAGGAGGATCAACAGTATGCCACTACGTGGAGTAAGAGAAGTGTGAAAAACCCGAGGCGAAGAAACAGGGGAGAAGAATACGAGGAGCAAGAAAAAAAAAGCAAAATACAAAAACGAGGAGAACACAAGGGGCGAAAATCAGAGGAGGATCAACAGTGTGCCACTACGTGGAGTAAGAGAAGTGTGAAAAACCCGAGGCGAAGAAACAGGGGAGAAGAATACGAGGAGCAAGAAAAAAAAGCAAAATACAAAAACGAGGAGAACACAAGGGGCGAAAATCAGAGGAGGATCAACAGTATGCCACTACGTGGAGTAAGAGAAGTGTGAAAAACCCGAGGCGAAGAAACAGGGGAGAAGAATACGAGGAGCAAGAAAAAAAAAGCAAAATACAAAAACGAGGAAAACACAAGGGGCGAAAATCAGAGGAGGATCAAAAGTGTGGCACTACGTGGAGTAAGAGAAGTGTGAAAAACCCGAGGCGAAGAAACAGGGGAGAAGAATACGAGGAGCAAGAAAAAAAAAGCAAAATACAAAAACGAGGAGAACACAAGGGGCGAAAATCAGAGGAGGATCAACAGTATGCCACTACGTGGAGTAAGAGAAGTGTGAAAAACCCGAGGCGAAGAAACAGGGGAGAAGAATACGAGGAGCAAGAAAAAAAAAGCAAAATACAAAAACGAAGAGAACACAAGGGGCGAAAATCAGAGGAGGATCAACAGTATGCCACTACGTGGAGTAAGAGAAGTGTGAAAAACCCGAGGCGAAGAAACAGGGGAGAAGAATACGAGGAGCAAGAAAAAAAAAGCAAAATACAAAAACGAGGAGAACACAAGGGGCGAAAATCAGAGGAGGATCAAAAGTGTGGCACTACGTGGAGTAAGAGAAGTGTGAAAAACCCGAGGCGAAGAAACAGGGGAGAAGAATACGAGGAGCAAGAAAAAAAAAGCAAAATACAAAAACGAGGAGAACACAAGGGGCGAAAATCAGAGGAGGATCAACAGTATGCCCCTACGTGGAGTAAGAGAAGTGTGAAAAACCCGAGGCGAAGAAACAGGGGAGAAGAATACGAGGAGCAAGAAAAAAAAAGCAAAATACAAAAACGAGGAGAACACAAGGGGCGAAAATCAGAGGAGGATCAACAGTATGCCACTACGTGGAGTAAGAGAAGTGTGAAAAACCCGAGGCGAAGAAACAGGGGAGAAGAATACGAGGAGCAAGAAAAAAAAAGCAAAATACAAAAACGAGGAGAACACAAGGGGCGAAAATCAGAGGAGGATCAACAGTATGCCACTACGTGGAGTAAGAGAAGTGTGAAAAACCCGAGGCGAAGAAACAGGGGAGAAGAATACGAGGAGCAAGAAAAAAAAAGCAAGAGACAAAAGCGGGGAGAACACAAGGGGCGAAAATCAGAGGAGGATCAACAGTATGCCACTACGTGGAGTAAGAGAAGTGTGAAAAACCCGAGGCGAAGAAACAGGGGAGAAGAATACGAGGAGCAAGAAAAAAAAAGCAAAATACAAAAACGAGGAGAACACAAGGGGCGAAAATCAGAGGAGGATCAACAGTATGCCACTACGTGGAGTAAGAGAAGTGTGAAAAACCCGAGGCGAAGAAACAGGGGAGAAGAATACGAGGAGCAAGAAAAAAAAAGCAAAATACAAAAACGAGAACACAAGGGGCGAAAATCAGAGGAGGATCAAATGTGTGGCAGTACGTGGAGTAAGAGAAGTGTGAAAAACCCGAGGCGAAGAAACAGGGGAGAAGAATACGAGGAGCAAGAAAAAAAAGCAAAATACAAAAACGAGGAGAACACAAGGGGCGAAAATCAGAGGAGGATCAACAGTATGCCACTACGTGGAGTAAGAGAAGTGTGAAAAACCCGAGGCGAAGAAACAGGGGAGAAGAATACGAGGAGCAAGAAAAAAAAAGCAAAATACAAAAACGAGGAGAACACAAGGGGCGAAAATCAGAGGAGGATCAACAGTATGCCACTACGTGGAGTAAGAGAAGTGTGAAAAACCCGAGGCGAAGAAACAGGGGAGAAGAATACGAGGAGCAAGAAAAAAAAAGCAAAAAACAAAAACGAGGAAAACACAAGGGGCGAAAATCAGAGGAGGATCAACAGTATGCCACTACGTGGAGTAAGAGAAGTGTGAAAAAACCGAGGCGAAGAAAAAGGGGAGAAGAATACGAGGAGCAAGAAAAAAACAGCAAAATACAAAAACGAGGAGAACACAAGGGGCGAAAATCAGAGGAGGATCAACAGTATGCCACTACGTGGAGTAAGAGAAGTGTGAAAATGCTGATGCGAAGAAACAGGGGAGAAGAATAGGAGGAGCA
This sequence comes from Cervus elaphus, assembly GCF_910594005.1. NCBI lineage: Eukaryota > Metazoa > Chordata > Mammalia > Artiodactyla > Cervidae > Cervus > Cervus elaphus. The sequence goes on along the minus strand of NC_057848.1, from coordinate 13,711,712 downwards.
AGAAAAAAAAAGCAAAATACAAAAACGAGGAGAACACAAGGGGCGAAAATCAGAGGAGGATCAACAGTATGCCACTACGAGGAGCAAGAGAAGTGTGAAAAACCCGAGGCGAAGAAACAGGGGAGAAGAATACGAGGAGCAAGAAAAAAAAAGCAAAATACAAAAACGAGGAGAACACAAGGGGCGAAAATCAGAGGAGGATCAACAGTATGCCACTACATGGAGTAAGAGAAGTGTGAAAAACCCGAGGCGAAGAAACAGGGGAGAAGAATACGAGGAGCAAGAAAAAAAAGCAAAATACAAAAACGAGGAGAACACAAGGGGCGAAAATCAGAGGAGGATCAACAGTATGCCAATACGTGGAGTAAGAGAAGTGTGAAAAACCCAAGGCGAAGAAACAGGGGAGAAGAATACGAGGAGCAAGAAAAAAAAAGCAAAATACAAAAACGAGGAGAACACAAGGGGCGAAAATCAGAGTAGGATCAACAGTATGCCACTACGTGGAGTAAGAGAAGTGTGAAAATGCTGATGCGAAGAAACAGGGGAGAAGAATACGAGGAGCAAGAAAAAAAAAGCAAAATACAAAAACGAGGAGAACACAAGGGGCGAAAATCAGAGGAGGATCAACAGTATGCCACTACGTGGAGTAAGAGAAGTGTGAAAAACCCGAGGCGAAGAAACAGGGGAGAAGAATACGAGGAGCAAGAAAAAAAAAGCAAAATACAAAAACGAGGAGAACACAAGGGGCGAAAATCAGAGGAGGATCAAAAGTGTGGCACTACGTGGAGTAAGAGAAGTGTGAAAAACCCGAGGCGAAGAAACAGGGGAGAAGAATACGAGGAGCAAGAAAAAAAAAGCAAAATACAAAAACGAGGAGAACACAAGGGGCGAAAATCAGAGGAGGATCAACAGTATGCCACTACGTGGAGTAAGAGAAGTGTGAAAAACCCGAGGCGAAGAAACAGGGGAGAAGAATACGAGGAGCAAGAAAAAAAAAGCAAAATACAAAAACGAGGAGAACACAAGGGGCGAAAATCAGAGGAGGATCAACAGTATGCCACTACGTGGAGTAAGAGAAGTGTGAAAATGCTGATGCGAAGAAACAGGGGAGAAGAATACGAGGAGCAAGAAAAAAAAAGCAAAATACAAAAACGAGGAGAACACAAGGGGCGAAAATCAGAGGAGGATCAAAAGTGTGGCACTAGGTGGAGTAAGAGAAGTGTGAAAAACCCGAGGCGAAGAAACAGGGGAGAAGAATAGGAGGAGCAAGAAAAAAAAAGCAAAATACAAAAACGAGGAGAACACAAGGGGCGAAAATCAGAGGAGGATCAACAGTATGCCACTACAAGGAGCAAGAGAAGTGTGAAAAACCCGAGGCGAAGAAACAGGGGAGAAGAATACGAGGAGCAAGAAAAAAAAAGCAAAATACAAAAACGAGGAGAACACAAGGGGCGAAAATCAGAGGAGGATCAACAGTATGCCACTACGTGGAGTAAGAGAAGTGTGAAAAACCCGAGGCGAAGAAACAGGGGAGAAGAATACGAGGAGCAAGAAAAAAAAAGCAAAATACAAAAACGAGGAGAACACAAGGGGCGAAAATCAGAGGAGGATCAACAGTATGCCACTACGTGGAGTAAGAGAAGTGTGAAAATGCTGATGCGAAGAAACAGGGGAGAAGAATACGAGGAGCAAGAAAAAAAAAGCAAAATACAAAAACGAGGAGAACACAAGGGGCGAAAATCAGAGGAGGATCAACAGTATGCCACTACGTGGAGTAAGAGAAGTGTGAAAAACCCGAGGCAAAGAAACAGGGGAGAAGAATACGAGGAGCAAGAAAAAAAAAGCAAAATACAAAAACGAGGAGAACACAAGGGGCGAAAATCAGAGGAGGATCAACAGTATGCCACTACGTGGAGTAAGAGAAGTGTGAAAAACCCGAGGCGAAGAAACAGGGGAGAAGAATACGAGGAGCAAGAAAAAAAAAGCAAAATACAAAAACGAGGAGAACACAAGGGGCGAAAATCAGAGGAGGATCAAAAGTGTGGCACTACGTGGAGTAAGAGAAGTGTGAAAAACCCGAGGCGAAGAAACAGGGGAGAAGAATACGAGGAGCAAGAAAAAAAAACCAAAATACAAAAACGAGGAGAACACAAGGGGCGAAAATCAGAGGAGGATCAACAGTATGCCACTACGTGGAGTAAGAGAAGTGTGAAAAACCCGAGGCGAAGAAACAGGGGAGAAGAATACGAGGAGCAAGAAAAAAAAAGCAAAATACAAAAACGAGGAGAACACAAGGGGCGAAAATCAGAGGAGGATCAACAGTGTGCCACTACGTGGAGTAAGAGAAGTGTGAAAAACCCGAGGCGAAGAAACAGGGGAGAAGAATACGAGGAGCAAGAAAAAAAAAGCAAAATACAAAAACGAGGAGAACACAAGGGGCGAAAATCAGAGGAGGATCAACAGTATGCCACTACGTGGAGTAAGAGAAGTGTGAAAAACCCGAGGCGAAGAAACAGGGGAGAAGAATACGAGGAGCAAGAAAAAAAAAGCAAAATACAAAAACGAGGAAAACACAAGGGGCGAAAATCAGAGGAGGATCAAAAGTGTGGCACTACGTGGAGTAAGAGAAGTGTGAAAAACCCGAGGCGAAGAAACAGGGGAGAAGAATACGAGGAGCAAGAAAAAAAAAGCAAAAAACAAAAACGAGGAGAACACAAGGGGCGAAAATCAGAGGAGGATCAACAGTATGCCACTACGTGGAGTAAGAGAAGTGTGAAAAACCCGAGGCGAAGAAACAGGGGAGAAGAATACGAGGAGCAAGAAAAAAAAAGCAAAATACAAAAACGAGGAGAACACAAGGGGCGAAAATCAGAGGAGGATCAACAGTATGCCACTACGTGGAGTAAGAGAAGTGTGAAAAACCCGAGGCGAAGAAACAGGGGAGAAGAATACGAGGAGCAAGAAAAAAAAAGCAAAATACAAAAACGAGGAGAACACAAGGGGCGAAAATCAGAGGAGGATCAAAAGTGTGGCACTACGTGGAGTAAGAGAAGTGTGAAAAACCCGAGGCGAAGAAACAGGGGAGAAGAATACGAGGAGCAAGAAAAAAAAAAGCAAAATACAAAAACGAGGAGAACACAAGGGGCGAAAATCAGAGGAGGATCAACAGTATGCCACTACGTGGAGTAAGAGAAGTGTGAAAAACCCGAGGCGAAGAAACAGGGGAGAAGAATACGAGGAGCAAGAAAAAAAAAGCAAAATACAAAAACGAGGAGAACACAAGGGGCGAAAATCAGAGGAGGATCAACAGTATGCCACTACGTGGAGTAAGAGAAGTGTGAAAAACCCGAGGCGAAGAAACAGGGGAGAAGAATACGAGGAGCAAGAAAAAAAAAGCAAAATACAAAAACGAGGAGAACACAAGGGGCGAAAATCAGAGGAGGATCAACAGTATGCCACTACGTGGAGTAAGAGAAGTGTGAAAAACCCGAGGCGAAGAAACAGGGGAGAAGAATACGAGGAGCAAGAAAAAAAAAGCAAAATACAAAAACGGGGAGAACACAAGGGGCGAAAATCAGAGGAGGATCAACAGTATGCCACTACGTGGAGTAAGAGAAGTGTGAAAAACCCGAGGCGAAGAAACAGGGGAGAAGAATACGAGGAGCAAGAAAAAAAAAGCAAAATACAAAAACGAGGAGAACACAAGGGGCGAAAATCAGAGGAGGATCAACAGTATGCCACTACGTGGAGTAAGAGAAGTGTGAAAAACCCGAGGCGAAGAAACAGGGGAGAAGAATACGAGGAGCAAGGAAAAAAAAGCAAAATACAAAAACGAGGAGAACACAAGGGGCGAAAATCAGAGGAGGATCAAAAGTGTGGCACTACGTGGAGTAAGAGAAGTGTGAAAAACCCGAGGCGAAGAAACAGGGGAGAAGAATACGAGGAGCAAGAAAAAAAAAGCAAAATACAAAAACGAGGAGAACACAAGGGGCGAAAATCAGAGGAGGATCAACAGTATGCCACTACGTGGAGTAAGAGAAGTGTGAAAAACCCGAGGCGAAGAAACAGGGGAGAAGAATACGAGGAGCAAGAAAAAAAAAGCAAAATACAAAAACGAGGAGAACACAAGGGGCGAAAATCAGAGGAGGATCAACAGTATGCCACTACGTGGAGTAAGAGAAGTGTGAAAATGCTGATGTGAAGAAACAGGGGAGAAGAATACGAGGAGCAAGAAAAAAAAAGCAAAATACAAAAACGAGGAGAACACAAGGGGCGAAAATCAGAGGAGGATCAACAGTATGCCACTACGTGGAGTAAGAGAAGTGTGAAAAAACCGAGGCGAAGAAACAGGGGAGAAGAATACGAGGAGCAAGAAAAAAAAAGCAAAATACAAAAACGAGGAGAACACAAGGGGCGAAAATCAGAGGAGGATCAACAGTATGCCACTACGTGGAGTAAGAGAAGTGTGAAAAAGCTGATGCGAAGAAACAGGGGAGAAGAATACGAGGAGCAAGAAAAAAAAAGCAAAATACAAAAACGAGGAGAACACAAGGGGCGAAAATCAGAGGAGGATCAACAGTATGCCACTACGTGGAGTAAGAGAAGTGTGAAAATGCTGATGTGAAGAAACAGCGGAGAAGAATACGAGGAGCAAGAAAAAAAAAGCAAAATACAAAAACGAGGAGAACACAAGGGGCGAAAATCAGAGGAGGATCAACAGTATGCCACTACGTGGAGTAAGAGAAGTGTGAAAAACCCGAGGCGAAGAAACAGGGGAGAAGAATAGGAGGAGCAAGAAAAAAAAAGCAAAATACAAAAACGAGGAGAACACAAGGGGCGAAAATCAGAGGAGGATCAACAGTATGCCACTACGTGGAGTAAGAGAAGTGTGAAAAACCCGAGGCGAAGAAACAGGGGAGAAGAATACGAGGAGCAAGAAAAAAAAAGCAAAATACAAAAACGAGGAGAACACAAGGGGCGAAAATCAGAGGAGGATCAACAGTATGCCACTACGTGGAGTAAGAGAAGTGTGAAAAACCCGAGGCGAAGAAACAGGGGAGAAGAATACGAGGAGCAAGAAAAAAAAAGCAAAATACAAAAACGAGGAGAACACAAGGGGCGAAAATCAGAGGAGGATCAAAAGTGTGGCACTACGTGGAGTAAGAGAAGTGTGAAAAACCCGAGGCGAAGAAACAGGGGAGAAGAATACGAGGAGCAAGAAAAAAAAAGCAAAATACAAAAACGAGGAGAACACAAGGGGCGAAAATCAGAGGAGGATCAACAGTATGCCACTACGTGGAGTAAGAGAAGTGTGAAAAACCCGAGGCGAAGAAACAGGGGAGAAGAATACGAGGAGCAAGAAAAAAAAAGCAAAATACAAAAACGAGGAGAACACAAGGGGCGAAAATCAGAGGAGGATCAACAGTATGCCACTACGTGGAGTAAGAGAAGTGTGAAAAACCCGAGGCGAAGAAACAGGGGAGAAGAATACGAGGAGCAAGAAAAAAAAAGCAAAATACAAAAACGAGGAGAACACAAGGGGCGAAAATCAGAGGAGGATCAACAGTATGCCACTACGTGGAGTAAGAGAAGTGTGAAAATGCTGATGCGAAGAAACAGGGGAGAAGAATACGAGGAGCAAGAAAAAAAAAGCAAAATACAAAAACGAGGAGAACACAAGGGGCGAAAATCAGAGGAGGATCAACAGTATGCCACTACGTGGAGTAAGAGAAGTGTGAAAATGCTGATGCGAAGAAACAGGGGAGAAGAATACGAGGAGCAAGAAAAAAAAAGCAAAATACAAAAACGAGGAGAACACAAGGGGCGAAAATCAGAGGAGGATCAAAAGTGTGGCACTAGGTGGAGTAAGAGAAGTGTGAAAAACCCGAGGCGAAGAAACAGGGGAGAAGAATAGGAGGAGCAAGAAAAAAAAAGCAAAATACAAAAACGAGGAGAACACAAGGGGCGAAAATCAGAGGAGGATCAACAGTATGCCACTACGAGGAGCAAGAGAAGTGTGAAAAACCCGAGGCGAAGAAACAGGGGAGAAGAATACGAGGAGCAAGAAAAAAAAAGCAAAATACAAAAACGAGGAGAACACAAGGGGCGAAAATCAGAGGAGGATCAACAGTATGCCACTACGTGGAGTAAGAGAAGTGTGAAAAACCCGAGGCGAAGAAACAGGGGAGAAGAATACGAGGAGCAAGAAAAAAAAAGCAAAATACAAAAACGAGGAGAACACAAGGGGCGAAAATCAGAGGAGGATCAACAGTATGCCACTACGAGGAGCAAGAGAAGTGTGAAAAACCCGAGGCGAAGAAACAGGGGAGAAGAAGACGAGGAGCAAGAAAAAAAAAGCAAAATACAAAAACGAGGAGAACACAAGGGGCGAAAATCAGAGGAGGATCAACAGTATGCCACTACGTGGAGTAAGAGAAGTGTGAAAATGCTGATGCGAAGAAACAGGGGAGAAGAATACGAGGAGCAAGAAAAAAAAAGCAAAATACAAAAACGAGGAGAACACAAGGGGCGAAAATCAGAGGAGGATCAACAGTATGCCACTACGTGGAGTAAGAGAAGTGTGAAAAACCCGAGGCGAAGAAACAGGGGAGAAGAATTCGAGGAGCAAGAAAAAAAAAGCAAAATACAAAAACGAGGAGAACACAAGGGGCGAAAATCAGAGGAGGATCAACAGTATGCCACTACGTGGAGTAAGAGAAGTGTGAAAAACCCGAGGCGAAGAAACAGGGGAGAAGAATACGAGGAGCAAGAAAAAAAAAGCAAAATACAAAAACGAGGAGAACACAAGGGGCGAAAATCAGAGGAGGATCAAATGTGTGGCAGTACGTGGAGTAAGAGAAGTGTGAAAAACCCGAGGCGAAGAAACAGGGGAGAAGAATACGAGGAGCAAGAAAAAAAAGCAAAATACAAAAACGAGGAGAACACAAGGGGCGAAAATCAGAGGAGGATCAACAGTATGCCACTACGTGGAGTAAGAGAAGTGTGAAAAACCCGAGGCGAAGAAACAGGGGAGAAGAATACGAGGAGCAAGAAAAAAAAAGCAAAATACAAAAACGAGGAGAACACAAGGGGCGAAAATCAGAGGAGGATCAACAGTATGCCACTACGTGGAGTAAGAGAAGTGTGAAAAACCCGAGGCGAAGAAACAGGGGAGAAGAATACGAGGAGCAAGAAAAAAAAAGCAAAATACAAAAACGAGGAAAACACAAGGGGCGAAAATCAGAGGAGGATCAACAGTATGCCACTACGTGGAGTAAGAGAAGTGTGAAAAAACCGAGGCGAAGAAACAGGGGAGAAGAATACGAGGAGCAAGAAAAAAACAGCAAAATACAAAAACGAGGAGAACACAAGGGGCGAAAATCAGAGGAGGATCAACAGTATGCCACTACGTGGAGTAAGAGAAGTGTGAAAATGCTGATGCGAAGAAACAGGGGAGAAGAATAGGAGGAGCAAGAAAAAAAAAGCAAAATACAAAAACGAGGAGAACACAAGGGGCGAAAATCAGAGGAGGATCAACAGTATGCCACTACGAGGAGCAAGAGAAGTGTGAAAAACCCGAGGCGAAGAAACAGGGGAGAAGAATACGAGGAGCAAGAAAAAAAAAGCAAAATACAAAAACGAGGAGAACACAAGGGGCGAAAATCAGAGGAGGATCAACAGTATGCCACTACATGGAGTAAGAGAAGTGTGAAAAACCCGAGGCGAAGAAACAGGGGAGAAGAATACGAGGAGCAAGAAAAAAAAAGCAAAATACAAAAACGAGGAGAACACAAGGGGCGAAAATCAGAGGAGGATCAACAGTATGCCACTACGTGGAGTAAGAGAAGTGTGAAAAACCCGAGGCGAAGAAACAGGGGAGAAGAATACGAGGAGCAAGAAAAAAAAAGCAAAATACAAAAACGAGGAGAACACAAGGGGCGAAAATCAGAGTAGGATCAACAGTATGCCACTACGTGGAGTAAGAGAAGTGTGAAAATGCTGATGCGAAGAAACAGGGGAGAAGAATACGAGGAGCAAGAAAAAAAAAGCAAAATACAAAAACGAGGAGAACACAAGGGGCGAAAATCAGAGGAGGATCAACAGTATGCCACTACGTGGAGTAAGAGAAGTGTGAAAAACCCGAGGCGAAGAAACAGGGGAGAAGAATACGAGGAGCAAGAAAAAAAAAGCAAAATACAAAAACGAGGAGAACACAAGGGGCGAAAATCAGAGGAGGATCAAAAGTGTGGCACTACGTGGAGTAAGAGAAGTGTGAAAAACCCGAGGCGAAGAAACAGGGGAGAAGAATACGAGGAGCAAGAAAAAAAAAGCAAAATACAAAAACGAGGAGAACACAAGGGGCGAAAATCAGAGGAGGATCAACAGTATGCCACTACGTGGAGTAAGAGAAGTGTGAAAATGCTGATGCGAAGAAACAGGGGAGAAGAATACGAGGAGCAAGAAAAAAAAAGCAAAATACAAAAACGAGGAGAACACAAGGGGCGAAAATCAGAGGAGGATCAACAGTATGCCACTACGTGGAGTAAGAGAAGTGTGAAAAACCCGAGGCGAAGAAACAGGGGAGAAGAATACGAGGAGCAAGAAAAAAAAAGCAAAATACAAAAAAGGAGGAAAACACAAGGGGCGAAAATCAGAGGAGGATCAAAAGTGTGGCACTACGTGGAGTAAGAGAAGTGTGAAAAACCCGAGGCGAAGAAACAGGGGAGAAGAATACGAGGAGCAAGAAAAAAAAAGCAAAATACAAAAACGAGGAGAACACAAGGGGCGAAAATCAGAGGAGGATCAACAGTATGCCACTACGTGGAGTAAGAGAAGTGTGAAAAACCCGAGGCGAAGAAACAGGGGAGAAGAATACGAGGAGCAAGAAAAAAAAAGCAAAATACAAAAACGAGGAGAACACAAGGGGCGAAAATCAGAGGAGGATCAACAATATGCCACTACGTGGAGTAAGAGAAGTGTGAAAAACCCGAGGCGAAGAAACAGGGGAGAAGAATACGAGGAGCAAGAAAAAAAAAGCAAAATACAAAAACGAGGAGAACACAAGGGGCGAAAATCAGAGGAGGATCAACAGTATGCCACTACGTGGAGTAAGAGAAGTGTGAAAAACCCGAGGCGAAGAAACAGGGGAGAAGAATACGAGGAGCAAGAAAAAAAAAGCAAAATACAAAAACGAGGAGAACACAAGGGGCGAAAATCAGAGGAGGATCAACAGTATGCCACTACGTGGAGTAAGAGAAGTGTGAAAATGCTGATGCGAAGAAACAGGGGAGAAGAATACGAGGAGCAAGAAAAAAAAAGCAAAATACAAAAACGAGGAGAACACAAGGGGCGAAAATCAGAGGAGGATCAACAGTATGCCACTACGTGGAGTAAGAGAAGTGTGAAAAACCCGAGGCGAAGAAACAGGGGAGAAGAATACGAGGAGCAAGAAAAAAAAAGCAAAATACAAAAACGAGGAGAACACAAGGGGCGAAAATCAGAGGAGGATCAACAGTATGCCACTACGTGGAGTAAGAGAAGTGTGAAAAACCCGAGGCGAAGAAACAGGGGAGAAGAATACGAGGAGCAAGAAAAAAAAAGCAAAATACAAAAACGAGGAGAACACAAGGGGCGAAAATCAGAGGAGGATCAAAAGTGTGGCACTACGTGGAGTAAGAGAAGTGTGAAAAACCCGAGGTGAAGAAACAGGGGAGAAGAATACGAGGAGCAAGAAAAAAAAAGCAAAATACAAAAACGAGGAGAACACAAGGGGCGAAAATCAGAGGAGGATCAACAGTATGCCACTACGTGGAGTAAGAGAAGTGTGAAAAACCCGAGGCGAAGAAACAGGGGAGAAGAATACGAGGAGCAAGAAAAAAAAAGCAAAATACAAAAACGAGGAGAACACAAGGGGCGAAAATCAGAGGAGGATCAACAGTGTGCCACTACGTGGAGTAAGAGAAGTGTGAAAAACCCGAGGCGAAGAAACAGGGGAGAAGAATACGAGGAGCAAGAAAAAAAAAGCAAAATACAAAAACGAGGAGAACACAAGGGGCGAAAATCAGAGGAGGATCAACAGTATGCCACTACGTGGAGTAAGAGAAGTGTGAAAAACCCGAAGCGAAGAAACAGGGGAGAAGAATACGAGGAGCAAGAAAAAAAAAGCAAAATACAAAAACGAGGAAAACACAAGGGGCGAAAATCAGAGGAGGATCAAAAGTGTGGCACTACGTGGAGTAAGAGAAGTGTGAAAAACCCGAGGCGAAGAAACAGGGGAGAAGAATACGAGGAGCAAGAAAAAAAAAGCAAAATACAAAAACGAGGAGAACACAAGGGGCGAAAATCAGAGGAGGATCAACAGTATGCCACTACGTGGAGTAAGAGAAGTGTGAAAAACCCGAGGCGAAGAAACAGGGGAGAAGAATACGAGGAGCAAGAAAAAAAAAGCAAAATACAAAAACGAGGAGAACACAAGGGGCGAAAATCAGAGGAGGATCAACAGTATGCCACTACGTGGAGTAAGAGAAGTGTGAAAAACCCGAGGCGAAGAAACAGGGGAGAAGAATACGAGGAGCAAGAAAAAAAAAGCAAAATACAAAAACGAGGAGAACACAAGGGGCGAAAATCAGAGGAGGATCAAAAGTGTGGCACTACGTGGAGTAAGAGAAGTGTGAAAAACCCGAGGCGAAGAAACAAGGGAGAAGAATACGAGGAGCAAGAAAAAAAAAGCAAAATACAAAAACGAGGAGAACACAAGGGGCGAAAATCAGAGGAGGATCAACAGTATGCCACTACGTGGAGTAAGAGAAGTGTGAAAAACCCGAGGCGAAGAAACAGGGGAGAAGAATACGAGGAGCAAGAAAAAAAAAGCAAAATACAAAAACGAGGAGAACACAAGGGGCGAAAATCAGAGGAGGATCAACAGTATGCCACTACGTGGAGTAAGAGAAGTGTGAAAAACCCGAGGCGAAGAAACAGGGGAGAAGAATACGAGGAGCAAGAAAAAAAAAGCAAAATACAAAAACGAGGAGAACACAAGGGGCGAAAATCAGAGGAGGATCAACAGTATGCCACTACGTGGAGTAAGAGAAGTGTGAAAAACCCGAGGCGAAGAAACAGGGGAGAAGAATACGAGGAGCAAGAAAAAAAAAGCAAAATACAAAAACGGGGAGAACACAAGGGGCGAAAATCAGAGGAGGATCAACAGTATGGCACTACGTGGAGTAAGAGAAGTGTGAAAAACCCGAGGCGAAGAAACAGGGGAGAAGAATACGAGGAGCAAGAAAAAAAAAGCAAAATACAAAAACGAGGAGAACACAAGGGGCGAAAATCAGAGGAGGATCAACAGTATGCCACTACGTGGAGTAAGAGAAGTGTGAAAAACCCGAGGCGAAGAAACAGGGGAGAAGAATACGAGGAGCAAGGAAAAAAAAGCAAAATACAAAAACGAGGAGAACACAAGGGGCGAAAATCAGAGGAGGATCAAAAGTGTGGCACTACGTGGAGTAAGAGAAGTGTGAAAAACCCGAGGCGAAGAAACAGGGGAGAAGAATACGAGGAGCAAGAAAAAAAAAGCAAAATACAAAAACGAGGAGAACACAAGGGGCGAAAATCAGAGGAGGATCAACAGTATGCCACTACGTGGAGTAAGAGAAGTGTGAAAAACCCGAGGCGAAGAAACAGGGGAGAAGAATACGAGGAGCAAGAAAAAAAAAGCAAAATACAAATACGAGGAGAACACAAGGGGCGAAAATCAGAGGAGGATCAACAGTATGCCACTACGTGGAGTAAGAGAAGTGTGAAAATGCTGATGCGAAGAAACAGGGGAGAAGAATACGAGGAGCAAGAAAAAAAAAGCAAAATACAAAAACGAGGAAAACACAAGGGGCGAAAATCAGAGGAGGATCAACAGTATGCCACTACGTGGAGTAAGAGAAGTGTGAAAAAACCGAGGCGAAGAAACAGGGGAGAAGAATACGAGGAGCAAGAAAAAAAAAGCAAAATACAAAAACGAGGAGAACACAAGGGGCGAAAATCAGAGGAGGATCAACAGTATGCCACTACGTGGAGTAAGAGAAGTGTGAAAATGCTGATGCGAAGAAACAGGGGAGAAGAATACGAGGAGCAAGAAAAAAAAAGCAAAATACAAAAACGAGGAGAACACAAGGGGCGAAAATCAGAGGAGGATCAACAGTATGCCACTACGTGGAGTAAGAGAAGTGTGAAAATGCTGATGCGAAGAAACAGGGGAGAAGAATACGAGGAGCAAGAAAAAAAAAGCAAAATACAAAAACGAGGAGAACACAAGGGGCGAAAATCAGAGGAGGATCAACAGTATGCCACTACGTGGAGTAAGAGAAGTGTGAAAAACCCGAGGCGAAGAAACAGGGGAGAAGAATAGGAGGAGCAAGAAAAAAAAAGCAAAATACAAAAACGAGGAGAACACAAGGGGCGAAAATCAGAGGAGGATCAACAGTATGCCACTACGTGGAGTAAGAGAAGTGTGAAAAACCGGAGGCGAAGAAACAGGGGAGAAGAATACGAGGAGCAAGAAAAAAAAAGCAAAATACAAAAACGAGGAGAACACAAGGGGCGAAAATCAGAGGAGGATCAACAGTATGCCACTACGTGGAGTAAGAGAAGTGTGAAAAACCCGAGGCGAAGAAACAGGGGAGAAGAATACGAGGAGCAAGAAAAAAAAAGCAAAATACAAAAACGAGGAGAACACAAGGGGCGAAAATCAGAGGAGGATCAAAAGTGTGGCACTACGTGGAGTAAGAGAAGTGTGAAAAACCCGAGGCGAAGAAACAGGGGAGAAGAATACGAGGAGCAAGAAAAAAAAAGCAAAATACAAAAACGAGGAGAACACAAGGGGCGAAAATCAGAGGAGGATCAACAGTATGCCACTACGTGGAGTAAGAGAAGTGTGAAAAACCCGAGGCGAAGAAACAGGGGAGAAGAATACGAGGAGCAAGAAAAAAAAAGCAAAATACAAAAACGAGGAGAACACAAGGGGCGAAAATCAGAGGAGGATCAACAGTATGCCACTACGTGGAGTAAGAGAAGTGTGAAAAACCCGAGGCGAAGAAACAGGGGAGAAGAATACGAGGAGCAAGAAAAAAAAAGCAAAATACAAAAACGAGGAGAACACAAGGGGCGAAAATCAGAGGAGGATCAACAGTATGCCACTACGTGGAGTAAGAGAAGTGTGAAAAACCCGAGGCGAAGAAACAGGGGAGAAGAATACGAGGAGCAAGAAAAAAAAAGCAAAATACAAAAACGAGGAGAACACAAGGGGCGAAAATCAGAGGAGGATCAACAGTATGCCACTACGTGGAGTAAGAGAAGTGTGAAAATGCTGATGCGAAGAAACAGGGGAGAAGAATACGAGGAGCAAGAAAAAAAAAGCAAAATACAAAAACGAGGAGAACACAAGGGGCGAAAATCAGAGGAGGATCAACAGTATGCCACTACGTGGAGTAAGAGAAGTGTGAAAATGCTGATGCGAAGAAACAGGGGAGAAGAATACGAGGAGCAAGAAAAAAAAAGCAAAATACAAAAACGAGGAGAACACAAGGGGCGAAAATCAGAGGAGGATCAAAAGTGTGGCACTAGGTGGAGTAAGAGAAGTGTGAAAAACCCGAGGCGAAGAAACAGGGGAGAAGAATACGAGGAGCAAGAAAAAAAAAGCAAAATACAAAAACGAGGAGAACACAAGGGGCGAAAATCAGAGGAGGATCAACAGTATGCCACTACGAGGAGCAAGAGAAGTGTGAAAAACCCGAGGCGAAGAAACAGGGGAGAAGAATACGAGGAGCAAGAAAAAAAAAGCAAAATACAAAAACGAGGAGAACACAAGGGGCGAAAATCAGAGGAGGATCAACAGTATGCCACTACGTGGAGTAAGAGAAGTGTGAAAAACCCGAGGCGAAGAAACAGGGGAGAAGAATACGAGGAGCAAGAAAAAAAAAGCAAAATACAAAAACGAGGAGAACACAAGGGGCGAAAATCAGAGGAGGATCAACAGTATGCCACTACGAGGAGCAAGAGAAGTGTGAAAAACCCGAGGCGAAGAAACAGGGGAGAAGAATACGAGGAGCAAGAAAAAAAAAGCAAAATACAAAAACGAGGAGAACACAAGGGGCGAAAATCAGAGGAGGATCAACAGGATGCCACTACGTGGAGTAAGAGAAGTGTGAAAATGCTGATGCGAAGAAACAGGGGAGAAGAATACGAGGAGCAAGAAAAAAAAAGCAAAATACAAAAACGAGGAGAACACAAGGGGCGAAAATCAGAGGAGGATCAACAGTATGCCACTACGTGGAGTAAGAGAAGTGTGAAAAACCCGAGGCGAAGAAACAGGGGAGAAGAATACGAGGAGCAAGAAAAAAAAAGCAAAATACAAAAACGAGGAGAACACAAGGGGCGAAAATCAGAGGAGGATCAACAGTATGCCACTACGTGGAGTAAGAGAAGTGTGAAAAACCCGAGGCGAAGAAACAGGGGAGAAGAATACGAGGAGCAAGAAAAAAAAAGCAAAAGACAAAAAAGAGGAGAACACAAGGGGCGAAAATCAGAGGAGGATCAAATGTGTGGCAGTACGTGGAGTAAGAGAAGTGTGAAAAACCCGAGGCGAAGAAACAGGGGAGAAGAATACGAGGAGCAAGAAAAAAAAGCAAAATACAAAAACGAGGAGAACACAAGGGGCGAAAATCAGAGGAGGATCAACAGTATGCCACTACGTGGAGTAAGAGAAGTGTGAAAAACCCGAGGCGAAGAAACAGGGGAGAAGAATACGAGGAGCAAGAAAAAAAAAGCAAAATACAAAACGAGGAGAACACAAGGGGCGAAAATCAGAGGAGGATCAACAGTATGCCACTACGTGGAGTAAGAGAAGTGTGAAAAACCCGAGGCGAAGAAACAGGGGAGAAGAATACGAGGAGCAAGAAAAAAAAAGCAAAATACAAAAACGAGGAGAACACAAGGGGCGAAAATCAGAGGAGGATCAACAGTATGCCACTACGTGGAGTAAGAGAAGTGTGAAAAAACCGAGGCGAAGAAACAGGGGAGAAGAATACGAGGAGCAAGAAAAAAACAGCAAAATACAAAAACGAGGAGAACACAAGGGGCGAAAATCAGAGGAGGATCAACAGTATGCCACTACGTGGAGTAAGAGAAGTGTGAAAATGCTGATGCGAAGAAACAGGGGAGAAGAATAGGAGGAGCAAGAAAAAAAAAGCAAAATACAAAAACGAGGAGAACACAAGGGGCGAAAATCAGAGGAGGATCAACAGTATGCCACTACGAGGAGCAAGAGAAGTGTGAAAAACCCGAGGCGAAGAAACAGGGGAGAAGAATACGAGGAGCAAGAAAAAAAAAGAAAAATACAAAAACGAGGAGAACACAAGGGGCGAAAATCAGAGGAGGATCAACAGTATGCCACTACGTGGAGTAAGAGAAGTGTGAAAAACCCGAGGCGAAGAAACAGGGGAGAAGAATACGAGGAGCAAGAAAAAAAAAGCAAAATACAAAAACGAGGAGAACACAAGGGGCGAAAATCAGAGTAGGATCAACAGTATGCCACTACGTGGAGTAAGAGAAGTGTGAAAATGCTGATGCGAAGAAACAGGGGAGAAGAATACGAGGAGCAAGAAAAAAAAAGCAAAATACAAAAACGAGGAGAACACAAGGGGCGAAAATCAGAGGAGGATCAACAGTATGCCACTACGTGGAGTAAGAGAAGTGTGAAAAAGCCGAGGCGAAGAAACAGGGGAGAAGAATACGAGGAGCAAGAAAAAAAAAGCAAAATACAAAAACGAGGAGAACACAAGGGGCGAAAATCAGAGGAGGATCAAAAGTGTGGCACTACGTGGAGTAAGAGAAGTGTGAAAAACCCGAGGCGAAGAAACAGGGGAGAAGAATACGAGGAGCAAGAAAAAAAAAGCAAAATACAAAAACGAGGAGAACACAAGGGGCGAAAATCAGAGGAGGATCAACAGTATGCCACTACGTGGAGTAAGAGAAGTGTGAAAATGCTGATGCGAAGAAACAGGGGAGAAGAATACGAGGAGCAAGAAAAAAAAAGCAAAATACAAAAACGAGGAGAACACAAGGGGCGAAAATCAGAGGAGGATCAACAGTATGCCACTACGTGGAGTAAGAGAAGTGTGAAAAACCCGAGGCGAAGAAACAGGGGAGAAGAATACGAGGAGCAAGAAAAAAAAAGCAAAATACAAAAAAGGAGGAAAACACAAGGGGCGAAAATCAGAGGAGGATCAAAAGTGTGGCACTACGTGGAGTAAGAGAAGTGTGAAAAACCCGAGGCGAAGAAACAGGGGAGAAGAATACGAGGAGCAAGAAAAAAAAAGCAAAATACAAAAACGAGGAGAACACAAGGGGCGAAAATCAGAGGAGGATCAACAGTATGCCACTACGTGGAGTAAGAGAAGTGTGAAAAACCCGAGGCGAAGAAACAGGGGAGAAGAATACGAGGAGCAAGAAAAAAAAAGCAAAATACAAAAACGAGGAGAACACAAGGGGCGAAAATCAGAGGAGGATCAACAATATGCCACTACGTGGAGTAAGAGAAGTGTGAAAAACCCGAGGCGAAGAAACAGGGGAGAAGAATACGAGGAGCAAGAAAAAAAAAGCAAAATACAAAAACGAGGAGAACACAAGGGGCGAAAATCAGAGGAGGATCAACAGTATGCCACTACGTGGAGTAAGAGAAGTGTGAAAAACCCGAGGCGAAGAAACAGGGGAGAAGAATAGGAGGAGCAAGAAAAAAAAAGCAAAATACAAAAACGAGGAGAACACAAGGGGCGAAAATCAGAGGAGGATCAACAGTATGCCACTACGTGGAGTAAGAGAAGTGTGAAAAACCCGAGGCGAAGAAACAGGGGGGAAGAATACGAGGAGCAAGAAAAAAAAAGCAAAATACAAAAACGAGGAGAACACAAGGGGCGAAAATCAGGGGAGGATCAACAGTATGCCACTACGTGGAGTAAGAGAAGTCTGAAAATGCTGATGCGAAGAAACAGGGGAGAAGAATACGAGGAGCAAGAAAAAAAAAGCAAAATACAAAAACGAGGAAAACACAAGGGGCGAAAATCAGAGGAGGATCAACAGTATGCCACTACGTGGAGTAAGAGAAGTGTGAAAAAACCGAGGCGAAGAAACAGGGGAGAAGAATACGAGGAGCAAGAAAAAAAAAGCAAAATACAAAAACGAGGAGAACACAAGGGGCGAAAATCAGAGGAGGATCAACAGTATGCCACTACGTGGAGTAAGAGAAGTGTGAAAATGCTGATGCGAAGAAACAGGGGAGAAGAATACGAGGAGCAAGAAAAAAAAAGCAAAATACAAAAACGAGGAGAACACAAGGGGCGAAAATCAGAGTAGGATCAACAGTATGCCACTACGTGGAGTAAGAGAAGTGTGAAAATGCTGATGCGAAGAAACAGGGGAGAAGAATACGAGGAGCAAGAAAAAAAAAGCAAAATACAAAAACGAGGAGAACACAAGGGGCGAAAATCAGAGGAGGATCAACAGTATGCCACTACGTGGAGTAAGAGAAGTGTGAAAAACCCGAGGCGAAGAAACAGGGGAGAAGAATACGAGGAGCAAGAAAAAAAAAGCAAAATACAAAAACGAGGAGAACACAAGGGGCGAAAATCAGAGGAGGATCAACAGTATGCCACTACGTGGAGTAAGAGAAGTGTGAAAAACCCGAGGCGAAGAAACAGGGGAGAAGAATACGAGGAGCAAGAAAAAAAAAGCAAAATACAAAAACGAGGAGAACACAAGGGGCGAAAATCAGAGTAGGATCAACAGTATGCCAATACGTGGAGTAAGAGAAGTGTGAAAATGCTGATGCGAAGAAACAGGGGAGAAGAATACGAGGAGCAAGAAAAAAAAAGCAAAATACAAAAACGAGGAGAACACAAGGGGCGAAAATCAGAGGAGGATCAACAGTATGCCACTACGTGGAGTAAGAGAAGTGTGAAAAACCCGAGGCGAAGAAACAGGGGAGAAGAATACGAGGAGCAAGAAAAAAAAAGCAAAATACAAAAACGAGGAGAACACAAGGGGCGAAAATCAGAGGAGGATCAAAAGTGTGGCACTACGTGGAGTAAGAGAAGTGTGAAAAACCCGAGGCGAAGAAACAGGGGAGAAGAATACGAGGAGCAAGAAAAAAAAAGCAAAATACAAAAACGAGGAGAACACAAGGGGCGAAAATCAGAGGAGGATCAACAGTATGCCACTACGTGGAGTAAGAGAAGTGTGAAAATGCTGATGCGAAGAAACAGGGGAGAAGAATACGAGGAGCAAGAAAAAAAAAGCAAAATACAAAAACGAGGAGAACACAAGGGGCGAAAATCAGAGGAGGATCAACAGTATGCCACTACGTGGAGTAAGAGAAGTGTGAAAAACCCGAGGCGAAGAAACAGGGGAGAAGAATACGAGGAGCAAGAAAAAAAAAGCAAAATACAAAAAAGGAGGAAAACACAAGGGGCGAAAACCAGAGGAGGATCAAAAGTGTGGCACTACGTGGAGTAAGAGAAGTGTGAAAAACCCGAGGCGAAGAAACAGGGGAGAAGAATACGAGGAGCAAGAAAAAAAAAGCAAAATACAAAAACGAGGAGAACACAAGGGGCGAAAATCAGAGGAGGATCAACAGTATGCCACTACGTGGAGTAAGAGAAGTGTGAAAAACCCGAGGCGAAGAAACAGGGGAGAAGAATACGAGGAGCAAGAAAAAAAAAGCAAAATACAAAAACGAGGAGAACACAAGGGGCGAAAATCAGAGGAGGATCAACAATATGCCACTACGTGGAGTAAGAGAAGTGTGAAAAACCCGAGGCGAAGAAACAGGGGAGAAGAATACGAGGAGCAAGAAAAAAAAAGCAAAATACAAAAACGAGGAGAACACAAGGGGCGAAAATCAGCGGAGGATCAACAGTATGCCACTACGTGGAGTAAGAGAAGTGTGAAAAACCCGAGGCGAAGAAACAGGGGAGAAGAATACGAGGAGCAAGAAAAAAAAAGCAAAATACAAAAACGAGGAGAACACAAGGGGCGAAAATCAGAGGAGGATCAACAGTATGCCACTACGTGGAGTAAGAGAAGTGTGAAAAACCCGAGGCGAAGAAACAGGGGAGAAGAATACGAGGAGCAAGAAAAAAAAAGCAAAATACAAAAACGAGGAGAACACAAGGGGCGAAAATCAGAGGAGGATCAACAGTATGCCACTACGTGGAGTAAGAGAAGTGTGAAAATGCTGATGCGAAGAAACAGGGGAGAAGAATACGAGGAGCAAGAAAAAAAAAGCAAAATACAAAAACGAGGAGAACACAAGGGGCGAAAATCAGAGGAGGATCAACAGTATGCCACTACGTGGAGTAAGAGAAGTGTGAAAAACCCGAGGCGAAGAAACAGGGGAGAAGAATACGAGGAGCAAGAAAAAAAAAGCAAAATACAAAAACGAGGAGAACACAAGGGGCGAAAATCAGAGGAGGATCAACAGTATGCCACTACGTGGAGTAAGAGAAGTGTGAAAAACCCGAGGCGAAGAAACAGGGGAGAAGAATACGAGGAGCAAGAAAAAAAAAGCAAAATACAAAAACGAGGAGAACACAAGGGGCGAAAATCAGAGGAGGATCAAAAGTGTGGCACTACGTGGAGTAAGAGAAGTGTGAAAAACCCGAGGCGAAGAAACAGGGGAGAAGAATACGAGGAGCAAGAAAAAAAAAGCAAAATACAAAAACGAGGAGAACACAAGGGGCGAAAATCAGAGGAGGATCAACAGTATGCCACTACGTGGAGTAAGAGAAGTGTGAAAAACCCGAGGCGAAGAAACAGGGGAGAAGAATACGAGGAGCAAGAAAAAAAAAGCAAAATACAAAAACGAGGAGAACACAAGGGGCGAAAATCAGAGGAGGATCAACAGTGTGCCACTACGTGGAGTAAGAGAAGTGTGAAAAACCCGAGGCGAAGAAACAGGGGAGAAGAATACGAGGAGCAAGAAAAAAAAAGCAAAATACAAAAACGAGGAGAACACAAGGGGCGAAAATCAGAGGAGGATCAACAGTATGCCACTACGTGGAGTAAGAGAAGTGTGAAAAACCCGAGGCGAAGAAACAGGGGAGAAGAATACGAGGAGCAAGAAAAAAAAAGCAAAATACAAAAACGAGGAAAACACAAGGGGCGAAAATCAGAGGAGGATCAAAAGTGTGGCACTACGTGGAGTAAGAGAAGTGTGAAAAACCCGAGGCGAAGAAACAGGGGAGAAGAATACGAGGAGCAAGAAAAAAAAAGCAAAATACAAAAACGAGGAGAACACAAGGGGCGAAAATCAGAGGAGGATCAACAGTATGCCACTACGTGGAGTAAGAGAAGTGTGAAAAACCCGAGGCGAAGAAACAGGGGAGAAGAATACGAGGAGCAAGAAAAAAAAAGCAAAATACAAAAACGAGGAGAACACAAGGGGCGAAAATCAGAGGAGGATCAACAGTATGCCACTACGTGGAGTAAGAGAAGTGTGAAAAACCCGAGGCGAAGAAACAGGGGAGAAGAATACGAGGAGCAAGAAAAAAAAAGCAAAATACAAAAACGAGGAGAACACAAGGGGCGAAAATCAGAGGAGGATCAAAAGTGTGGCACTACGTGGAGTAAGAGAAGTGTGAAAAACCCGAGGCGAAGAAACAGGGGAGAAGAATACGAGGAGCAAGAAAAAAAAAGCAAAATACAAAAACGAGGAGAACACAAGGGGCGAAAATCAGAGGAGGATCAACAGTATGCCACTACGTGGAGTAAGAGAAGTGTGAAAAACCCGAGGCGAAGAAACAGGGGAGAAGAATACGAGGAGCAAGAAAAAAAAAGCAAAATACAAAAACGAGGAGAACACAAGGGGCGAAAATCAGAGGAGGATCAACAGTATGCCACTACGTGGAGTAAGAGAAGTGTGAAAAACCCGAGGCGAAGAAACAGGGGAGAAGAATACGAGGAGCAAGAAAAAAAAAGCAAAATACAAAAACGAGGAGAACACAAGGGGCGAAAATCAGAGGAGGATCAACAGTATGCCACTACGTGGAGTAAGAGAAGTGTGAAAAACCCGAGGCGAAGAAACAGGGGAGAAGAATACGAGGAGCAAGAAAAAAAAAGCAAAATACAAAAACGAGGAGAACACAAGGGGCGAAAATCAGAGGAGGATCAACAGTATGCCACTACGTGGAGTAAGAGAAGTGTGAAAATGCTGATGCGAAGAAACAGGGGAGAAGAATACGAGGAGCAAGAAAAAAAAAGCAAAATACAAAAACGAGGAGAACACAAGGGGCGAAAATCAGAGGAGGATCAACAGTATGCCACTACGTGGAGTAAGAGAAGTGTGAAAAACCCGAGGCGAAGAAACAGGGGAGAAGAATACGAGGAGCAAGAAAAAAAAAGCAAAATACAAAAACGAGGAGAACACAAGGGGCGAAAATCAGAGGAGGATCAACAGTATGCCACTACGTGGAGTAAGAGAAGTGTGAAAAACCCGAGGCGAAGAAACAGGGGAGAAGAATACGAGGAGCAAGAAAAAAAAAGCAAAATACAAAAACGAGGAGAACACAAGGGGCGAAAATCAGAGGAGGATCAAAAGTGTGGCACTACGTGGAGTAAGAGAAGTGTGAAAAACCCGAGGCGAAGAAACAGGGGAGAAGAATACGAGGAGCAAGAAAAAAAAAGCAAAATACAAAAACGAGGAGAACACAAGGGGCGAAAATCAGAGGAGGATCAACAGTATGCCACTACGTGGAGTAAGAGAAGTGTGAAAAACCCGAGGCGAAGAAACAGGGGAGAAGAATACGAGGAGCAAGAAAAAAAAAGCAAAATACAAAAACGAGGAGAACACAAGGGGCGAAAATCAGAGGAGGATCAACAGTGTGCCACTACGTGGAGTAAGAGAAGTGTGAAAAACCCGAGGCGAAGAAACAGGGGAGAAGAATACGAGGAGCAAGAAAAAAAAGCAAAATACAAAAACGAGGAGAACACAAGGGGCGAAAATCAGAGGAGGATCAACAGTATGCCACTACGTGGAGTAAGAGAAGTGTGAAAAACCCGAGGCGAAGAAACAGGGGAGAAGAATACGAGGAGCAAGAAAAAAAAAGCAAAATACAAAAACGAGGAAAACACAAGGGGCGAAAATCAGAGGAGGATCAAAAGTGTGGCACTACGTGGAGTAAGAGAAGTGTGAAAAACCCGAGGCGAAGAAACAGGGGAGAAGAATACGAGGAGCAAGAAAAAAAAAGCAAAATACAAAAACGAGGAGAACACAAGGGGCGAAAATCAGAGGAGGATCAACAGTATGCCACTACGTGGAGTAAGAGAAGTGTGAAAAACCCGAGGCGAAGAAACAGGGGAGAAGAATACGAGGAGCAAGAAAAAAAAAGCAAAATACAAAAACGAGGAGAACACAAGGGGCGAAAATCAGAGGAGGATCAACAGTGTGCCACTACGTGGAGTAAGAGAAGTGTGAAAAACCCGAGGCGAAGAAACAGGGGAGAAGAATACGAGGAGAAAGAAAAAAAAGCAAAATACAAAAACGAGGAGAACACAAGGGGCGAAAATCAGAGGAGGATCAACAGTATGCCACTACGTGGAGTAAGAGAAGTGTGAAAAACCCGAGGCGAAGAAACAGGGGAGAAGAATACGAGGAGCAAGAAAAAAAAAGAAAAATACAAAAACGAGGAAAACACAAGGGGCGAAAATCAGAGGAGGATCAAAAGTGTGGCACTACGTGGAGTAAGAGAAGTGTGAAAAACCCGAGGCGAAGAAACAGGGGAGAAGAATACGAGGAGCAAGAAAAAAAAAGCAAAATACAAAAACGAGGAGAACACAAGGGGCGAAAATCAGAGGAGGATCAACAGTATGCCACTACGTGGAGTAAGAGAAGTGTGAAAAACCCGAGGCGAAGAAACAGGGGAGAAGAATACGAGGAGCAAGAAAAAAAAAGCAAAATACAAAAACGAGGAGAACACAAGGGGCGAAAATCAGAGGAGGATCAACAGTATGCCACTACGTGGAGTAAGAGAAGTGTGAAAAACCCGAGGCGAAGAAACAGGGGAGAAGAATACGAGGAGCAAGAAAAAAAAAGCAAAATACAAAAACGAGGAGAACACAAGGGGCGAAAATCAGAGGAGGATCAAAAGTGTGGCACTACGTGGAGTAAGAGAAGTGTGAAAAACCCGAGGCGAAGAAACAGGGGAGAAGAATACGAGGAGCAAGAAAAAAAAAGCAAAATACAAAAACGAGGAGAACACAAGGGGCGAAAATCAGAGGAGGATCAACAGTATGCCACTACGTGGAGTAAGAGAAGTGTGAAAAACCCGAGGCGAAGAAACAGGGGAGAAGAATACGAGGAGCAAGAAAAAAAAAGCAAAATACAAAAACGAGGAGAACACAAGGGGCGAAAATCAGAGGAGGATCAACAGTATGCCACTACGTGGAGTAAGAGAAGTGTGAAAAACCCGAGGCGAAGAAACAGGGGAGAAGAATACGAGGAGCAAGAAAAAAAAAGCAAAATACAAAAACGAGGAGAACACAAGGGGCGAAAATCAGAGGAGGATCAACAGTATGCCACTACGTGGAGTAAGAGAAGTGTGAAAAACCCGAGGCGAAGAAACAGGGGAGAAGAATACGAGGAGCAAGAAAAAAAAAGCAAAATACAAAAACGAGGAGAACACAAGGGGCGAAAATCAGAGGAGGATCAACAGTATGCCACTACGTGGAGTAAGAGAAGTGTGAAAATGCTGATGCGAAGAAACAGGGGAGAAGAATACGAGGAGCAAGAAAAAAAAAGCAAAATACAAAAACGAGGAGAACACAAGGGGCGAAAATCAGAGGAGGATCAACAGTATGCCACTACGTGGAGTAAGAGAAGTGTGAAAAACCCGAGGCGAAGAAACAGGGGAGAAGAATACGAGGAGCAAGAAAAAAAAAGCAAAATACAAAAACGAGGAGAACACAAGGGGCGAAAATCAGAGGAGGATCAACAGTATGCCACTACGTGGAGTAAGAGAAGTGTGAAAAACCCGAGGCGAAGAAACAGGGGAGAAGAATACGAGGAGCAAGAAAAAAAAAGCAAAATACAAAAACGAGGAGAACACAAGGGGCGAAAATCAGAGGAGGATCAAAAGTGTGGCACTACGTGGAGTAAGAGAAGTGTGAAAAACCCGAGGCGAAGAAACAGGGGAGAAGAATACGAGGAGCAAGAAAAAAAAAGCAAAATACAAAAACGAGGAGAACACAAGGGGCGAAAATCAGAGGAGGATCAACAGTATGCCACTACGTGGAGTAAGAGAAGTGTGAAAAACCCGAGGCGAAGAAACAGGGGAGAAGAATACGAGGAGCAAGAAAAAAAAAGCAAAATACAAAAACGAGGAGAACACAAGGGGCGAAAATCAGAGGAGGATCAACAGTGTGCCACTACGTGGAGTAAGAGAAGTGTGAAAAACCCGAGGCGAAGAAACAGGGGAGAAGAATACGAGGAGCAAGAAAAAAAAGCAAAATACAAAAACGAGGAGAACACAAGGGGCGAAAATCAGAGGAGGATCAACAGTATGCCACTACGTGGAGTAAGAGAAGTGTGAAAAACCCGAGGCGAAGAAACAGGGGAGAAGAATACGAGGAGCAAGAAAAAAAAAGCAAAATACAAAAACGAGGAAAACACAAGGGGCGAAAATCAGAGGAGGATCAAAAGTGTGGCACTACGTGGAGTAAGAGAAGTGTGAAAAACCCGAGGCGAAGAAACAGGGGAGAAGAATACGAGGAGCAAGAAAAAAAAAGCAAAATACAAAAACGAGGAGAACACAAGGGGCGAAAATCAGAGGAGGATCAACAGTATGCCACTACGTGGAGTAAGAGAAGTGTGAAAAACCCGAGGCGAAGAAACAGGGGAGAAGAATACGAGGAGCAAGAAAAAAAAAGCAAAATACAAAAACGAAGAGAACACAAGGGGCGAAAATCAGAGGAGGATCAACAGTATGCCACTACGTGGAGTAAGAGAAGTGTGAAAAACCCGAGGCGAAGAAACAGGGGAGAAGAATACGAGGAGCAAGAAAAAAAAAGCAAAATACAAAAACGAGGAGAACACAAGGGGCGAAAATCAGAGGAGGATCAAAAGTGTGGCACTACGTGGAGTAAGAGAAGTGTGAAAAACCCGAGGCGAAGAAACAGGGGAGAAGAATACGAGGAGCAAGAAAAAAAAAGCAAAATACAAAAACGAGGAGAACACAAGGGGCGAAAATCAGAGGAGGATCAAAAGTGTGGCCTACGTGGAGTAAGAGAAGTGTGAAAAACCCGAGGCGAAGAAACAGGGGAGAAGAATACGAGGAGCAAGAAAAAAAAAGCAAAATACAAAAACGAGGAGAACACAAGGGGCGAAAATCAGAGGAGGATCAACAGTATGCCACTACGTGGAGTAAGAGAAGTGTGAAAAACCCGAGGCGAAGAAACAGGGGAGAAGAATACGAGGAGCAAGAAAAAAAAAGCAAAATACAAAAACGAGGAGAACACAAGGGGCGAAAATCAGAGGAGGATCAACAGTATGCCACTACGTGGAGTAAGAGAAGTGTGAAAAACCCGAGGCGAAGAAACAGGGGAGAAGAATACGAGGAGCAAGAAAAAAAAAGCAAAATACAAAAACGGGGAGAACACAAGGGGCGAAAATCAGAGGAGGATCAACAGTATGCCACTACGTGGAGTAAGAGAAGTGTGAAAAACCCGAGGCGAAGAAACAGGGGAGAAGAATACGAGGAGCAAGAAAAAAAAAGCAAAATACAAAAACGAGGAGAACACAAGGGGCGAAAATCAGAGGAGGATCAACAGTATGCCACTACGTGGAGTAAGAGAAGTGTGAAAAACCCGAGGCGAAGAAACAGGGGAGAAGAATACGAGGAGCAAGAAAAAAACAGCAAAATACAAAAACGAGGAGAACACAAGGGGCGAAAATCAGAGGAGGATCAACAGTATGCCACTACGTGGAGTAAGAGAAGTGTGAAAATGCTGATGCGAAGAAACAGGGGAGAAGAATACGAGGAGCAAGAAAAAAAAAGCAAAATACAAAAACGAGGAGAACACAAGGGGCGAAAATCAGAGGAGGATCAACAGTATGCCACTACGAGGAGCAAGAGAAGTGTGAAAAACCCGAGGCGAAGAAACAGGGGAGAAGAATACGAGGAGCAAGAAAAAAAAAGCAAAATACAAAAACGAGGAGAACACAAGGGGCGAAAATCAGAGGAGGATCAACAGTATGCCACTACATGGAGTAAGAGAAGTGTGAAAAACCCGAGGCGAAGAAACAGGGGAGAAGAATACGAGGAGCAAGAAAAAAAAGCAAAATACAAAAACGAGGAGAACACAAGGGGCGAAAATCAGAGGAGGATCAACAGTATGCCACTACGTGGAGTAAGAGAAGTGTGAAAAACCCAAGGCGAAGAAACAGGGGAGAAGAATACGAGGAGCAAGAAAAAAAAAGCAAAATACAAAAACGAGGAGAACACAAGGGGCGAAAATCAGAGTAGGATCAACAGTATGCCACTACGTGGAGTAAGAGAAGTGTGAAAATGCTGATGCGAAGAAACAGGGGAGAAGAATACGGGGAGCAAGAAAAAAAAAGCAAAATACAAAAACGAGGAGAACACAAGGGGCGAAAATCAGAGGAGGATCAACAGTATGCCACTACGTGGAGTAAGAGAAGTGTGAAAAACCCGAGGCGAAGAAACAGGGGAGAAGAATACGAGGAGCAAGAAAAAAAAAGCAAAATACAAAAACGAGGAGAACACAAGGGGCGAAAATCAGAGGAGGATCAAAAGTGTGGCACTACGTGGAGTAAGAGAAGTGTGAAAAACCCGAGGCGAAGAAACAGGGGAGAAGAATACGAGGAGCAAGAAAAAAAAAGCAAAATACAAAAACGAGGAGAACACAAGGGGCGAAAATCAGAGGAGGATCAACAGTATGCCACTACGTGGAGTAAGAGAAGTGTGAAAATGCTGATGCGAAGAAACAGGGGAGAAGAATACGAGGAGCAAGAAAAAAAAAGCAAAATACAAAAACGAGGAGAACACAAGGGGCGAAAATCAGAGGAGGATCAACAGTATGCCACTACGTGGAGTAAGAGAAGTGTGAAAAACCCGAGGCGAAGAAACAGGGGAGAAGAATACGAGGAGCAAGAAAAAAAAAGCAAAATACAAAAAAGGAGGAAAACACAAGGGGCGAAAATCAGAGGAGGATCAAAAGTGTGGCACTACGTGGAGTAAGAGAAGTGTGAAAAACCCGAGGCGAAGAAACAGGGGAGAAGAATACGAGGAGCAAGAAAAAAAAAGCAAAATACAAAAACGAGGAGAACACAAGGGGCGAAAATCAGAGGAGGATCAACAGTATGCCACTACGTGGAGTAAGAGAAGTGTGAAAAACCCGAGGCGAAGAAACAGGGGAGAAGAATACGAGGAGCAAGAAAAAAAAAGCAAAATACAAAAACGAGGAGAACACAAGGGGCGAAAATCAGAGGAGGATCAACAATATGCCACTACGTGGAGTAAGAGAAGTGTGAAAAACCCGAGGCGAAGAAACAGGGGAGAAGAATACGAGGAGCAAGAAAAAAAAAGCAAAATACAAAAACGAGGAGAACACAAGGGGCGAAAATCAGAGGAGGATCAACAGTATGCCACTACGTGGAGTAAGAGAAGTGTGAAAAACCCGAGGCGAAGAAACAGGGGAGAAGAATAGGAGGAGCAAGAAAAAAAAAGCAAAATACAAAAACGAGGAGAACACAAGGGGCGAAAATCAGAGGAGGATCAACAGTATGCCACTACGTGGAGTAAGAGAAGTGTGAAAAACCCGAGGCGAAGAAACAGGGGGGAAGGATACGAGGAGCAAGAAAAAAAAAGCAAAATACAAAAACGAGGAGAACACAAGGGGCGAAAATCAGAGGAGGATCAACAGTATGCCACTACGTGGAGTAAGAGAAGTCTGAAAATGCTGATGCGAAGAAACAGGGGAGAAGAATACGAGGAGCAAGAAAAAAAAAGCAAAATACAAAAACGAGGAAAACACAAGGGGCGAAAATCAGAGGAGGATCAACAGTATGCCACTACGTGGAGTAAGAGAAGTGTGAAAAAACCGAGGCGAAGAAACAGGGGAGAAGAATACGAGGAGCAAGAAAAAAAAAGCAAAATACAAAAACGAGGAGAACACAAGGGGCGAAAATCAGAGGAGGATCAACAGTATGCCACTACGTGGAGTAAGAGAAGTGTGAAAATGCTGATGCGAAGAAACAGGGGAGAAGAATACGAGGAGCAAGAAAAAAAAAGCAAAATACAAAAACGAGGAGAACACAAGGGGCGAAAATCAGAGGAGGATCAACAGTATGCCACTACGTGGAGTAAGAGAAGTGTGAAAATGCTGATGCGAAGAAACAGGGGAGAAGAATACGAGGAGCAAGAAAAAAAAAGCAAAATACAAAAACGAGGAGAACACAAGGGGCGAAAATCAGAGGAGGATCAACAGTATGCCACTACATGGAGTAAGAGAAGTGTGAAAAACCCGAGGCGAAGAAACAGGGGAGAAGAATACGAGGAGCAAGAAAAAAAAAGCAAAATACAAAAACGAGGAGAACACAAGGGGCGAAAATCAGAGGAGGATCAACAGTATGCCACTACGTGGAGTAAGAGAAGTGTGAAAAACCCGAGGCGAAGAAACAGGGGAGAAGAATACGAGGAGCAAGAAAAAAAAAGCAAAATACAAAAACGAGGAGAACACAAGGGGCGAAAATCAGAGTAGGATCAACAGTATGCCAATACGTGGAGTAAGAGAAGTGTGAAAATGCTGATGCGAAGAAACAGGGGAGAAGAATACGAGGAGCAAGAAAAAAAAAGCAAAATACAAAAACGAGGAGAACACAAGGGGCGAAAATCAGAGGAGGATCAACAGTATGCCACTACGTGGAGTAAGAGAAGTGTGAAAAACCCGAGGCGAAGAAACAGGGGAGAAGAATACGAGGAGCAAGAAAAAAAAAGCAAAATACAAAAACGAGGAGAACACAAGGGGCGAAAATCAGAGGAGGATCAAAAGTGTGGCACTACGTGGAGTAAGAGAAGTGTGAAAAACCCGAGGCGAAGAAACAGGGGAGAAGAATACGAGGAGCAAGAAAAAAAAAGCAAAATACAAAAACGAGGAGAACACAAGGGGCGAAAATCAGAGGAGGATCAACAGTATGCCACTACGTGGAGTAAGAGAAGTGTGAAAATGCTGATGCGAAGAAACAGGGGAGAAGAATACGAGGAGCAAGAAAAAAAAAGCAAAATACAAAAACGAGGAGAACACAAGGGGCGAAAATCAGAGGAGGATCAACAGTATGCCACTACGTGGAGTAAGAGAAGTGTGAAAAACCCGAGGCGAAGAAACAGGGGAGAAGAATACGAGGAGCAAGAAAAAAAAAGCAAAATACAAAAAAGGAGGAAAACACAAGGGGCGAAAATCAGAGGAGGATCAAAAGTGTGGCACTACGTGGAGTAAGAGAAGTGTGAAAAACCCGAGGCGAAGAAACAGGGGAGAAGAATACGAGGAGCAAGAAAAAAAAAGCAAAATACAAAAACGAGGAGAACACAAGGGGCGAAAATCAGAGGAGGATCAACAGTATGCCACTACGTGGAGTAAGAGAAGTGTGAAAAACCCGAGGCGAAGAAACAGGGGAGAAGAATACGAGGAGCAAGAAAAAAAAAGCAAAATACAAAAACGAGGAGAACACAAGGGGCGAAAATCAGAGGAGGATCAACAATATGCCACTACGTGGAGTAAGAGAAGTGTGAAAAACCCGAGGCGAAGAAACAGGGGAGAAGAATACGAGGAGCAAGAAAAAAAAAGCAAAATACAAAAACGAGGAGAACACAAGGGGCGAAAATCAGAGGAGGATCAACAGTATGCCACTACGTGGAGTAAGAGAAGTGTGAAAAACCCGAGGCGAAGAAACAGGGGAGAAGAATAGGAGGAGCAAGAAAAAAAAAGCAAAATACAAAAACGAGGAGAACACAAGGGGCGAAAATCAGAGGAGGATCAACAGTATGCCACTACGTGGAGTAAGAGAAGTGTGAAAAACCCGAGGCGAAGAAACAGGGGGGAAGAATACGAGGAGCAAGAAAAAAAAAGCAAAATACAAAAACGAGGAGAACACAAGGGGCGAAAATCAGAGGAGGATCAACAGTATGCCACTACGTGGAGTAAGAGAAGTCTGAAAATGCTGATGCGAAGAAACAGGGGAGAAGAATACGAGGAGCAAGAAAAAAAAAGCAAAATACAAAAACGAGGAAAACACAAGGGGCGAAAATCAGAGGAGGATCAACAGTATGCCACTACGTGGAGTAAGAGAAGTGTGAAAAAACCGAGGCGAAGAAACAGGGGAGAAGAATACGAGGAGCAAGAAAAAAAAAGCAAAATACAAAAACGAGGAGAACACAAGGGGCGAAAATCAGAGGAGGATCAACAGTATGCCACTACGTGGAGTAAGAGAAGTGTGAAAATGCTGATGCGAAGAAACAGGGGAGAAGAATACGTGGAGCAAGAAAAAAAAAGCAAAATACAAAAACGAGGAGAACACAAGGGGCGAAAATCAGAGGAGGATCAACAGTATGCCACTACGTGGAGTAAGAGAAGTGTGAAAATGCTGATGCGAAGAAACAGGGGAGAAGAATACGAGGAGCAAGAAAAAAAAAGCAAAATACAAAAACGAGGAGAACACAAGGGGCGAAAATCAGAGGAGGATCAAAAGTGTGGCACTAGGTGGAGTAAGAGAAGTGTGAAAAACCCGAGGCGAAGAAACAGGGGAGAAGAATAGGAGGAGCAAGAAAAAAAAAGCAAAATACAAAAACGAGGAGAACACAAGGGGCGAAAATCAGAGGAGGATCAACAGTATGCCACTACAAGGAGCAAGAGAAGTGTGAAAAACCCGAGGCGAAGAAACAGGGGAGAAAAATACGAGGAGCAAGAAAAAAAAAGCAAAATACAAAAACGAGGAGAACACAAGGGGCGAAAATCAGAGGAGGATCAACAGTATGCCACTACGTGGAGTAAGAGAAGTGTGAAAAACCCGAGGCGAAGAAACAGGGGAGAAGAATACGAGGAGCAAGAAAAAAAAAGCAAAATACAAAAACGAGGAGAACACAAGGGGCGAAAATCAGAGGAGGATCAACAGTATGCCACTACGTGGAGTAAGAGAAGTGTGAAAATGCTGATGCGAAGAAACAGGGGAGAAGAATACGAGGAGCAAGAAAAAAAAAGCAAAATACAAAAACGAGGAGAACACAAGGGGCGAAAATCAGAGGAGGATCAACAGTATGCCACTACGTGGAGTAAGAGAAGTGTGAAAAACCCGAGGCGAAGAAACAGGGGAGAAGAATACGAGGAGCAAGAAAAAAAAAGCAAAATACAAAAACGAGGAGAACACAAGGGGCGAAAATCAGAGGAGGATCAACAGTATGCCACTACGTGGAGTAAGAGAAGTGTGAAAAACCCGAGGCGAAGAAACAGGGGAGAAGAATACGAGGAGCAAGAAAAAAAAAGCAAAATACAAAAACGAGGAGAACACAAGGGGCGAAAATCAGAGGAGGATCAAAAGTGTGGCACTACGTGGAGTAAGAGAAGTGTGAAAAACCCGAGGCGAAGAAACAGGGGAGAAGAATACGAGGAGCAAGAAAAAAAAAGCAAAATACAAAAACGAGGAGAACACAAGGGGCGAAAATCAGAGGAGGATCAACAGTATGCCACTACGTGGAGTAAGAGAAGTGTGAAAAACCCGAGGCGAAGAAACAGGGGAGAAGAATACGAGGAGCAAGAAAAAAAAAGCAAAATACAAAAACGAGGAGAACACAAGGGGCGAAAATCAGAGGAGGATCAACAGTGTGCCACTACGTGGAGTAAGAGAAGTGTGAAAAACCCGAGGCGAAGAAACAGGGGAGAAGAATACGAGGAGCAAGAAAAAAAAAGCAAAATACAAAAACGAGGAAAACACAAGGGGCGAAAATCAGAGGAGGATCAAAAGTGTGGCACTACGTGGAGTAAGAGAAGTGTGAAAAACCCGAGGCGAAGAAACAGGGGAGAAGAATACGAGGAGCAAGAAAAAAAAAGCAAAATACAAAAACGAGGAGAACACA
The DNA here is from genome assembly GCF_910594005.1 of Cervus elaphus. Lineage (NCBI taxonomy): Eukaryota > Metazoa > Chordata > Mammalia > Artiodactyla > Cervidae > Cervus > Cervus elaphus. The sequence continues at coordinate 13,679,529 of NC_057848.1, read as the reverse complement.
AGGGGCGAAAATCAGAGGAGGATCAACAGTATGCCACTACGTGGAGTAAGAGAAGTGTGAAAAACCCGAGGCGAAGAAACAGGGGAGAAGAATACGAGGAGCAAGAAAAAAAAAGCAAAATACAAAAACGAGGAGAACACAAGGGGCGAAAATCAGAGGAGGATCAACAGTATGCCACTACGTGGAGTAAGAGAAGTGTGAAAAACCCGAGGCGAAGAAACAGGGGAGAAGAATACGAGGAGCAAGAAAAAAAAAGCAAAATACAAAAACGAGGAGAACACAAGGGGCGAAAATCAGAGGAGGATCAAAAGTGTGGCACTACGTGGAGTAAGAGAAGTGTGAAAAACCCGAGGCGAAGAAACAGGGGAGAAGAATACGAGGAGCAAGAAAAAAAAAGCAAAATACAAAAACGAGGAGAACACAAGGGGCGAAAATCAGAGGAGGATCAACAGTATGCCACTACGTGGAGTAAGAGAAGTGTGAAAAACCCGAGGCGAAGAAACAGGGGAGAAGAATACGAGGAGCAAGAAAAAAAAAGCAAAATACAAAAACGAGGAGAACACAAGGGGCGAAAATCAGAGGAGGATCAACAGTATGCCACTACGTGGAGTAAGAGAAGTGTGAAAAACCCGAGGCGAAGAAACAGGGGAGAAGAATACGAGGAGCAAGAAAAAAAAAGCAAAATACAAAAACGAGGAGAACACAAGGGGCGAAAATCAGAGGAGGATCAACAGTATGCCACTACGTGGAGTAAGAGAAGTGTGAAAAACCCGAGGCGAAGAAACAGGGGAGAAGAATACGAGGAGCAAGAAAAAAAAAGCAAAATACAAAAACGAGGAGAACACAAGGGGCGAAAATCAGAGGAGGATCAACAGTATGCCACTACGTGGAGTAAGAGAAGTGGGAAAATGCTGATGCGAAGAAACAGGGGAGAAGAATACGAGGAGCAAGAAAAAAAAAGCAAAATACAAAAACGAGGAGAACACAAGGGGCGAAAATCAGAGGAGGATCAACAGTATGCCACTACGTGGAGTAAGAGAAGTGTGAAAAACCCGAGGCGAAGAAACAGGGGAGAAGAATACGAGGAGCAAGAAAAAAAAAGCAAAATACAAAAACGAGGAGAACACAAGGGGCGAAAATCAGAGGAGGATCAACAGTATGCCACTACGTGGAGTAAGAGAAGTGTGAAAAACCCGAGGCGAAGAAACAGGGGAGAAGAATACGAGGAGCAAGAAAAAAAAAGCAAAATACAAAAACGAGGAGAACACAAGGGGCGAAAATCAGAGGAGGATCAAAAGTGTGGCACTACGTGGAGTAAGAGAAGTGTGAAAAACCCGAGGCGAAGAAACAGGGGAGAAGAATACGAGGAGCAAGAAAAAAAAAGCAAAATACAAAAACGAGGAGAACACAAGGGGCGAAAATCAGAGGAGGATCAACAGTATGCCACTACGTGGAGTAAGAGAAGTGTGAAAAACCCGAGGCGAAGAAACAGGGGAGAAGAATACGAGGAGCAAGAAAAAAAAAACAAAATACAAAAACGAGGAGAACACAAGGGGCGAAAATCAGAGGAGGATCAACAGTGTGCCACTACGTGGAGTAAGAGAAGTGTGAAAAACCCGAGGCGAAGAAACAGGGGAGAAGAATACGAGGAGCAAGAAAAAAAAGCAAAATACAAAAACGAGGAGAACACAAGGGGCGAAAATCAGAGGAGGATCAACAGTATGCCACTACGTGGAGTAAGAGAAGTGTGAAAAACCCGAGGCGAAGAAACAGGGGAGAAGAATACGAGGAGCAAGAAAAAAAAAGCAAAATACAAAAACGAGGAAAACACAAGGGGCGAAAATCAGAGGAGGATCAAAAGTGTGGCACTACGTGGAGTAAGAGAAGTGTGAAAAACCCGAGGCGAAGAAACAGGGGAGAAGAATACGAGGAGCAAGAAAAAAAAAGCAAAATACAAAAACGAGGAGAACACAAGGGGCGAAAATCAGAGGAGGATCAACAGTATGCCACTACGTGGAGTAAGAGAAGTGTGAAAAACCCGAGGCGAAGAAACAGGGGAGAAGAATACGAGGAGCAAGAAAAAAAAAGCAAAATACAAAAACGAGGAGAACACAAGGGGCGAAAATCAGAGGAGGATCAACAGTATGCCACTACGTGGAGTAAGAGAAGTGTGAAAAACCCGAGGCGAAGAAACAGGGGAGAAGAATACGAGGAGCAAGAAAAAAAAAGCAAAATACAAAAACGAGGAGAACACAAGGGGCGAAAATCAGAGGAGGATCAAAAGTGTGGCACTACGTGGAGTAAGAGAAGTGTGAAAAACCCGAGGCGAAGAAACAGGGGAGAAGAATACGAGGAGCAAGAAAAAAAAAGCAAAATACAAAAACGAGGAGAACACAAGGGGCGAAAATCAGAGGAGGATCAACAGTATGCCACTACGTGGAGTAAGAGAAGTGTGAAAAACCCGAGGCGAAGAAACAGGGGAGAAGAATACGAGGAGCAAGAAAAAAAAAGCAAAATACAAAAACGAGGAGAACACAAGGGGCGAAAATCAGAGGAGGATCAACAGTATGCCACTACGTGGAGTAAGAGAAGTGTGAAAAACCCGAGGCGAAGAAACAGGGGAGAAGAATACGAGGAGCAAGAAAAAAAAAGCAAAATACAAAAACGAGGAGAACACAAGGGGCGAAAATCAGAGGAGGATCAACAGTATGCCACTACGTGGAGTAAGAGAAGTGTGAAAAACCCGAGGCGAAGAAACAGGGGAGAAGAATACGAGGAGCAAGAAAAAAAAAGCAAAATACAAAAACGGGGAGAACACAAGGGGCGAAAATCAGAGGAGGATCAACAGTATGCCACTACGTGGAGTAAGAGAAGTGTGAAAAACCCGAGGCGAAGAAACAGGGGAGAAGAATACGAGGAGCAAGAAAAAAAAAGCAAAATACAAAAACGAGGAGAACACAAGGGGCGAAAATCAGAGGAGGATCAACAGTATGCCACTACGTGGAGTAAGAGAAGTGTGAAAAACCCGAGGCGAAGAAACAGGGGAGAAGAATACGAGGAGCAAGGAAAAAAAAGCAAAATACAAAAACGAGGAGAACACAAGGGGCGAAAATCAGAGGAGGATCAAAAGTGTGGCACTACGTGGAGTAAGAGAAGTGTGAAAAACCCGAGGCGAAGAAACAGGGGAGAAGAATACGAGGAGCAAGAAAAAAAAAGCAAAATACAAAAACGAGGAGAACACAAGGGGCGAAAATCAGAGGAGGATCAACAGTATGCCACTACGTGGAGTAAGAGAAGTGTGAAAAACCCGAGGCGAAGAAACAGGGGAGAAGAATACGAGGAGCAAGAAAAAAAAAGCAAAATACAAAAACGAGGAGAACACAAGGGGCGAAAATCAGAGGAGGATCAACAGTATGCCACTACGTGGAGTAAGAGAAGTGTGAAAATGCTGATGCGAAGAAACAGGGGAGAAGAATACGAGGAGCAAGAAAAAAAAAGCAAAATACAAAAACGAGGAAAACACAAGGGGCGAAAATCAGAGGAGGATCAACAGTATGCCACTACGTGGAGTAAGAGAAGTGTGAAAAAAACCGAGGCGAAGAAACAGGGGAGAAGAATACGAGGAGCAAGAAAAAAAAAGCAAAATACAAAAACGAGGAGAACACAAGGGGCGAAAATCAGAGGAGGATCAACAGTATGCCACTACGTGGAGTAAGAGAAGTGTGAAAATGCTGATGCGAAGAAACAGGGGAGAAGAATACGAGGAGCAAGAAAAAAAAAGCAAAATACAAAAACGAGGAGAACACAAGGGGCGAAAATCAGAGGAGGATCAACAGTATGCCACTACGTGGAGTAAGAGAAGTGTGAAAATGCTGATGCGAAGAAACAGGGGAGAAGAATACGAGGAGCAAGAAAAAAAAAGCAAAATACAAAAACGAGGAGAACACAAGGGGCGAAAATCAGAGGAGGATCAAAAGTGTGGCACTAGGTGGAGTAAGAGAAGTGTGAAAAACCCGAGGCGAAGAAACAGGGGAGAAGAATAGGAGGAGCAAGAAAAAAAAAGCAAAATACAAAAACGAGGAGAACACAAGGGGCGAAAATCAGAGGAGGATCAACAGTATGCCACTACGAGGAGCAAGAGAAGAGGGAAAAACCAGAGGCGAAGAAACAGGGGAGAAGAATACGAGGAGCAAGAAAAAAAAAGCAAAATACAAAAACGAGGAGAACACAAGGGGCGAAAATCAGAGGAGGATCAACAGTATGCCACTACGTGGAGTAAGAGAAGTGTGAAAAACCCGAGGCGAAGAAACAGGGGAGAAGAATACGAGGAGCAAGAAAAAAAAAGCAAAATACAAAAACGAGGAGAACACAAGGGGCGAAAATCAGAGGAGGATCAACAGTATGCCACTACGTGGAGTAAGAGAAGTGTGAAAAACCCGAGGCGAAGAAACAGGGGAGAAGAATACGAGGAGCAAGAAAAAAAAAGCAAAATACAAAAACGAGGAGAACACAAGGGGCGAAAATCAGAGGAGGATCAACAGTATGCCACTACGTGGAGTAAGAGAAGTGTGAAAAACCCGAGGCGAAGAAACAGGGGAGAAGAATACGAGGAGCAAGAAAAAAAAAGCAAAATACAAAAACGAGGAGAACACAAGGGGCGAAAATCAGAGGAGGATCAAAAGTGTGGCACTACGTGGAGTAAGAGAAGTGTGAAAAACCCGAGGCGAAGAAACAGGGGAGAAGAATACGAGGAGCAAGAAAAAAAAAGCAAAATACAAAAACGAGGAGAACACAAGGGGCGAAAATCAGAGGAGGATCAACAGTATGCCACTACGTGGAGTAAGAGAAGTGTGAAAAACCCGAGGCGAAGAAACAGGGGAGAAGAATACGAGGAGCAAGAAAAAAAAAGCAAAATACAAAAACGAGGAGAACACAAGGGGCGAAAATCAGAGGAGGATCAACAGTATGCCACTACGTGGAGTAAGAGAAGTGTGAAAAAGCCGAGGCGAAGAAACAGGGGAGAAGAATACGAGGAGCAAGAAAAAAAAAGCAAAATACAAAAACGAGGAGAACACAAGGGGCGAAAATCAGAGGAGGATCAACAGTATGCCACTACGTGGAGTAAGAGAAGTGTGAAAATGCTGATGCGAAGAAACAGGGGAGAAGAATACGAGGAGCAAGAAAAAAAAAGCAAAATACAAAAACGAGGAGAACACAAGGGGCGAAAATCAGAGGAGGATCAACAGTATGCCACTACGTGGAGTAAGAGAAGTGTTAAAATGCTGATGCGAAGAAACAGGGGAGAAGAATACGAGGAGCAAGAAAAAAAAAGCAAAATACAAAAACGAGGAGAACACAAGGGGCGAAAATCAGAGGAGGATCAAAAGTGTGGCACTAGGTGGAGTAAGAGAAGTGTGAAAAACCCGAGGCGAAGAAACAGGGGAGAAGAATAGGAGGAGCAAGAAAAAAAAAGCAAAATACAAAAACGAGGAGAACACAAGGGGCGAAAATCAGAGGAGGATCAACAGTATGCCACTACGAGGAGCAAGAGAAGTGTGAAAAACCCGAGGCGAAGAAACAGGGGAGAAGAATACGAGGAGCAAGAAAAAAAAAGCAAAATACAAAAACGAGGAGAACACAAGGGGCGAAAATCAGAGGAGGATCAACAGTATGCCAATACGTGGAGTAAGAGAAGTGTGAAAAACCCGAGGCGAAGAAACAGGGGAGAAGAATACGAGGAGCAAGAAAAAAAAAGCAAAATACAAAAACGAGGAGAACACAAGGGGCGAAAATCAGAGGAGGATCAACAGTATGCCACTACGAGGAGCAAGAGAAGTGTGAAAAACCCGAGGCGAAGAAACAGGGGAGAAGAATACGAGGAGCAAGAAAAAAAAAGCAAAATACAAAAACGAGGAGAACACAAGGGGCGAAAATCAGAGGAGGATCAACAGTATGCCACTACGTGGAGTAAGAGAAGTGTGAAAAACCCGAGGCGAAGAAACAGGGGAGAAGAATACGAGGAGCAAGAAAAAAAAAGCAAAATACAAAAACGAGGAGAACACAAGGGGCGAAAATCAGAGGAGGATCAACAGTATGCCACTACGTGGAGTAAGAGAAGTGTGAAAAACCCGAGGCGAAGAAACAGGGGAGAAGAATACGAGGAGCAAGAAAAAAAAAGCAAAATACAAAAACGAGGAGAACACAAGGGGCGAAAATCAGAGGAGGATCAAATGTGTGGCACTACGTGGAGTAAGAGAAGTGTGAAAAACCCGAGGCGAAGAAACAGGGGAGAAGAATACGAGGAGCAAGGAAAAAAAAGCAAAATACAAAAACGAGGAGAACACAAGGGGCGAAAATCAGAGGAGGATCAACAGTATGCCACTACGTGGAGTAAGAGAAGTGTGAAAAACCCGAGGCGAAGAAACAGGGGAGAAGAATACGAGGAGCAAGAAAAAAAAAGCAAAATACAAAAACGAGGAGAACACAAGGGGCGAAAATCAGAGGAGGATCAACAGTATGCCACTACGTGGAGTAAGAGAAGTGTGAAAAACCCGAGGCGAAGAAACAGGGGAGAAGAATACGAGGAGCAAGAAAAAAAAAGCAAAATACAAAAACGAGGAGAACACAAGGGGCGAAAATCAGAGGAGGATCAACAGTATGCCACTACGTGGAGTAAGAGAAGTGTGAAAAACCCGAGGCGAAGAAACAGGGGAGAAGAATACGAGGAGCAAGAAAAAAAAAGCAAAATACAAAAACGAGGAGAACACAAGGGGCGAAAATCAGAGGAGGATCAACAGTATGCCACTACGTGGAGTAAGAGAAGTGTGAAAAACCCGAGGCGAAGAAACAGGGGAGAAGAATACGAGGAGCAAGAAAAAAAAAGCAAAATACAAAAACGAGGAGAACACAAGGGGCGAAAATCAGAGGAGGATCAACAGTGTGCCACTACGTGGAGTAAGAGAAGTGTGAAAAACCCGAGGCGAAGAAACAGGGGAGAAGAATACGAGGAGCAAGAAAAAAAAGCAAAATACAAAAACGAGGAGAACACAAGGGGCGAAAATCAGAGGAGGATCAACAGTATGCCATTACGTGGAGTAAGAGAAGTGTGAAAAACCCGAGGCGAAGAAACAGGGGAGAAGAATACGAGGAGCAAGAAAAAAAAAGCAAAATACAAAAAAGGAGGAAAACACAAGGGGCGAAAATCAGAGGAGGATCAAAAGTGTGGCACTACGTGGAGTAAGAGAAGTGTGAAAAACCCGAGGCGAAGAAACAGGGGAGAAGAATACGAGGAGCAAGAAAAAAAAAGCAAAATACAAAAACGAGGAGAACACAAGGGGCGAAAATCAGAGGAGGATCAACAGTATGCCACTACGTGGAGTAAGAGAAGTGTGAAAAACCCGAGGCGAAGAAACAGGGGAGAAGAATACGAGGAGCAAGAAAAAAAAAGCAAAATACAAAAACGAGGAGAACACAAGGGGCGAAAATCAGAGGAGGATCAACAATATGCCACTACGTGGAGTAAGAGAAGTGTGAAAAACCCGAGGCGAAGAAACAGGGGAGAAGAATACGAGGAGCAAGAAAAAAAAAGCAAAATACAAAAACGAGGAGAACACAAGGGGCGAAAATCAGAGGAGGATCAACAGTATGCCACTACGTGGAGTAAGAGAAGTGTGAAAAACCCGAGGCGAAGAAACAGGGGAGAAGAATAGGAGGAGCAAGAAAAAAAAAGCAAAATACAAAAACGAGGAGAACACAAGGGGCGAAAATCAGAGGAGGATCAACAGTATGCCACTACGTGGAGTAAGAGAAGTGTGAAAAACCCGAGGCGAAGAAACAGGGGGGAAGAATACGAGGAGCAAGAAAAAAAAAGCAAAATACAAAAACGAGGAGAACACAAGGGGCGAAAATCAGAGGAGGATCAACAGTATGCCACTACGTGGAGTAAGAGAAGTCTGAAAATGCTGATGCGAAGAAACAGGGGAGAAGAATACGAGGAGCAAGAAAAAAAAAGCAAAATACAAAAACGAGGAAAACACAAGGGGCGAAAATCAGAGGAGGATCAACAGTATGCCACTACGTGGAGTAAGAGAAGTGTGAAAAAACCGAGGCGAAGAAACAGGGGAGAAGAATACGAGGAGCAAGAAAAAAAAAGCAAAATACAAAAACGAGGAGAACACAAGGGGCGAAAATCAGAGGAGGATCAACAGTATGCCACTACGTGGAGTAAGAGAAGTGTGAAAATGCTGATGCGAAGAAACAGGGGAGAAGAATACGAGGAGCAAGAAAAAAAAAGCAAAATACAAAAACGAGGAGAACACAAGGGGCGAAAATCAGAGGAGGATCAACAGTATGCCACTACGTGGAGTAAGAGAAGTGTGAAAATGCTGATGCGAAGAAACAGGGGAGAAGAATACGAGGAGCAAGAAAAATAAAGCAAAATACAAAAACGAGGAGAACACAAGGGGCGAAAATCAGAGGAGGATCAAAAGTGTGGCACTAGGTGGAGTAAGAGAAGTGTGAAAAACCCGAGGCGAAGAAACAGGGGAGAAGAATAGGAGGAGCAAGAAAAAAAAAGCAAAATACAAAAACGAGGAGAACACAAGGGGCGAAAATCAGAGGAGGATCAACAGTATGCCACTACAAGGAGCAAGAGAAGTGTGAAAAACCCGAGGCGAAGAAACAGGGGAGAAAAATACGAGGAGCAAGAAAAAAAAAGCAAAATACAAAAACGAGGAGAACACAAGGGGCGAAAATCAGAGGAGGATCAACAGTATGCCACTACGTGGAGTAAGAGAAGTGTGAAAAACCCGAGGCGAAGAAACAGGGGAGAAGAATACGAGGAGCAAGAAAAAAAAAGCAAAATACAAAAACGAGGAGAACACAAGGGGCGAAAATCAGAGGAGGATCAACAGTATGCCACTACGTGGAGTAAGAGAAGTGTGAAAATGCTGATGCGAAGAAACAGGGGAGAAGAATACGAGGAGCAAGAAAAAAAAAGCAAAATACAAAAACGAGGAGAACACAAGGGGCGAAAATCAGAGGAGGATCAACAGTATGCCACTACGTGGAGTAAGAGAAGTGTGAAAAACCCGAGGCGAAGAAACAGGGGAGAAGAATACGAGGAGCAAGAAAAAAAAAGCAAAATACAAAAACGAGGAGAACACAAGGGGCGAAAATCAGAGGAGGATCAACAGTATGCCACTACGTGGAGTAAGAGAAGTGTGAAAAACCCGAGGCGAAGAAACAGGGGAGAAGAATACGAGGAGCAAGAAAAAAAAAGCAAAATACAAAAACGAGGAGAACACAAGGGGCGAAAATCAGAGGAGGATCAAAAGTGTGGCACTACGTGGAGTAAGAGAAGTGTGAAAAACCCGAGGCGAAGAAACAGGGGAGAAGAATACGAGGAGCAAGAAAAAAAAAGCAAAATACAAAAACGAGGAGAACACAAGGGGCGAAAATCAGAGGAGGATCAACAGTATGCCACTACGTGGAGTAAGAGAAGTGTGAAAAACCCGAGGCGAAGAAACAGGGGAGAAGAATACGAGGAGCAAGAAAAAAAAAAGCAAAATACAAAAACGAGGAGAACACAAGGGGCGAAAATCAGAGGAGGATCAACAGTGTGCCACTACGTGGAGTAAGAGAAGTGTGAAAAACCCGAGGCGAAGAAACAGGGGAGAAGAATACGAGGAGCAAGAAAAAAAAAGCAAAATACAAAAACGAGGAGAACACAAGGGGCGAAAATCAGAGGAGGATCAACAGTATGCCACTACGTGGAGTAAGAGAAGTGTGAAAATGCTGATGCGAAGAAACAGGGGAGAAGAATACGAGGAGCAAGAAAAAAAAAGCAAAATACAAAAACGAGGAGAACACAAGGGGCGAAAATCAGAGGAGGATCAACAGTATGCCACTACGTGGAGTAAGAGAAGTGTGAAAAACCCGAGGCGAAGAAACAGGGGAGAAGAATACGAGGAGCAAGAAAAAAAAAGCAAAATACAAAAACGAGGAGAACACAAGGGGCGAAAATCAGAGGAGGATCAACAGTATGCCACTACGTGGAGTAAGAGAAGTGTGAAAATGCTGATGCGAAGAAACAGGGGAGAAGAATACGAGGAGCAAGAAAAATAAAGCAAAATACAAAAACGAGGAGAACACAAGGGGCGAAAATCAGAGGAGGATCAAAAGTGTGGCACTAGGTGGAGTAAGAGAAGTGTGAAAAACCCGAGGCGAAAAAACAGGGGAGAAGAATAGGAGGAGCAAGAAAAAAAAAGCAAAATACAAAAACGAGGAGAACACAAGGGGCGAAAATCAGAGGAGGATCAACAGTATGCCACTACAAGGAGCAAGAGAAGTGTGAAAAACCCGAGGCGAAGAAACAGGGGAGAAAAATACGAGGAGCAAGAAAAAAAAAGCAAAATACAAAAACGAGGAGAACACAAGGGGCGAAAATCAGAGGAGGATCAACAGTATGCCACTACGTGGAGTAAGAGAAGTGTGAAAAACCCGAGGCGAAGAAACAGGGGAGAAGAATACGAGGAGCAAGAAAAAAAAAGCAAAATACAAAAACGAGGAGAACACAAGGGGCGAAAATCAGAGGAGGATCAACAGTATGCCACTACGTGGAGTAAGAGAAGTGTGAAAATGCTGATGCGAAGAAACAGGGGAGAAGAATACGAGGAGCAAGAAAAAAAAAGCAAAATACAAAAACGAGGAGAACACAAGGGGCGAAAATCAGAGGAGGATCAACAGTATGCCACTACGTGGAGTAAGAGAAGTGTGAAAAACCCGAGGCGAAGAAACAGGGGAGAAGAATACGAGGAGCAAGAAAAAAAAAGCAAAATACAAAAACGAGGAGAACACAAGGGGCGAAAATCAGAGGAGGATCAACAGTATGCCACTACGTGGAGTAAGAGAAGTGTGAAAAACCCGAGGCGAAGAAACAGGGGAGAAGAATACGAGGAGCAAGAAAAAAAAAGCAAAATACAAAAACGAGGAGAACACAAGGGGCGAAAATCAGAGGAGGATCAAAAGTGTGGCACTAGGTGGAGTAAGAGAAGTGTGAAAAACCCGAGGCGAAGAAACAGGGGAGAAGAATACGAGGAGCAAGAAAAAAAAAGCAAAATACAAAAACGAGGAGAACACAAGGGGCGAAAATCAGAGGAGGATCAACAGTATGCCACTACGTGGAGTAAGAGAAGTGTGAAAAACCCGAGGCGAAGAAACAGGGGAGAAGAATACGAGGAGCAAGAAAAAAAAAGCAAAATACAAAAACGAGGAGAACACAAGGGGCGAAAATCAGAGGAGGATCAACAGTGTGCCACTACGTGGAGTAAGAGAAGTGTGAAAAACCCGAGGCGAAGAAACAGGGGAGAAGAATACGAGGAGCAAGAAAAAAAAAGCAAAATACAAAAACGAGGAGAACACAAGGGGCGAAAATCAGAGGAGGATCAACAGTATGCCACTACGTGGAGTAAGAGAAGTGTGAAAAACCCGAGGCGAAGAAACAGGGGAGAAGAATACGAGGAGCAAGAAAAAAAAAGCAAAATACAAAAACGAGGAAAACACAAGGGGCGAAAATCAGAGGAGGATCAAAAGTGTGGCACTACGTGGAGTAAGAGAAGTGTGAAAAACCCGAGGCGAAGAAACAGGGGAGAAGAATACGAGGAGCAAGAAAAAAAAAGCAAAATACAAAAACGAGGAGAACACAAGGGGCGAAAATCAGAGGAGGATCAACAGTATGCCACTACGTGGAGTAAGAGAAGTGTGAAAAACCCGAGGCGAAGAAACAGGGGAGAAGAATACGAGGAGCAAGAAAAAAAAAGCAAAATACAAAAACGAGGAGAACACAAGGGGCGAAAATCAGAGGAGGATCAACAGTATGCCACTACGTGGAGTAAGAGAAGTGTGAAAAACCCGAGGCGAAGAAACAGGGGAGAAGAATACGAGGAGCAAGAAAAAAAAAGCAAAATACAAAAACGAGGAGAACACAAGGGGCGAAAATCAGAGGAGGATCAAAAGTGTGGCACTACGTGGAGTAAGAGAAGTGTGAAAAACCCGAGGCGAAGAAACAGGGGAGAAGAATACGAGGAGCAAGAAAAAAAAAGCAAAATACAAAAACGAGGAGAACACAAGGGGCGAAAATCAGAGGAGGATCAACAGTATGCCACTACGTGGAGTAAGAGAAGTGTGAAAAACCCGAGGCGAAGAAACAGGGGAGAAGAATACGAGGAGCAAGAAAAAAAAAGCAAAATACAAAAACGAGGAGAACACAAGGGGCGAAAATCAGAGGAGGATCAACAGTATGCCACTACGTGGAGTAAGAGAAGTGTGAAAAACCCGAGGCGAAGAAACAGGGGAGAAGAATACGAGGAGCAAGAAAAAAAAAGCAAAATACAAAAACGAGGAGAACACAAGGGGCGAAAATCAGAGGAGGATCAACAGTATGCCACTACGTGGAGTAAGAGAAGTGTGAAAAACCCGAGGCGAAGAAACAGGGGAGAAGAATACGAGGAGCAAGAAAAAAAAAGCAAAATACAAAAACGAGGAGAACACAAGGGGCGAAAATCAGAGGAGGATCAACAGTATGCCACTACGTGGAGTAAGAGAAGTGTGAAAATGCTGATGCGAAGAAACAGGGGAGAAGAATACGAGGAGCAAGAAAAAAAAAGCAAAATACAAAAACGAGGAGAACACAAGGGGCGAAAATCAGAGGAGGATCAACAGTATGCCACTACGTGGAGTAAGAGAAGTGTGAAAAACCCGAGGCGAAGAAACAGGGGAGAAGAATACGAGGAGCAAGAAAAAAAAAGCAAAATACAAAAACGAGGAGAACACAAGGGGCGAAAATCAGAGGAGGATCAACAGTATGCCACTACGTGGAGTAAGAGAAGTGTGAAAAACCCGAGGCGAAGAAACAGGGGAGAAGAATACGAGGAGCAAGAAAAAAAAAGCAAAATACAAAAACGAGGAGAACACAAGGGGCGAAAATCAGAGGAGGATCAAAAGTGTGGCACTACGTGGAGTAAGAGAAGTGTGAAAAACCCGAGGCGAAGAAACAGGGGAGAAGAATACGAGGAGCAAGAAAAAAAAAGCAAAATACAAAAACGAGGAGAACACAAGGGGCGAAAATCAGAGGAGGATCAACAGTATGCCACTACGTGGAGTAAGAGAAGTGTGAAAAACCCGAGGCGAAGAAACAGGGGAGAAGAATACGAGGAGCAAGAAAAAAAAAGCAAAATACAAAAACGAGGAGAACACAAGGGGCGAAAATCAGAGGAGGATCAACAGTGTGCCACTACGTGGAGTAAGAGAAGTGTGAAAAACCCGAGGCGAAGAAACAGGGGAGAAGAATACGAGGAGCAAGAAAAAAAAGCAAAATACAAAAACGAGGAGAACACAAGGGGCGAAAATCAGAGGAGGATCAACAGTATGCCACTACGTGGAGTAAGAGAAGTGTGAAAAACCCGAGGCGAAGAAACAGGGGAGAAGAATACGAGGAGCAAGAAAAAAAAAGCAAAATACAAAAACGAGGAAAACACAAGGGGCGAAAATAAGAGGAGGATCAAAAGTGTGGCACTACGTGGAGTAAGAGAAGTGTGAAAAACCCGAGGCGAAGAAACAGGGGAGAAGAATACGAGGAGCAAGAAAAAAAAAGCAAAATACAAAAACGAGGAGAACACAAGGGGCGAAAATCAGAGGAGGATCAACAGTATGCCACTACGTGGAGTAAGAGAAGTGTGAAAAACCCGAGGCGAAGAAACAGGGGAGAAGAATACGAGGAGCAAGAAAAAAAAAGCAAAATACAAAAACGAGGAGAACACAAGGGGCGAAAATCAGAGGAGGATCAACAGTATGCCACTACGTGGAGTAAGAGAAGTGTGAAAAACCCGAGGCGAAGAAACAGGGGAGAAGAATACGAGGAGCAAGAAAAAAAAAGCAAAATACAAAAACGAGGAGAACACAAGGGGCGAAAATCAGAGGAGGATCAAAAGTGTGGCACTACGTGGAGTAAGAGAAGTGTGAAAAACCCGAGGCGAAGAAACAGGGGAGAAGAATACGAGGAGCAAGAAAAAAAAAGCAAAATACAAAAACGAGGAGAACACAAGGGGCGAAAATCAGAGGAGGATCAACAGTATGCCACTACGTGGAGTAAGAGAAGTGTGAAAAACCCGAGGCGAAGAAACAGGGGAGAAGAATACGAGGAGCAAGAAAAAAAAAGCAAAATACAAAAACGAGGAGAACACAAGGGGCGAAAATCAGAGGAGGATCAACAGTATGCCACTACGTGGAGTAAGAGAAGTGTGAAAAACCCGAGGCGAAGAAACAGGGGAGAAGAATACGAGGAGCAAGAAAAAAAAAGCAAAATACAAAAACGAGGAGAACACAAGGGGCGAAAATCAGAGGAGGATCAACAGTATGCCACTACGTGGAGTAAGAGAAGTGTGAAAAACCCGAGGCGAAGAAACAGGGGAGAAGAATACGAGGAGCAAGAAAAAAAAAGCAAAATACAAAAACGGGGAGAACACAAGGGGCGAAAATCAGAGGAGGATCAACAGTATGCCACTACGTGGAGTAAGAGAAGTGTGAAAAACCCGAGGCGAAGAAACAGGGGAGAAGAATACGAGGAGCAAGAAAAAAAAAGCAAAATACAAAAACGAGGAGAACACAAGGGGCGAAAATCAGAGGAGGATCAACAGTATGCCACTACGTGGAGTAAGAGAAGTGTGAAAAACCCGAGGCGAAGAAACAGGGGAGAAGAATACGAGGAGCAAGGAAAAAAAAGCAAAATACAAAAACGAGGAGAACACAAGGGGCGAAAATCAGAGGAGGATCAAAAGTGTGGCACTACGTGGAGTAAGAGAAGTGTGAAAAACCCGAGGCGAAGAAACAGGGGAGAAGAATACGAGGAGCAAGAAAAAAAAAGCAAAATACAAAAACGAGGAGAACACAAGGGGCGAAAATCAGAGGAGGATCAACAGTATGCCACTACGTGGAGTAAGAGAAGTGTGAAAAACCCGAGGCGAAGAAACAGGGGAGAAGAATACGAGGAGCAAGAAAAAAAAAGCAAAATACAAAAACGAGGAGAACACAAGGGGCGAAAATCAGAGGAGGATCAACAGTATGCCACTACGTGGAGTAAGAGAAGTGTGAAAATGCTGATGCGAAGAAACAGGGGAGAAGAATACGAGGAGCAAGAAAAAAAAAGCAAAATACAAAAACGAGGAGAACACAAGGGGCGAAAATCAGAGGAGGATCAACAGTATGCCACTACGTGGAGTAAGAGAAGTGTGAAAAACCCGAGGCGAAGAAACAGGGGAGAAGAATACGAGGAGCAAGAAAAAAAAAGCAAAATACAAAAACGAGGAGAACACAAGGGGCGAAAATCAGAGGAGGATCAACAGTATGCCACTACGTGGAGTAAGAGAAGTGTGAAAAACCCGAGGCGAAGAAACAGGGGAGAAGAATACGAGGAGCAAGAAAAAAAAAGCAAAATACAAAAACGAGGAGAACACAAGGGGCGAAAATCAGAGGAGGATCAACAGTATGCCACTACGTGGAGTAAGAGAAGTGTGAAAATGCTGATGCGAAGAAACAGGGGAGAAGAATACGAGGAGCAAGAAAAAAAAAGCAAAATACAAAAACGAGGAGAACACAAGGGGCGAAAATCAGAGGAGGATCAACAGTATGCCACTACGTGGAGTAAGAGAAGTGTGAAAAACCCGAGGCGAAGAAACAGGGGAGAAGAATACGAGGAGCAAGAAAAAAAAAGCAAAATACAAAAACGAGGAGAACACAAGGGGCGAAAATCAGAGGAGGATCAACAGTATGCCACTACGTGGAGTAAGAGAAGTGTGAAAAACCCGAGGCGAAGAAACAGGGGAGAAGAATACGAGGAGCAAGAAAAAAAAAGCAAAATACAAAAACGAGGAGAACACAAGGGGCGAAAATCAGAGGAGGATCAAAAGTGTGGCACTACGTGGAGTAAGAGAAGTGTGAAAAACCCGAGGCGAAGAAACAGGGGAGAAGAATACGAGGAGCAAGAAAAAAAAAGCAAAATACAAAAACGAGGAGAACACAAGGGGCGAAAATCAGAGGAGGATCAACAGTATGCCACTACGTGGAGTAAGAGAAGTGTGAAAAACCCGAGGCGAAGAAACAGGGGAGAAGAATACGAGGAGCAAGAAAAAAAAAGCAAAATACAAAAACGAGGAGAACACAAGGGGCGAAAATCAGAGGAGGATCAACAGTGTGCCACTACGTGGAGTAAGAGAAGTGTGAAAAACCCGAGGCGAAGAAACAGGGGAGAAGAATACGAGGAGCAAGAAAAAAAAGCAAAATACAAAAACGAGGAGAACACAAGGGGCGAAAATCAGAGGAGGATCAACAGTATGCCACTACGTGGAGTAAGAGAAGTGTGAAAAACCCGAGGCGAAGAAACAGGGGAGAAGAATACGAGGAGCAAGAAAAAAAAAGCAAAATACAAAAACGAGGAAAACACAAGGGGCGAAAATCAGAGGAGGATCAAAAGTGTGGCACTACGTGGAGTAAGAGAAGTGTGAAAAACCCGAGGCGAAGAAACAGGGGAGAAGAATACGAGGAGCAAGAAAAAAAAAGCAAAATACAAAAACGAGGAGAACACAAGGGGCGAAAATCAGAGGAGGATCAACAGTATGCCACTACGTGGAGTAAGAGAAGTGTGAAAAACCCGAGGCGAAGAAACAGGGGAGAAGAATACGAGGAGCAAGAAAAAAAAAGCAAAATACAAAAACGAGGAGAACACAAGGGGCGAAAATCAGAGGAGGATCAACAGTATGCCACTACGTGGAGTAAGAGAAGTGTGAAAAACCCGAGGCGAAGAAACAGGGGAGAAGAATACGAGGAGCAAGAAAAAAAAAGCAAAATACAAAAACGAGGAGAACACAAGGGGCGAAAATCAGAGGAGGATCAAAAGTGTGGCACTACGTGGAGTAAGAGAAGTGTGAAAAACCCGAGGCGAAGAAACAGGGGAGAAGAATACGAGGAGCAAGAAAAAAAAAGCAAAATACAAAAACGAGGAGAACACAAGGGGCGAAAATCAGAGGAGGATCAACAGTATGCCACTACGTGGAGTAAGAGAAGTGTGAAAAACCCGAGGCGAAGAAACAGGGGAGAAGAATACGAGGAGCAAGAAAAAAAAAGCAAAATACAAAAACGAGGAGAACACAAGGGGCGAAAATCAGAGGAGGATCAACAGTATGCCACTACGTGGAGTAAGAGAAGTGTGAAAAACCCGAGGCGAAGAAACAGGGGAGAAGAATACGAGGAGCAAGAAAAAAAAAGCAAAATACAAAAACGAGGAGAACACAAGGGGCGAAAATCAGAGGAGGATCAACAGTATGCCACTACGTGGAGTAAGAGAAGTGTGAAAAACCCGAGGCGAAGAAACAGGGGAGAAGAATACGAGGAGCAAGAAAAAAAAAGCAAAATACAAAAACGGGGAGAACACAAGGGGCGAAAATCAGAGGAGGATCAACAGTATGCCACTACGTGGAGTAAGAGAAGTGTGAAAAACCCGAGGCGAAGAAACAGGGGAGAAGAATACGAGGAGCAAGAAAAAAAAAAGCAAAATACAAAAACGAGGAGAACACAAGGGGCGAAAATCAGAGGAGGATCAACAGTATGCCACTACGTGGAGTAAGAGAAGTGTGAAAAACCCGAGGCGAAGAAACAGGGGAGAAGAATACGAGGAGCAAGGAAAAAAAAGCAAAATACAAAAACGAGGAGAACACAAGGGGCGAAAATCAGAGGAGGATCAAAAGTGTGGCACTACGTGGAGTAAGAGAAGTGTGAAAAACCCGAGGCGAAGAAACAGGGGAGAAGAATACGAGGAGCAAGAAAAAAAAAGCAAAATACAAAAACGAGGAGAACACAAGGGGCGAAAATCAGAGGAGGATCAACAGTATGCCACTACGTGGAGTAAGAGAAGTGTGAAAAACCCGAGGCGAAGAAACAGGGGAGAAGAATACGAGGAGCAAGAAAAAAAAAGCAAAATACAAAAACGAGGAGAACACAAGGGGCGAAAATCAGAGGAGGATCAACAGTATGCCACTACGTGGAGTAAGAGAAGTGTGAAAATGCTGATGCGAAGAAACAGGGGAGAAGAATACGAGGAGCAAGAAAAAAAAAGCAAAATACAAAAACGAGGAAAACACAAGGGGCGAAAATCAGAGGAGGATCAACAGTATGCCACTACGTGGAGTAAGAGAAGTGTGAAAAAACCGAGGCGAAGAAACAGGGGAGAAGAATACGAGGAGCAAGAAAAAAAAAGCAAAATACAAAAACGAGGAGAACACAAAGGGCGAAAATCAGAGGAGGATCAACAGTATGCCACTACGTGGAGTAAGAGAAGTGTGAAAATGCTGATGCGAAGAAACAGGGGAGAAGAATACGAGGAGCAAGAAAAAAAAAGCAAAATACAAAAACGAGGAGAACACAAGGGGCGAAAATCAGAGGAGGATCAACAGTATGCCACTACGTGGAGTAAGAGAAGTGTGAAAATGCTGATGCGAAGAAACAGGGGAGAAGAATACGAGGAGCAAGAAAAAAAAAGCAAAATACAAAAACGAGGAGAACACAAGGGGCGAAAATCAGAGGAGGATCAAAAGTGTGGCACTAGGTGGAGTAAGAGAAGTGTGAAAAACCCGAGGCGAAGAAACAGGGGAAAAGAATAGGAGGAGAAAGAAAAAAAAAGCAAAATACAAAAACGAGGAGAACACAAGGGGCGAAAATCAGAGGAGGATCAACAGTATGCCACTACGAGGAGCAAGAGAAGTGTGAAAAACCCGAGGCGAAGAAACAGGGGAGAAGAATACGAGGAGCAAGAAAAAAAAAGCAAAATACAAAAACGAGGAGAACACAAGGGGCGAAAATCAGAGGAGGATCAACAGTATGCCACTACGTGGAGTAAGAGAAGTGTGAAAAACCCGAGGCGAAGAAACAGGGGAGAAGAATACGAGGAGCAAGAAAAAAAAAGCAAAATACAAAAACGAGGAGAACACAAGGGGCGAAAATCAGAGGAGGATCAACAGTATGCCACTACGTGGAGTAAGAGAAGTGTGAAAAACCCGAGGCGAAGAAACAGGGGAGAAGAATACGAGGAGCAAGAAAAAAAAAGCAAAATACAAAAACGAGGAGAACACAAGGGGCGAAAATCAGAGGAGGATCAACAGTATGCCACTACGTGGAGTAAGAGAAGTGTGAAAAACCCGAGGCGAAGAAACAGGGGAGAAGAATACGAGGAGCAAGAAAAAAAAAGCAAAATACAAAAACGAGGAGAACACAAGGGGCGAAAATCAGAGGAGGATCAAAAGTGTGGCACTACGTGGAGTAAGAGAAGTGTGAAAAACCCGAGGCGAAGAAACAGGGGAGAAGAATACGAGGAGCAAGAAAAAAAAAGCAAAATACAAAAACGAGGAGAACACAAGGGGCGAAAATCAGAGGAGGATCAACAGTATGCCACTACGTGGAGTAAGAGAAGTGTGAAAAACCCGAGGCGAAGAAACAGGGGAGAAGAATACGAGGAGCAAGAAAAAAAAAGCAAAATACAAAAACGAGGAGAACACAAGGGGCGAAAATCAGAGGAGGATCAACAGTATGCCACTACGTGGAGTAAGAGAAGTGTGAAAAAGCCGAGGCGAAGAAACAGGGGAGAAGAATACGAGGAGCAAGAAAAAAAAAGCAAAATACAAAAACGAGGAGAACACAAGGGGCGAAAATCAGAGGAGGATCAACAGTATGCCACTACGTGGAGTAAGAGAAGTGTGAAAATGCTGATGCGAAGAAACAGGGGAGAAGAATACGAGGAGCAAGAAAAAAAAAGCAAAATACAAAAACGAGGAGAACACAAGGGGCGAAAATCAGAGGAGGATCAACAGTATGCCACTACGTGGAGTAAGAGAAGTGTTAAAATGCTGATGCGAAGAAACAGGGGAGAAGAATACGAGGAGCAAGAAAAAAAAAGCAAAATACAAAAACGAGGAGAACACAAGGGGCGAAAATCAGAGGAGGATCAAAAGTGTGGCACTAGGTGGAGTAAGAGAAGTGTGAAAAACCCGAGGCGAAGAAACAGGGGAGAAGAATAGGAGGAGCAAGAAAAAAAAAGCAAAATACAAAAACGAGGAGAACACAAGGGGCGAAAATCAGAGGAGGATCAACAGTATGCCACTACGAGGAGCAAGAGAAGTGTGAAAAACCCGAGGCGAAGAAACAGGGGAGAAGAATACGAGGAGCAAGAAAAAAAAAGCAAAATACAAAAACGAGGAGAACACAAGGGGCGAAAATCAGAGGAGGATCAACAGTATGCCAATACGTGGAGTAAGAGAAGTGTGAAAAACCCGAGGCGAAGAAACAGGGGAGAAGAATACGAGGAGCAAGAAAAAAAAAGCAAAATACAAAAACGAGGAGAACACAAGGGGCGAAAATCAGAGGAGGATCAACAGTATGCCACTACGAGGAGCAAGAGAAGTGTGAAAAACCCGAGGCGAAGAAACAGGGGAGAAGAATACGAGGAGCAAGAAAAAAAAAGCAAAATACAAAAACGAGGAGAACACAAGGGGCGAAAATCAGAGGAGGATCAACAGTATGCCACTACGTGGAGTAAGAGAAGTGTGAAAATGCTGATGCGAAGAAACAGGGGAGAAGAATACGAGGAGCAAGGAAAAAAAAAGCAAAATACAAAAACGAGGAGAACACAAGGGGCGAAAATCAGAGGAGGATCAACAGTATGCCACTACGTGGAGTAAGAGAAGTGTGAAAAACCCGAGGCGAAGAAACAGGGGAGAAGAATACGAGGAGCAAGAAAAAAAAAGCAAAATACAAAAACGAGGAGAACACAAGGGGCGAAAATCAGAGGAGGATCAACAGTATGCCACTACGTGGAGTAAGAGAAGTGTGAAAAACCCGAGGCGAAGAAACAGGGGAGAAGAATACGAGGAGCAAGAAAAAAAAAGCAAAATACAAAAACGAGGAGAACACAAGGGGCGAAAATCAGAGGAGGATCAAATGTGTGGCACTACGTGGAGTAAGAGAAGTGTGAAAAACCCGAGGCGAAGAAACAGGGGAGAAGAATACGAGGAGCAAGGAAAAAAAAGCAAAATACAAAAACGAGGAGAACACAAGGGGCGAAAATCAGAGGAGGATCAACAGTATGCCACTACGTGGAGTAAGAGAAGTGTGAAAAACCCGAGGCGAAGAAACAGGGGAGAAGAATACGAGGAGCAAGAAAAAAAAAGCAAAATACAAAAACGAGGAGAACACAAGGGGCGAAAATCAGATGAGGATCAACAGTATGCCACTACGTGGAGTAAGAGAAGTGTGAAAAACCCGAGGCGAAGAAACAGGGGAGAAGAATACGAGGAGCAAGAAAAAAAAAGCAAAATACAAAAACGAGGAGAACACAAGGGGCGAAAATCAGAGGAGGATCAACAGTATGCCACTACGTGGAGTAAGAGAAGTGTGAAAAACCCGAGGCGAAGAAACAGGGGAGAAGAATACGAGGAGCAAGAAAAAAAAAGCAAAATACAAAAACGAGGAGAACACAAGGGGCGAAAATCAGAGGAGGATCAACAGTATGCCACTACGTGGAGTAAGAGAAGTGTGAAAAACCCGAGGCGAAGAAACAGGGGAGAAGAATACGAGGAGCAAGAAAAAAAAAGCAAAATACAAAAACGAGGAGAACACAAGGGGCGAAAATCAGAGGAGGATCAACAGTGTGCCACTACGTGGAGTAAGAGAAGTGTGAAAAACCCGAGGCGAAGAAACAGGGGAGAAGAATACGAGGAGCAAGAAAAAAAAGCAAAATACAAAAACGAGGAGAACACAAGGGGCGAAAATCAGAGGAGGATCAACAGTATGCCACTACGTGGAGTAAGAGAAGTGTGAAAAACCCGAGGCGAAGAAACAGGGGAGAAGAATACGAGGAGCAAGAAAAAAAAAGCAAAAAAAAAAAAAGGAGGAAAACACAAGGGGCGAAAATCAGAGGAGGATCAAAAGTGTGGCACTACGTGGAGTAAGAGAAGTGTGAAAAACCCGAGGCGAAGAAACAGGGGAGAAGAATACGAGGAGCAAGAAAAAAAAAGCAAAATACAAAAACGAGGAGAACACAAGGGGCGAAAATCAGAGGAGGATCAACAGTATGCCACTACGTGGAGTAAGAGAAGTGTGAAAAACCCGAGGCGAAGAAACAGGGGAGAAGAATACGAGGAGCAAGAAAAAAAAAGCAAAATACAAAAACGAGGAGAACACAAGGGGCGAAAATCAGAGGAGGATCAACAATATGCCACTACGTGGAGTAAGAGAAGTGTGAAAAACCCGAGGCGAAGAAACAGGGGAGAAGAATACGAGGAGCAAGAAAAAAAAAGCAAAATACAAAAACGAGGAGAACACAAGGGGCGAAAATCAGAGGAGGATCAACAGTATGCCACTACGTGGAGAAAGAGAAGTGTGAAAAACCCGAGGCGAAGAAACAGGGGAGAAGAATACGAGGAGCAAGGAAAAAAAAGCAAAATACAAAAACGAGGAGAACACAAGGGGCGAAAATCAGAGGAGGATCAACAGTATGCCACTACGTGGAGTAAGAGAAGTGTGAAAAACCCGAGGCGAAGAAACAGGGGAGAAGAATACGAGGAGCAAGAAAAAAAAAGCAAAATACAAAAACGAGGAGAACACAAGGGGCGAAAATCAGAGGAGGATCAACAGTATGCCACTACGTGGAGTAAGAGAAGTGTGAAAAACCCGAGGCGAAGAAACAGGGGAGAAGAATACGAGGAGCAAGAAAAAAAAAGCAAAATACAAAAACGAGGAGAACACAAGGGGCGAAAATCAGAGGAGGATCAACAGTATGCCACTACGTGGAGTAAGAGAAGTGTGAAAAACCCGAGGCGAAGAAACAGGGGAGAAGAATACGAGGAGCAAGAAAAAAAAAGCAAAATACAAAAACGAGGAGAACACAAGGGGCGAAAATCAGAGGAGGATCAACAGTATGCCACTACGTGGAGTAAGAGAAGTGTGAAAAACCCGAGGCGAAGAAACAGGGGAGAAGAATACGAGGAGCAAGAAAAAAAAAGCAAAATACAAAAACGAGGAGAACACAAGGGGCGAAAATCAGAGGAGGATCAACAGTGTGCCACTACGTGGAGTAAGAGAAGTGTGAAAAACCCGAGGCGAAGAAACAGGGGAGAAGAATACGAGGAGCAAGAAAAAAAAGCAAAATACAAAAACGAGGAGAACACAAGGGGCGAAAATCAGAGGAGGATCAACAGTATGCCACTACGTGGAGTAAGAGAAGTGTGAAAAACCCGAGGCGAAGAAACAGGGGAGAAGAATACGAGGAGCAAGAAAAAAAAAGCAAAATACAAAAAAGGAGGAAAACACAAGGGGCGAAAATCAGAGGAGGATCAAAAGTGTGGCACTACGTGGAGTAAGAGAAGTGTGAAAAACCCGAGGCGAAGAAACAGGGGAGAAGAATACGAGGAGCAAGAAAAAAAAAGCAAAATACAAAAACGAGGAGAACACAAGGGGCGAAAATCAGAGGAGGATCAACAGTATGCCACTACGTGGAGTAAGAGAAGTGTGAAAAACCCGAGGCGAAGAAACAGGGGAGAAGAATACGAGGAGCAAGAAAAAAAAAGCAAAATACAAAAACGAGGAGAACACAAGGGGCGAAAATCAGAGGAGGATCAACAATATGCCACTACGTGGAGTAAGAGAAGTGTGAAAAACCCGAGGCGAAGAAACAGGGGAGAAGAATACGAGGAGCAAGAAAAAAAAAGCAAAATACAAAAACGAGGAGAACACAAGGGGCGAAAATCAGAGGAGGATCAACAGTATGCCACTACGTGGAGAAAGAGAAGTGTGAAAAACCCGAGGCGAAGAAACAGGGGAGAAGAATAGGAGGAGCAAGAAAAAAAAAGCAAAATACAAAAACGAGGAGAACACAAGGGGCGAAAATCAGAGGAGGATCAACAGTATGCCACTACGTGGAGTAAGAGAAGTGTGAAAAACCCGAGGCGAAGAAACAGGGGGGAAGAATACGAGGAGCAAGAAAAAAAAAGCAAAATACAAAAACGAGGAGAACACAAGGGGCGAAAATCAGAGGAGGATCAACAGTATGCCACTACGTGGAGTAAGAGAAGTCTGAAAATGCTGATGCGAAGAAACAGGGGAGAAGAATACGAGGAGCAAGAAAAAAAAAGCAAAATACAAAAACGAGGAAAACACAAGGGGCGAAAATCAGAGGAGGATCAACAGTATGCCACTACGTGGAGTAAGACAAGTGTGAAAAAACCGAGGCGAAGAAACAGGGGAGAAGAATACGAGGAGCAAGAAAAAAAAAGCAAAATACAAAAACGAGGAGAACACAAGGGGCGAAAATCAGAGGAGGATCAACAGTATGCCACTACGTGGAGTAAGAGAAGTGTGAAAATGCTGATGCGAAGAAACAGGGGAGAAGAATACGAGGAGCAAGAAAAAAAAAGCAAAATACAAAAACGAGGAGAACACAAGGGGCGAAAATCAGAGGAGGATCAACAGTATGCCACTACGTGGAGTAAGAGAAGTGTGAAAATGCTGATGCGAAGAAACAGGGGAGAAGAATAGGAGGAGCAAGAAAAAAAAAGCAAAATACAAAAACGAGGAGAACACAAGGGGCGAAAATCAGAGGAGGATCAAAAGTGTGGCACTAGGTGGAGTAAGAGAAGTGTGAAAAACCCGAGGCGAAGAAACAGGGGAGAAGAATAGGAGGAGCAAGAAAAAAAAAGCAAAATACAAAAACGAGGAGAACACAAGGGGCGAAAATCAGAGGAGGATCAACAATATGCCACTACGTGGAGTAAGAGAAGTGTGAAAAACCCGAGGCGAAGAAACAGGGGAGAAGAATACGAGGAGCAAGAAAAAAAAAGCAAAATACAAAAACGAGGAGAACACAAGGGGCGAAAATCAGAGGAGGATCAACAGTATGCCACTACGTGGAGTAAGAGAAGTGTGAAAAACCCGAGGCGAAGAAACAGGGGAGAAGAATACGAGGAGCAAGAAAAAAAAAGCAAAATACAAAAACGAGGAGAACACAAGGGGCGAAAATCAGAGGAGGATCAACAGTATGCCACTACGTGGAGTAAGAGAAGTGTGAAAAACCCGAGGCGAAGAAACAGGGGAGAAGAATACGAGGAGCAAGAAAAAAAAAGCAAAATACAAAAACGAGGAGAACACAAGGGGCGAAAATCAGAGGAGGATCAACAATATGCCACTACGTGGAGTAAGAGAAGTGTGAAAAACCCGAGGCGAAGAAACAGGGGAGAAGAATACGAGGAGCAAGAAAAAAAAAGCAAAATACAAAAACGAGGAGAACACAAGGGGCGAAAATCAGAGGAGGATCAACAGTATGCCACTACGTGGAGTAAGAGAAGTGTGAAAAACCCGAGGCGAAGAAACAGGGGAGAAGAATACGAGGAGCAAGAAAAAAAAAAGCAAAATACAAAAACGAGGAGAACACAAGGGGCGAAAATCAGAGGAGGATCAACAGTGTGCCACTACGTGGAGTAAGAGAAGTGTGAAAAACCCGAGGCGAAGAAACAGGGGAGAAGAATACGAGGAGCAAGAAAAAAAAGCAAAATACAAAAACGAGGAGAACACAAGGGGCGAAAATCAGAGGAGGATCAACAGTATGCCACTACGTGGAGTAAGAGAAGTGTGAAAAACCCGAGGCGAAGAAACAGGGGAGAAGAATACGAGGAGCAAGAAAAAAAAAAGCAAAATACAAAAAAGGAGGAAAACACAAGGGGCGAAAATCAGAGGAGGATCAAAAGTGTGGCACTACGTGGAGTAAGAGAAGTGTGAAAAACCCGAGGCGAAGAAACAGGGGAGAAGAATACGAGGAGCAAGAAAAAAAAAGCAAAATACAAAAACGAGGAGAACACAAGGGGCGAAAATCAGAGGAGGATCAACAGTATGCCACTACGTGGAGTAAGAGAAGTGTGAAAAACCCGAGGCGAAGAAACAGGGGAGAAGAATACGAGGAGCAAGAAAAAAAAAGCAAAATACAAAAACGAGGAGAACACAAGGGGCGAAAATCAGAGGAGGATCAACAATATGCCACTACGTGGAGTAAGAGAAGTGTGAAAAACCCGAGGCGAAGAAACAGGGGAGAAGAATACGAGGAGCAAGAAAAAAAAAGCAAAATACAAAAACGAGGAGAACACAAGGGGCGAAAATCAGAGGAGGATCAACAGTATGCCACTACGTGGAGAAAGAGAAGTGTGAAAAACCCGAGGCGAAGAAACAGGGGAGAAGAATACGAGGAGCAAGGAAAAAAAAGCAAAATACAAAAACGAGGAGAACACAAGGGGCGAAAATCAGAGGAGGATCAACAGTATGCCACTACGTGGAGTAAGAGAAGTGTGAAAAACCCGAGGCGAAGAAACAGGGGAGAAGAATACGAGGAGCAAGAAAAAAAAAGCAAAATACAAAAACGAGGAGAACACAAGGGGCGAAAATCAGAGGAGGATCAACAGTATGCCACTACGTGGAGTAAGAGAAGTGTGAAAAACCCGAGGCGAAGAAACAGGGGAGAAGAATACGAGGAGCAAGAAAAAAAAAGCAAAATACAAAAACGAGGAGAACACAAGGGGCGAAAATCAGAGGAGGATCAACAGTATGCCACTACGTGGAGTAAGAGAAGTGTGAAAAACCCGAGGCGAAGAAACAGGGGAGAAGAATACGAGGAGCAAGAAAAAAAAAGCAAAATACAAAAACGAGGAGAACACAAGGGGCGAAAATCAGAGGAGGATCAACAGTATGCCACTACGTGGAGTAAGAGAAGTGTGAAAAACCCGAGGCGAAGAAACAGGGGAGAAGAATACGAGGAGCAAGAAAAAAAAAGCAAAATACAAAAACGAGGAGAACACAAGGGGCGAAAATCAGAGGAGGATCAACAGTGTGCCACTACGTGGAGTAAGAGAAGTGTGAAAAACCCGAGGCGAAGAAACAGGGGAGAAGAATACGAGGAGCAAGAAAAAAAAGCAAAATACAAAAACGAGGAGAACACAAGGGGCGAAAATCAGAGGAGGATCAACAGTATGCCACTACGTGGAGTAAGAGAAGTGTGAAAAACCCGAGGCGAAGAAACAGGGGAGAAGAATACGAGGAGCAAGAAAAAAAAAGCAAAATACAAAAAAGGAGGAAAACACAAGGGGCGAAAATCAGAGGAGGATCAAAAGTGTGGCACTACGTGGAGTAAGAGAAGTGTGAAAAACCCGAGGCGAAGAAAAAGGGGAGAAGAATACGAGGAGCAAGAAAAAAAAAGCAAAATACAAAAACGAGGAGAACACAAGGGGCGAAAATCAGAGGAGGATCAACAGTATGCCACTACGTGGAGTAAGAGAAGTGTGAAAAACCCGAGGCGAAGAAACAGGGGAGAAGAATACGAGGAGCAAGAAAAAAAAAGCAAAATACAAAAACGAGGAGAACACAAGGGGCGAAAATCAGAGGAGGATCAACAATATGCCACTACGTGGAGTAAGAGAAGTGTGAAAAACCCGAGGCGAAGAAACAGGGGAGAAGAATACGAGGAGCAAGAAAAAAAAAGCAAAATACAAAAACGAGGAGAACACAAGGGGCGAAAATCAGAGGAGGATCAACAGTATGCCACTACGTGGAGAAAGAGAAGTGTGAAAAACCCGAGGCGAAGAAACAGGGGAGAAGAATAGGAGGAGCAAGAAAAAAAAAGCAAAATACAAAAACGAGGAGAACACAAGGGGCGAAAATCAGAGGAGGATCAACAGTATGCCACTACGTGGAGTAAGAGAAGTGTGAAAAACCCGAGGCGAAGAAACAGGGGGGAAGAATACGAGGAGCAAGAAAAAAAAAGCAAAATACAAAAACGAGGAGAACACAAGGGGCGAAAATCAGAGGAGGATCAACAGTATGCCACTACGTGGAGTAAGAGAAGTCTGAAAATGCTGATGCGAAGAAACAGGGGAGAAGAATACGAGGAGCAAGAAAAAAAAAGCAAAATACAAAAACGAGGAAAACACAAGGGGCGAAAATCAGAGGAGGATCAACAGTATGCCACTACGTGGAGTAAGAGAAGTGTGAAAAACCCGAGGCGAAGAAACAGGGGAGAAGAATACGAGGAGCAAGAAAAAAAAAGCAAAATACAAAAACGAGGAGAACACAAGGGGCGAAAATCAGAGGAGGATCAACAGTATGCCACTACGTGGAGTAAGAGAAGTGTGAAAATGCTGATGCGAAGAAACAGGGGAGAAGAATACGAGGAGCAAGAAAAAAAAAGCAAAATACAAAAACGAGGAGAACACAAGGGGCGAAAATCAGAGGAGGATCAACAGTATGCCACTACGTGGAGTAAGAGAAGTGTGAAAATGCTGATGCGAAGAAACAGGGGAGAAGAATACGAGGAGCAAGAAAAAAAAAGCAAAATACAAAAACGAGGAGAACACAAGGGGCGAAAATCAGAGGAGGATCAAAAGTGTGGCACTAGGTGGAGTAAGAGAAGTGTGAAAAACCCGAGGCGAAGAAACAGGGGAGAAGAATAGGAGGAGCAAGAAAAAAAAAGCAAAATACAAAAACGAGGAGAACACAAGGGGCGAAAATCAGAGGAGGATCAACAGTATGCCACTACAAGGAGCAAGAGAAGTGTGAAAAACCCGAGGCGAAGAAACAGGGGAGAAAAATACGAGGAGCAAGAAAAAAAAAGCAAAATACAAAAACGAGGAGAACACAAGGGGCGAAAATCAGAGGAGGATCAACAGTATGCCACTACGTGGAGTAAGAGAAGTGTGAAAAACCCGAGGCGAAGAAACAGGGGAGAAGAATACGAGGAGCAAGAAAAAAAAAGCAAAATACAAAAACGAGGAGAACACAAGGGGCGAAAATCAGAGGAGGATCAACAGTATGCCACTACGTGGAGTAAGAGAAGTGTGAAAATGCTGATGCGAAGAAACAGGGGAGAAGAATACGAGGAGCAAGAAAAAAAAAGCAAAATACAAAAACGAGGAGAACACAAGGGGCGAAAATCAGAGGAGGATCAACAGTATGCCACTACGTGGAGTAAGAGAAGTGTGAAAAACCCGAGGCGAAGAAACAGGGGAGAAGAATACGAGGAGCAAGAAAAAAAAAGCAAAATACAAAAACGAGGAGAACACAAGGGGCGAAAATCAGAGGAGGATCAACAGTATGCCACTACGTGGAGTAAGAGAAGTGTGAAAAACCCGAGGCGAAGAAACAGGGGAGAAGAATACGAGGAGCAAGAAAAAAAAAGCAAAATACAAAAACGAGGAGAACACAAGGGGCGAAAATCAGAGGAGGATCAAAAGTGTGGCACTACGTGGAGTAAGAGAAGTGTGAAAAACCCGAGGCGAAGAAACAGGGGAGAAGAATACGAGGAGCAAGAAAAAAAAAGCAAAATACAAAAACGAGGAGAACACAAGGGGCGAAAATCAGAGGAGGATCAACAGTATGCCACTACGTGGAGTAAGAGAAGTGTGAAAAACCCGAGGCGAAGAAACAGGGGAGAAGAATACGAGGAGCAAGAAAAAAAAAGCAAAATACAAAAACGAGGAGAACACAAGGGGCGAAAATCAGAGGAGGATCAACAGTGTGGCACTACGTGGAGTAAGAGAAGTGTGAAAAACCCGAGGCGAAGAAACAGGGGAGAAGAATACGAGGAGCAAGAAAAAAAAAGCAAAATACAAAAACGAGGAGAACACAAGGGGCGAAAATCAGAGGAGGATCAACAGTATGCCACTACGTGGAGTAAGAGAAGTGTGAAAAACCCGAGGCGAAGAAACAGGGGAGAAGAATACGA
Source organism: Cervus elaphus (assembly GCF_910594005.1). Taxonomy (NCBI): domain Eukaryota; kingdom Metazoa; phylum Chordata; class Mammalia; order Artiodactyla; family Cervidae; genus Cervus; species Cervus elaphus. The sequence goes on along the minus strand of NC_057848.1, from coordinate 13,649,678 downwards.
GGAGCAAGAAAAAAAAAGCAAAATACAAAAACGAGGAAAACACAAGGGGCGAAAATCAGAGGAGGATCAAAAGTGTGGCACTACGTGGAGTAAGAGAAGTGTGAAAAACCCGAGGCGAAGAAACAGGGGAGAAGAATACGAGGAGCAAGAAAAAAAAAGCAAAATACAAAAACGAGGAGAACACAAGGGGCGAAAATCAGAGGAGGATCAACAGTATGCCACTACGTGGAGTAAGAGAAGTGTGAAAAACCCGAGGCGAAGAAACAGGGGAGAAGAATACGAGGAGCAAGAAAAAAAAAGCAAAATACAAAAACGAGGAGAACACAAGGGGCGAAAATCAGAGGAGGATCAACAGTATGCCACTACGTGGAGTAAGAGAAGTGTGAAAAACCCGAGGCGAAGAAACAGGGGAGAAGAATACGAGGAGCAAGAAAAAAAAAGCAAAATACAAAAACGAGGAGAACACAAGGGGCGAAAATCAGAGGAGGATCAAAAGTGTGGCACTACGTGGAGTAAGAGAAGTGTGAAAAACCCGAGGCGAAGAAACAGGGGAGAAGAATACGAGGAGCAAGAAAAAAAAAGCAAAATACAAAAACGAGGAGAACACAAGGGGCGAAAATCAGAGGAGGATCAACAGTATGCCACTACGTGGAGTAAGAGAAGTGTGAAAAACCCGAGGCGAAGAAACAGGGGAGAAGAATACGAGGAGCAAGAAAAAAAAAGCAAAATACAAAAACGAGGAGAACACAAGGGGCGAAAATCAGAGGAGGATCAACAGTATGCCACTACGTGGAGTAAGAGAAGTGTGAAAAACCCGAGGCGAAGAAACAGGGGAGAAGAATACGAGGAGCAAGAAAAAAAAAGCAAAATACAAAAACGAGGAGAACACAAGGGGCGAAAATCAGAGGAGGATCAACAGTATGCCACTACGTGGAGTAAGAGAAGTGTGAAAAACCCGAGGCGAAGAAACAGGGGAGAAGAATACGAGGAGCAAGAAAAAAAAAGCAAAATACAAAAACGAGGAGAACACAAGGGGCGAAAATCAGAGGAGGATCAACAGTATGCCACTACGTGGAGTAAGAGAAGTGTGAAAATGCTGATGCGAAGAAACAGGGGAGAAGAATACGAGGAGCAAGAAAAAAAAAGCAAAATACAAAAACGAGGAGAACACAAGGGGCGAAAATCAGAGGAGGATCAACAGTATGCCACTACGTGGAGTAAGAGAAGTGTGAAAAACCCGAGGCGAAGAAACAGGGGAGAAGAATACGAGGAGCAAGAAAAAAAAAGCAAAATACAAAAACGAGGAGAACACAAGGGGCGAAAATCAGAGGAGGATCAACAGTATGCCACTACGTGGAGTAAGAGAAGTGTGAAAAACCCGAGGCGAAGAAACAGGGGAGAAGAATACGAGGAGCAAGAAAAAAAAAGCAAAATACAAAAACGAGGAGAACACAAGGGGCGAAAATCAGAGGAGGATCAAAAGTGTGGCACTACGTGGAGTAAGAGAAGTGTGAAAAACCCGAGGCGAAGAAACAGGGGAGAAGAATACGAGGAGCAAGAAAAAAAAAGCAAAATACAAAAACGAGGATAACACAAGGGGCGAAAATCAGAGGAGGATCAACAGTATGCCACTACGTGGAGTAAGAGAAGTGTGAAAAACCCGAGGCGAAGAAACAGGGGAGAAGAATACGAGGAGCAAGAAAAAAAAAGCAAAATACAAAAACGAGGAGAACACAAGGGGCGAAAATCAGAGGAGGATCAACAGTGTGCCACTACGTGGAGTAAGAGAAGTGTGAAAAACCCGAGGCGAAGAAACAGGGGAGAAGAATACGAGGAGCAAGAAAAAAAAGCAAAATACAAAAACGAGGAGAACACAAGGGGCGAAAATCAGAGGAGGATCAACAGTATGCCACTACGTGGAGTAAGAGAAGTGTGAAAAACCCGAGGCGAAGAAACAGGGGAGAAGAATACGAGGAGCAAGAAAAAAAAAGCAAAATACAAAAACGAGGAAAACACAAGGGGCGAAAATCAGAGGAGGATCAAAAGTGTGGCACTACGTGGAGTAAGAGAAGTGTGAAAAACCCGAGGCGAAGAAACAGGGGAGAAGAATACGAGGAGCAAGAAAAAAAAAGCAAAATACAAAAACGAGGAGAACACAAGGGGCGAAAATCAGAGGAGGATCAACAGTATGCCACTACGTGGAGTAAGAGAAGTGTGAAAAACCCGAGGCGAAGAAACAGGGGAGAAGAATACGAGGAGCAAGAAAAAAAAAGCAAAATACAAAAACGAGGAGAACACAAGGGGCGAAAATCAGAGGAGGATCAACAGTATGCCACTACGTGGAGTAAGAGAAGTGTGAAAAACCCGAGGCGAAGAAACAGGGGAGAAGAATACGAGGAGCAAGAAAAAAAAAGCAAAATACAAAAACGAGGAGAACACAAGGGGCGAAAATCAGAGGAGGATCAAAAGTGTGGCACTACGTGGAGTAAGAGAAGTGTGAAAAACCCGAGGCGAAGAAACAGGGGAGAAGAATACGAGGAGCAAGAAAAAAAAAGCAAAATACAAAAACGAGGAGAACACAAGGGGCGAAAATCAGAGGAGGATCAACAGTATGCCACTACGTGGAGTAAGAGAAGTGTGAAAAACCCGAGGCGAAGAAACAGGGGAGAAGAATACGAGGAGCAAGAAAAAAAAAGCAAAATACAAAAACGAGGAGAACACAAGGGGCGAAAATCAGAGGAGGATCAACAGTATGCCACTACGTGGAGTAAGAGAAGTGTGAAAAACCCGAGGCGAAGAAACAGGGGAGAAGAATACGAGGAGCAAGAAAAAAAAAGCAAAATACAAAAACGAGGAGAACACAAGGGGCGAAAATCAGAGGAGGATCAACAGTATGCCACTACGTGGAGTAAGAGAAGTGTGAAAAACCCGAGGCGAAGAAACAGGGGAGAAGAATACGAGGAGCAAGAAAAAAAAAGCAAAATACAAAAACGGGGAGAACACAAGGGGCGAAAATCAGAGGAGGATCAACAGTATGCCACTACGTGGAGTAAGAGAAGTGTGAAAAACCCGAGGCGAAGAAACAGGGGAGAAGAATACGAGGAGCAAGAAAAAAAAAGCAAAATACAAAAACGAGGAGAACACAAGGGGCGAAAATCAGAGGAGGATCAACAGTATGCCACTACGTGGAGTAAGAGAAGTGTGAAAAACCCGAGGCGAAGAAACAGGGGAGAAGAATACGAGGAGCAAGGAAAAAAAAGCAAAATACAAAAACGAGGAGAACACAAGGGGCGAAAATCAGAGGAGGATCAAAAGTGTGGCACTACGTGGAGTAAGAGAAGTGTGAAAAACCCGAGGCGAAGAAACAGGGGAGAAGAATAGGAGGAGCAAGAAAAAAAAAGCAAAATACAAAAACGAGGAGAACACAAGGGGCGAAAATCAGAGGAGGATCAACAGTATGCCACTACGTGGAGTAAGAGAAGTGTGAAAAACCCGAGGCGAAGAAACAGGGGAGAAGAATACGAGGAGCAAGAAAAAAAAAGCAAAATACAAAAACGAGGAGAACACAAGGGGCGAAAATCAGAGGAGGATCAACAGTATGCCACTACGTGGAGTAAGAGAAGTGTGAAAATGCTGATGCAAAGAAACAGGAGAGAAGAATACGAGGAGCAAGAAAAAAAAAGCAAAATACAAAAACGAGGAAAACACAAGGGGCGAAAATCAGAGGAGGATCAACAGTATGCCACTACGTGGAGTAAGAGAAGTGTGAAAAAACCGAGGCGAAGAAACAGGGGAGAAGAATACGAGGAGCAAGAAAAAAAAAGCAAAATACAAAAACGAGGAGAACACAAGGGGCGAAAATCAGAGGAGGATCAACAGTATGCCACTACGTGGAGTAAGAGAAGTGTGAAAATGCTGATGCGAAGAAACAGGGGAGAAGAATACGAGGAGCAAGAAAAAAAAAGCAAAATACAAAAACGAGGAGAACACAAGGGGCGAAAATCAGAGGAGGATCAACAGTATGCCACTACGTGGAGTAAGAGAAGTGTGAAAATGCTGATGCGAAGAAACAGGGGAGAAGAATACGAGGAGCAAGAAAAAAAAAGCAAAATACAAAAACGAGGAGAACACAAGGGGCGAAAATCAGAGGAGGATCAAAAGTGTGGCACTAGGTGGAGTAAGAGAAGTGTGAAAAACCCGAGGCGAAGAAACAGGGGAGAAGAATAGGAGGAGCAAGAAAAAAAAAGCAAAATACAAAAACGAGGAGAACACAAGGGGCGAAAATCAGAGGAGGATCAACAGTATGCCACTACGAGGAGCAAGAGAAGTGTGAAAAACCCGAGGCGAAGAAACAGGGGAGAAGAATACGAGGAGCAAGAAAAAAAAAGCAAAATACAAAAACGAGGAGAACACAAGGGGCGAAAATCAGAGGAGGATCAACAGTATGCCACTACGTGGAGTAAGAGAAGTGTGAAAAACCCGAGGCGAAGAAACAGGGGAGAAGAATACGAGGAGCAAGAAAAAAAAAGCAAAATACAAAAACGAGGAGAACACAAGGGGCGAAAATCAGAGGAGGATCAACAGTATGCCACTACGTGGAGTAAGAGAAGTGTGAAAAACCCGAGGCGAAGAAACAGGGGAGAAGAATACGAGGAGCAAGAAAAAAAAAGCAAAATACAAAAACGAGGAGAACACAAGGGGCGAAAATCAGAGGAGGATCAACAGTATGCCACTACGTGGAGTAAGAGAAGTGTGAAAAACCCGAGGCGAAGAAACAGGGGAGAAGAATACGAGGAGCAAGAAAAAAAAAGCAAAATACAAAAACGAGGAGAACACAAGGGGCGAAAATCAGAGGAGGATCAAAAGTGTGGCACTACGTGGAGTAAGAGAAGTGTGAAAAACCCGAGGCGAAGAAACAGGGGAGAAGAATACGAGGAGCAAGAAAAAAAAAGCAAAATACAAAAACGAGGAGAACACAAGGGGCGAAAATCAGAGGAGGATCAACAGTATGCCACTACGTGGAGTAAGAGAAGTGTGAAAAACCCGAGGCGAAGAAACAGGGGAGAAGAATACGAGGAGCAAGAAAAAAAAAGCAAAATACAAAAACGAGGAGAACACAAGGGGCGAAAATCAGAGGAGGATCAACAGTATGCCACTACGTGGAGTAAGAGAAGTGTGAAAAAGCCGAGGCGAAGAAACAGGGGAGAAGAATACGAGGAGCAAGAAAAAAAAAGCAAAATACAAAAACGAGGAGAACACAAGGGGCGAAAATCAGAGGAGGATCAACAGTATGCCACTACGTGGAGTAAGAGAAGTGTGAAAATGCTGATGCGAAGAAACAGGGGAGAAGAATACGAGGAGCAAGAAAAAAAAAGCAAAATACAAAAACGAGGAGAACACAAGGGGCGAAAATCAGAGGAGGATCAACAGTATGCCACTACGTGGAGTAAGAGAAGTGTTAAAATGCTGATGCGAAGAAACAGGGGAGAAGAATACGAGGAGCAAGAAAAAAAAAGCAAAATACAAAAACGAGGAGAACACAAGGGGCGAAAATCAGAGGAGGATCAAAAGTGTGGCACTAGGTGGAGTAAGAGAAGTGTGAAAAACCCGAGGCGAAGAAACAGGGGAGAAGAATAGGAGGAGCAAGAAAAAAAAAGCAAAATACAAAAATGAGGAGAACACAAGGGGCGAAAATCAGAGGAGGATCAACAGTATGCCACTACGAGGAGCAAGAGAAGTGTGAAAAACCCGAGGCGAAGAAACAGGGGAGAAGAATACGAGGAGCAAGAAAAAAAAAGCAAAATACAAAAACGAGGAGAACACAAGGGGCGAAAATCAGAGGAGGATCAACAGTATGCCAATACGTGGAGTAAGAGAAGTGTGAAAAACCCGAGGCGAAGAAACAGGGGAGAAGAATACGAGGAGCAAGAAAAAAAAAGCAAAATACAAAAACGAGGAGAACACAAGGGGCGAAAATCAGAGGAGGATCAACAGTATGCCACTACGAGGAGCAAGAGAAGTGTGAAAAACCCGAGGCGAAGAAACAGGGGAGAAGAATACGAGGAGCAAGAAAAAAAAAGCAAAATACAAAAACGAGGAGAACACAAGGGGCGAAAATCAGAGGAGGATCAACAGTATGCCACTACGTGGAGTAAGAGAAGTGTGAAAATGCTGATGCGAAGAAACAGGGGAGAAGAATACGAGGAGCAAGGAAAAAAAAGCAAAATACAAAAACGAGGAGAACACAAGGGGCGAAAATCAGAGGAGGATCAACAGTATGCCACTACGTGGAGTAAGAGAAGTGTGAAAAACCCGAGGCGAAGAAACAGGGGAGAAGAATACGAGGAGCAAGAAAAAAAAAGCAAAATACAAAAACGAGGAGAACACAAGGGGCGAAAATCAGAGGAGGATCAACAGTATGCCACTACGTGGAGTAAGAGAAGTGTGAAAAACCCGAGGCGAAGAAACAGGGGAGAAGAATACGAGGAGCAAGAAAAAAAAAGCAAAATACAAAAACGAGGAGAACACAAGGGGCGAAAATCAGAGGAGGATCAAATGTGTGGCACTACGTGGAGTAAGAGAAGTGTGAAAAACCCGAGGCGAAGAAACAGGGGAGAAGAATACGAGGAGCAAGGAAAAAAAAGCAAAATACAAAAACGAGGAGAACACAAGGGGCGAAAATCAGAGGAGGATCAACAGTATGCCACTACGTGGAGTAAGAGAAGTGTGAAAAACCCGAGGCGAAGAAACAGGGGAGAAGAATACGAGGAGCAAGAAAAAAAAAGCAAAATACAAAAACGAGGAGAACACAAGGGGCGAAAATCAGAGGAGGATCAACAGTATGCCACTACGTGGAGTAAGAGAAGTGTGAAAAACCCGAGGCGAAGAAACAGGGGAGAAGAATACGAGGAGCAAGAAAAAAAAAGCAAAATACAAAAACGAGGAGAACACAAGGGGCGAAAATCAGAGGAGGATCAACAGTATGCCACTACGTGGAGTAAGAGAAGTGTGAAAAACCCGAGGCGAAGAAACAGGGGAGAAGAATACGAGGAGCAAGAAAAAAAAAGCAAAATACAAAAACGAGGAGAACACAAGGGGCGAAAATCAGAGGAGGATCAACAGTATGCCACTACGTGGAGTAAGAGAAGTGTGAAAAACCCGAGGCGAAGAAACAGGGGAGAAGAATACGAGGAGCAAGAAAAAAAAAGCAAAATACAAAAACGAGGAGAACACAAGGGGCGAAAATCAGAGGAGGATCAAAAGTGTGGCACTACGTGGAGTAAGAGAAGTGTGAAAAACCCGAGGCGAAGAAACAGGGGAGAAGAATACGAGGAGCAAGAAAAAAAAAGCAAAATACAAAAACGAGGAGAACACAAGGGGCGAAAATCAGAGGAGGATCAACAGTATGCCACTACGTGGAGTAAGAGAAGTGTGAAAAACCCGAGGCGAAGAAACAGGGGAGAAGAATACGAGGAGCAAGAAAAAAAAAGCAAAATACAAAAACGAGGAGAACACAAGGGGCGAAAATCAGAGGAGGATCAACAGTATGCCACTACGTGGAGTAAGAGAAGTGTGAAAAACCCGAGGCGAAGAAACAGGGGAGAAGAATACGAGGAGCAAGAAAAAAAAAGCAAAATACAAAAACGAGGAGAACACAAGGGGCGAAAATCAGAGGAGGATCAACAGTATGCCACTACGTGGAGTAAGAGAAGTGTGAAAAACCCGAGGCGAAGAAACAGGGGAGAAGAATACGAGGAGCAAGAAAAAAAAAGCAAAATACAAAAACGAGGAGAACACAAGGGGCGAAAATCAGAGGAGGATCAAAAGTGTGGCACTACGTGGAGTAAGAGAAGTGTGAAAAACCCGAGGCGAAGAAACAGGGGAGAAGAATACGAGGAGCAAGAAAAAAAAAGCAAAATACAAAAACGAGGAGAACACAAGGGGCGAAAATCAGAGGAGGATCAACAGTATGCCACTACGTGGAGTAAGAGAAGTGTGAAAAACCCGAGGCGAAGAAACAGGGGAGAAGAATACGAGGAGCAAGAAAAAAAAAGCAAAATACAAAAACGAGGAGAACACAAGGGGCGAAAATCAGAGGAGGATCAAAAGTGTGGCACTACGTGGAGTAAGAGAAGTGTGAAAAACCCGAGGCGAAGAAACAGGGGAGAAGAATACGAGGAGCAAGAAAAAAAAAGCAAAATACAAAAACGAGGAGAACACAAGGGGCGAAAATCAGAGGAGGATCAACAGTATGCCACTACGTGGAGTAAGAGAAGTGTGAAAATGCTGATGCGAAGAAACAGGGGAGAAGAATACGAGGAGCAAGAAAAAAAAAGCAAAATACAAAAACGAGGAGAACACAAGGGGCGAAAATCAGAGGAGGATCAACAGTATGCCACTACGTGGAGTAAGAGAAGTGTGAAAAACCCGAGGCGAAGAAACAGGGGAGAAGAATACGAGGAGCAAGAAAAAAAAAGCAAAATACAAAAACGAGGAAAACACAAGGGGCGAAAATCAGAGGAGGATCAACAGTATGCCACTACGTGGAGTAAGAGAAGTGTGAAAAACCCGAGGCGAAGAAACAGGGGAGAAGAATACGAGGAGCAAGAAAAAAAAAGCAAAATACATAAACGAGGAGAACACAAGGGGCGAAAATCAGAGGAGGATCAAAAGTCTGGCACTACGTGGAGTAAGAGAAGTGTGAAAAACCCGAGGCGAAGAAACAGGGGAGAAGAATACGAGGAGCAAGAAAAAAAAAGCAAAATACAAAAACGAGGAGAACACAAGGGGCGAAAATCAGAGGAGGATCAAAAGTGTGGCACTACGTGGAGTAAGAGAAGTGTGAAAAACCCGAGGCGAAGAAACAGGGGAGAAGAATACGAGGAGCAAGAAAAAAAAAGCAAAATACAAAAACGAGGAGAACACAAGGGGCGAAAATCAGAGGAGGATCAACAGTATGCCACTACGTGGAGTAAGAGAAGTGTGAAAAACCCGAGGCGAAGAAACAGGGGAGAAGAATACGAGGAGCAAGAAAAAAAAAGCAAAATACAAAAACGAGGAGAACACAAGGGGCGAAAATCAGAGGAGGATCAACAGTATGCCACTACGTGGAGTAAGAGAAGTGTGAAAAAGCCGAGGCGAAGAAACAGGGGAGAAGAATACGAGGAGCAAGAAAAAAAAAGCAAAATACAAAAACGAGGAGAACACAAGGGGCGAAAATCAGAGGAGGATCAACAGTATGCCACTACGTGGAGTAAGAGAAGTGTGAAAATGCTGATGCGAAGAAACAGGGGAGAAGAATACGAGGAGCAAGAAAAAAAAAGCAAAATACAAAAACGAGGAGAACACAAGGGGCGAAAATCAGAGGAGGATCAACAGTATGCCACTACGTGGAGTAAGAGAAGTGTTAAAATGCTGATGCGAAGAAACAGGGGAGAAGAATACGAGGAGCAAGAAAAAAAAAGCAAAATACAAAAACGAGGAGAACACAAGGGGCGAAAATCAGAGGAGGATCAAAAGTGTGGCACTAGGTGGAGTAAGAGAAGTGTGAAAAACCCGAGGCGAAGAAACAGGGGAGAAGAATAGGAGGAGCAAGAAAAAAAAAGCAAAATACAAAAACGAGGAGAACACAAGGGGCGAAAATCAGAGGAGGATCAACAGTATGCCACTACGAGGAGCAAGAGAAGTGTGAAAAACCCGAGGCGAAGAAACAGGGGAGAAGAATACGAGGAGCAAGAAAAAAAAAGCAAAATACAAAAACGAGGAGAACACAAGGGGCGAAAATCAGAGGAGGATCAACAGTATGCCAATACGTGGAGTAAGAGAAGTGTGAAAAACCCGAGGCGAAGAAACAGGGGAGAAGAATACGAGGAGCAAGAAAAAAAAAGCAAAATACAAAAACGAGGAGAACACAAGGGGCGAAAATCAGAGGAGGATCAAATGTGTGGCACTACGTGGAGTAAGAGAAGTGTGAAAAACCCGAGGCGAAGAAACAGGGGAGAAGAATACGAGGAGCAAGGAAAAAAAAGCAAAATACAAAAACGAGGAGAACACAAGGGGCGAAAATCAGAGGAGGATCAACAGTATGCCACTACGTGGAGTAAGAGAAGTGTGAAAAACCCGAGGCGAAGAAACAGGGGAGAAGAATACGAGGAGCAAGAAAAAAAAAGCAAAATACAAAAACGAGGAGAACACAAGGGGCGAAAATCAGAGGAGGATCAACAGTATGCCACTACGTGGAGTAAGAGAAGTGTGAAAAACCCGAGGCGAAGAAACAGGGGAGAAGAATACGAGGAGCAAGAAAAAAAAAGCAAAATACAAAAACGAGGAGAACACAAGGGGCGAAAATCAGAGGAGGATCAACAGTATGCCACTACGTGGAGTAAGAGAAGTGTGAAAAACCCGAGGCGAAGAAACAGGGGAGAAGAATACGAGGAGCAAGAAAAAAAAAGCAAAATACAAAAACGAGGAGAACACAAGGGGCGAAAATCAGAGGAGGATCAACAGTATGCCACTACGTGGAGTAAGAGAAGTGTGAAAAACCCGAGGCGAAGAAACAGGGGAGAAGAATACGAGGAGCAAGAAAAAAAAAAGCAAAATACAAAAACGAGGAGAACACAAGGGGCGAAAATCAGAGGAGGATCAAAAGTGTGGCACTACGTGGAGTAAGAGAAGTGTGAAAAACCCGAGGCGAAGAAACAGGGGAGAAGAATACGAGGAGCAAGAAAAAAAAAGCAAAATACAAAAACGAGGAGAACACAAGGGGCGAAAATCAGAGGAGGATCAACAGTATGCCACTACGTGGAGTAAGAGAAGTGTGAAAAACCCGAGGCGAAGAAACAGGGGAGAAGAATACGAGGAGCAAGAAAAAAAAAGCAAAATACAAAAACGAGGAGAACACAAGGGGCGAAAATCAGAGGAGGATCAACAGTATGCCACTACGTGGAGTAAGAGAAGTGTGAAAAACCCGAGGCGAAGAAACAGGGGAGAAGAATACGAGGAGCAAGAAAAAAAAAGCAAAATACAAAAACGAGGAGAACACAAGGGGCGAAAATCAGAGGAGGATCAACAGTATGCCACTACGTGGAGTAAGAGAAGTGTGAAAAACCCGAGGCGAAGAAACAGGGGAGAAGAATACGAGGAGCAAGAAAAAAAAAGCAAAATACAAAAACGAGGAGAACACAAGGGGCGAAAATCAGAGGAGGATCAAAAGTGTGGCACTACGTGGAGTAAGAGAAGTGTGAAAAACCCGAGGCGAAGAAACAGGGGAGAAGAATACGAGGAGCAAGAAAAAAAAAGCAAAATACAAAAACGAGGAGAACACAAGGGGCGAAAATCAGAGGAGGATCAACAGTATGCCACTACGTGGAGTAAGAGAAGTGTGAAAAACCCGAGGCGAAGAAACAGGGGAGAAGAATACGAGGAGCAAGAAAAAAAAAGCAAAATACAAAAACGAGGAGAACACAAGGGGCGAAAATCAGAGGAGGATCAAAAGTGTGGCACTACGTGGAGTAAGAGAAGTGTGAAAAACCCGAGGCGAAGAAACAGGGGAGAAGAATACGAGGAGCAAGAAAAAAAAAGCAAAATACAAAAACGAGGAGAACACAAGGGGCGAAAATCAGAGGAGGATCAACAGTATGCCACTACGTGGAGTAAGAGAAGTGTGAAAATGCTGATGCGAAGAAACAGGGGAGAAGAATACGAGGAGCAAGAAAAAAAAAGCAAAATACAAAAACGAGGAGAACACAAGGGGCGAAAATCAGAGGAGGATCAACAGTATGCCACTACGTGGAGTAAGAGAAGTGTGAAAAACCCGAGGCGAAGAAACAGGGGAGAAGAATACGAGGAGCAAGAAAAAAAAAGCAAAATACAAAAACGAGGAAAACACAAGGGGCGAAAATCAGAGGAGGATCAACAGTATGCCACTACGTGGAGTAAGAGAAGTGTGAAAAACCCGAGGCGAAGAAACAGGGGAGAAGAATACGAGGAGCAAGAAAAAAAAAGCAAAATACATAAACGAGGAGAACACAAGGGGCGAAAATCAGAGGAGGATCAAAAGTCTGGCACTACGTGGAGTAAGAGAAGTGTGAAAAACCCGAGGCGAAGAAACAGGGGAGAAGAATACGAGGAGCAAGAAAAAAAAAGCAAAATACAAAAACGAGGAGAACACAAGGGGCGAAAATCAGAGGAGGATCAAAAGTGTGGCACTACGTGGAGTAAGAGAAGTGTGAAAAACCCGAGGCGAAGAAACAGGGGAGAAGAATACGAGGAGCAAGAAAAAAAAAGCAAAATACAAAAACGAGGAGAACACAAGGGGCGAAAATCAGAGGAGGATCAACAGTATGCCACTACGTGGAGTAAGAGAAGTGTGAAAAACCCGAGGCGAAGAAACAGGGGAGAAGAATACGAGGAGCAAGAAAAAAAAAGCAAAATACAAAAACGAGGAGAACACAAGGGGCGAAAATCAGAGGAGGATCAACAGTATGCCACTACGTGGAGTAAGAGAAGTGTGAAAAAGCCGAGGCGAAGAAACAGGGGAGAAGAATACGAGGAGCAAGAAAAAAAAAGCAAAATACAAAAACGAGGAGAACACAAGGGGCGAAAATCAGAGGAGGATCAACAGTATGCCACTACGTGGAGTAAGAGAAGTGTGAAAATGCTGATGCGAAGAAACAGGGGAGAAGAATACGAGGAGCAAGAAAAAAAAAGCAAAATACAAAAACGAGGAGAACACAAGGGGCGAAAATCAGAGGAGGATCAACAGTATGCCACTACGTGGAGTAAGAGAAGTGTTAAAATGCTGATGCGAAGAAACAGGGGAGAAGAATACGAGGAGCAAGAAAAAAAAAGCAAAATACAAAAACGAGGAGAACACAAGGGGCGAAAATCAGAGGAGGATCAAAAGTGTGGCACTAGGTGGAGTAAGAGAAGTGTGAAAAACCCGAGGCGAAGAAACAGGGGAGAAGAATAGGAGGAGCAAGAAAAAAAAAGCAAAATACAAAAACGAGGAGAACACAAGGGGCGAAAATCAGAGGAGGATCAACAGTATGCCACTACGAGGAGCAAGAGAAGTGTGAAAAACCCGAGGCGAAGAAACAGGGGAGAAGAATACGAGGAGCAAGAAAAAAAAAGCAAAATACAAAAACGAGGAGAACACAAGGGGCGAAAATCAGAGGAGGATCAACAGTATGCCAATACGTGGAGTAAGAGAAGTGTGAAAAACCCGAGGCGAAGAAACAGGGGAGAAGAATACGAGGAGCAAGAAAAAAAAAGCAAAATACAAAAACGAGGAGAACACAAGGGGCGAAAATCAGAGGAGGATCAACAGTATGCCACTACGAGGAGCAAGAGAAGTGTGAAAAACCCGAGGCGAAGAAACAGGGGAGAAGAATACGAGGAGCAAGAAAAAAAAAGCAAAATACAAAAACGAGGAGAACACAAGGGGCGAAAATCAGAGGAGGATCAACAGTATGCCACTACGTGGAGTAAGAGAAGTGTGAAAATGCTGATGCGAAGAAACAGGGGAGAAGAATACGAGGAGCAAGGAAAAAAAAGCAAAATACAAAAACGAGGAGAACACAAGGGGCGAAAATCAGAGGAGGATCAACAGTATGCCACTACGTGGAGTAAGAGAAGTGTGAAAAACCCGAGGCGAAGAAACAGGGGAGAAGAATACGAGGAGCAAGAAAAAAAAAGCAAAATACAAAAACGAGGAGAACACAAGGGGCGAAAATCAGAGGAGGATCAACAGTATGCCACTACGTGGAGTAAGAGAAGTGTGAAAAACCCGAGGCGAAGAAACAGGGGAGAAGAATACGAGGAGCAAGAAAAAAAAAGCAAAATACAAAAACGAGGAGAACACAAGGGGCGAAAATCAGAGGAGGATCAAATGTGTGGCACTACGTGGAGTAAGAGAAGTGTGAAAAACCCGAGGCGAAGAAACAGGGGAGAAGAATACGAGGAGCAAGGAAAAAAAAGCAAAATACAAAAACGAGGAGAACACAAGGGGCGAAAATCAGAGGAGGATCAACAGTATGCCACTACGTGGAGTAAGAGAAGTGTGAAAAACCCGAGGCGAAGAAACAGGGGAGAAGAATACGAGGAGCAAGAAAAAAAAAGCAAAATACAAAAACGAGGAGAACACAAGGGGCGAAAATCAGAGGAGGATCAACAGTATGCCACTACGTGGAGTAAGAGAAGTGTGAAAAACCCGAGGCGAAGAAACAGGGGAGAAGAATACGAGGAGCAAGAAAAAAAAAGCAAAATACAAAAACGAGGAGAACACAAGGGGCGAAAATCAGAGGAGGATCAACAGTATGCCACTACGTGGAGTAAGAGAAGTGTGAAAAACCCGAGGCGAAGAAACAGGGGAGAAGAATACGAGGAGCAAGAAAAAAAAAGCAAAATACAAAAACGAGGAGAACACAAGGGGCGAAAATCAGAGGAGGATCAACAGTATGCCACTACGTGGAGTAAGAGAAGTGTGAAAAACCCGAGGCGAAGAAACAGGGGAGAAGAATACGAGGAGCAAGAAAAAAAAAGCAAAATACAAAAACGAGGAGAACACAAGGGGCGAAAATCAGAGGAGGATCAAAAGTGTGGCACTACGTGGAGTAAGAGAAGTGTGAAAAACCCGAGGCGAAGAAACAGGGGAGAAGAATACGAGGAGCAAGAAAAAAAAAGCAAAATACAAAAACGAGGAGAACACAAGGGGCGAAAATCAGAGGAGGATCAACAGTATGCCACTACGTGGAGTAAGAGAAGTGTGAAAAACCCGAGGCGAAGAAACAGGGGAGAAGAATACGAGGAGCAAGAAAAAAAAAGCAAAATACAAAAACGAGGAGAACACAAGGGGCGAAAATCAGAGGAGGATCAACAGTATGCCACTACGTGGAGTAAGAGAAGTGTGAAAAACCCGAGGCGAAGAAACAGGGGAGAAGAATACGAGGAGCAAGAAAAAAAAAGCAAAATACAAAAACGAGGAGAACACAAGGGGCGAAAATCAGAGGAGGATCAACAGTATGCCACTACGTGGAGTAAGAGAAGTGTGAAAAACCCGAGGCGAAGAAACAGGGGAGAAGAATACGAGGAGCAAGAAAAAAAAAGCAAAATACAAAAACGAGGAGAACACAAGGGGCGAAAATCAGAGGAGGATCAAAAGTGTGGCACTACGTGGAGTAAGAGAAGTGTGAAAAACCCGAGGCGAAGAAACAGGGGAGAAGAATACGAGGAGCAAGAAAAAAAAAGCAAAATACAAAAACGAGGAGAACACAAGGGGCGAAAATCAGAGGAGGATCAACAGTATGCCACTACGTGGAGTAAGAGAAGTGTGAAAAACCCGAGGCAAAGAAACAGGGGAGAAGAATACGAGGAGCAAGAAAAAAAAAGCAAAATACAAAAACGAGGAGAACACAAGGGGCGAAAATCAGAGGAGGATCAAAAGTGTGGCACTACGTGGAGTAAGAGAAGTGTGAAAAACCCGAGGCGAAGAAACAGGGGAGAAGAATACGAGGAGCAAGAAAAAAAAAGCAAAATACAAAAACGAGGAGAACACAAGGGGCGAAAATCAGAGGAGGATCAACAGTATGCCACTACGTGGAGTAAGAGAAGTGTGAAAATGCTGATGCGAAGAAACAGGGGAGAAGAATACGAGGAGCAAGAAAAAAAAAGCAAAATACAAAAACGAGGAGAACACAAGGGGCGAAAATCAGAGGAGGATCAACAGTATGCCACTACGTGGAGTAAGAGAAGTGTGAAAAACCCGAGGCGAAGAAACAGGGGAGAAGAATACGAGGAGCAAGAAAAAAAAAGCAAAAGACAAAAACGAGGAAAACACAAGGGGCGAAAATCAGAGGAGGATCAACAGTATGCCACTACGTGGAGTAAGAGAAGTGTGAAAAACCCGAGGCGAAGAAACAGGGGAGAAGAATACGAGGAGCAAGAAAAAAAAAGCAAAATACATAAACGAGGAGAACACAAGGGGCGAAAATCAGAGGAGGATCAAAAGTATGGCACTACGTGGAGTAAGAGAAGTGTGAAAATCCCGAGGCGAAGAAACAGGGGAGAAGAATACGAGGAGCAAGAAAAAAAAAGCAAAATACAAAAACGAGGAGAACACAAGGGGCGAAAATCAGAGGAGGATCAACAGTATGCCACTACGTGGAGTAAGAGAAGTGTGAAAAACCCGAGGCGAAGAAACAGGGGAGAAGAATACGAGGAGCAAGAAAAAAAAAGCAAAATACAAAAACGAGGAGAACACAAGGGGCGAAAATCAGAGGAGGATCAACAGTATGCCACTACGTGGAGTAAGAGAAGTGTGAAAAACCCGAGGCGAAGAAACAGGGGAGAAGAATACGAGGAGCAAGAAAAAAAAAGCAAAATACAAAAACGAGGAGAACACAAGGGGCGAAAATCAGAGGAGGATCAACAGTATGCCACTACGTGGAGTAAGAGAAGTGTGAAAAACCCGAGGCGAAGAAACAGGGGAGAAGAATACGAGGAGCAAGAAAAAAAAAGCAAAATACAAAAACGAGGAGAACACAAGGCGCGAAAATCAGAGGAGGATCAACAGTATGCCACTACGTGGAGTAAGAGAAGTGTGAAAAACCCGAGGCGAAGAAACAGGGGAGAAGAATACGAGGAGCAAGAAAAAAAAAGCAAAATACAAAAACGAGGAGAACACAAGGGGCGAAAATCAGAGGAGGATCAACAGTATGCCACTACGTGGAGTAAGAGAAGTGTGAAAAACCCGAGGCGAAGAAACAGGGGAGAAGAATACGAGGAGCAAGAAAAAAAAAGCAAAATACAAAAACGAGGAGAACACAAGGGGCGAAAATCAGAGGAGGATCAACAGTATGCCACTACGTGGAGTAAGAGAAGTGTGAAAAACCCGAGGCGAAGAAACAGGGGAGAAGAATACGAGGAGCAAGAAAAAAAAAGCAAAATACAAAAACGAGGAAAACACACGGGGCGAAAATCAGAGGAGGATCAAAAGTGTGGCACTACGTGGAGTAAGAGAAGTGTGAAAAACCCGAGGCGAAGAAACAGGGGAGAAGAATACGAGGAGCAAGAAAAAAAAAGCAAAATACAAAAACGAGGAGAACACAAGGGGCGAAAATCAGAGGAGGATCAACAGTATGGCACTACGTGGAGTAAGAGAAGTGTGAAAATGCTGATGCGAAGAAACAGGGGAGAAGAATACGAGGAGCAAGAAAAAAAAAGCAAAATACAAAAACGAGGAGAACACAAGGGGCGAAAATCAGAGGAGGATCAAATGTGTGGCACTACGTGGAGTAAGAGAAGTGTGAAAAACCCGAGGCGAAGAAACAGGGGAGAAGAATACGAGGAGCAAGGAAAAAAAAGCAAAATACAAAAACGAGGAGAACACAAGGGGCGAAAATCAGAGGAGGATCAACAGTATGCCACTACGTGGAGTAAGAGAAGTGTGAAAAACCCGAGGCGAAGAAACAGGGGAGAAGAATACGAGGAGCAAGAAAAAAAAAGCAAAATACAAAAACGAGGAGAACACAAGGGGCGAAAATCAGAGGAGGATCAACAGTATGCCACTACGTGGAGTAAGAGAAGTGTGAAAAACCCGAGGCGAAGAAACAGGGGAGAAGAATACGAGGAGCAAGAAAAAAAAAGCAAAATACAAAAACGAGGAGAACACAAGGGGCGAAAATCAGAGGAGGATCAACAGTATGCCACTACGTGGAGTAAGAGAAGTGTGAAAAACCCGAGGCGAAGAAACAGGGGAGAAGAATACGAGGAGCAAGAAAAAAAAAGCAAAATACAAAAACGAGGAGAACACAAGGGGCGAAAATCAGAGGAGGATCAACAGTATGCCACTACGTGGAGTAAGAGAAGTGTGAAAAACCCGAGGCGAAGAAACAGGGGAGAAGAATACGAGGAGCAAGAAAAAAAAAGCAAAATACAAAAACGAGGAGAACACAAGGGGCGAAAATCAGAGGAGGATCAAAAGTGTGGCACTACGTGGAGTAAGAGAAGTGTGAAAAACCCGAGGCGAAGAAACAGGGGAGAAGAATACGAGGAGCAAGAAAAAAAAAGCAAAATACAAAAACGAGGAGAACACAAGGGGCGAAAATCAGAGGAGGATCAACAGTATGCCACTACGTGGAGTAAGAGAAGTGTGAAAAACCCGAGGCGAAGAAACAGGGGAGAAGAATACGAGGAGCAAGAAAAAAAAAGCAAAATACAAAAACGAGGAGAACACAAGGGGCGAAAATCAGAGGAGGATCAACAGTATGCCACTACGTGGAGTAAGAGAAGTGTGAAAAACCCGAGGCGAAGAAACAGGGGAGAAGAATACGAGGAGCAAGAAAAAAAAAGCAAAATACAAAAACGAGGAGAACACAAGGGGCGAAAATCAGAGGAGGATCAACAGTATGCCACTACGTGGAGTAAGAGAAGTGTGAAAAACCCGAGGCGAAGAAACAGGGGAGAAGAATACGAGGAGCAAGAAAAAAAAAGCAAAATACAAAAACGAGGAGAACACAAGGGGCGAAAATCAGAGGAGGATCAAAAGTGTGGCACTACGTGGAGTAAGAGAAGTGTGAAAAACCCGAGGCGAAGAAACAGGGGAGAAGAATACGAGGAGCAAGAAAAAAAAAGCAAAATACAAAAACGAGGAGAACACAAGGGGCGAAAATCAGAGGAGGATCAACAGTATGCCACTACGTGGAGTAAGAGAAGTGTGAAAAACCCGAGGCGAAGAAACAGGGGAGAAGAATACGAGGAGCAAGAAAAAAAAAGCAAAATACAAAAACGAGGAGAACACAAGGGGCGAAAATCAGAGGAGGATCAAAAGTGTGGCACTACGTGGAGTAAGAGAAGTGTGAAAAACCCGAGGCGAAGAAACAGGGGAGAAGAATACGAGGAGCAAGAAAAAAAAAGCAAAATACAAAAACGAGGAGAACACAAGGGGCGAAAATCAGAGGAGGATCAACAGTATGCCACTACGTGGAGTAAGAGAAGTGTGAAAATGCTGATGCGAAGAAACAGGGGAGAAGAATACGAGGAGCAAGAAAAAAAAAGCAAAATACAAAAACGAGGAGAACACAAGGGGCGAAAATCAGAGGAGGATCAACAGTATGCCACTACGTGGAGTAAGAGAAGTGTGAAAAACACGAGGCGAAGAAACAGGGGAGAAGAATACGAGGAGCAAGAAAAAAAAAGCAAAATACAAAAACGAGGAAAACACAAGGGGCGAAAATCAGAGGAGGATCAACAGTATGCCACTACGTGGAGTAAGAGAAGTGTGAAAAACCCGAGGCGAAGAAACAGGGGAGAAGAATACGAGGAGCAAGAAAAAAAAAGCAAAATACATAAACGAGGAGAACACAAGGGGCGAAAATCAGAGGAGGATCAAAAGTCTGGCACTACGTGGAGTAAGAGAAGTGTGAAAATCCCGAGGCGAAGAAACAGGGGAGAAGAATACGAGGAGCAAGAAAAAAAAAGCAAAATACAAAAACGAGGAGAACACAAGGGGCGAAAATCAGAGGAGGATCAACAGTATGCCACTACGTGGAGTAAGAGAAGTGTGAAAAACCCGAGGCGAAGAAACAGGGGAGAAGAATACGAGGAGCAAGAAAAAAAAAGCAAAATACAAAAACGAGGAGAACACAAGGGGCGAAAATCAGAGGAGGATCAACAGTATGCCACTACGTGGAGTAAGAGAAGTGTGAAAAACCCGAGGCGAAGAAACAGGGGAGAAGAATACGAGGAGCAAGAAAAAAAAAGCAAAATACAAAAACGAGGAGAACACAAGGGGCGAAAATCAGAGGAGGATCAACAGTATGCCACTACGTGGAGTAAGAGAAGTGTGAAAAACCCGAGGCGAAGAAACAGGGGAGAAGAATACGAGGAGCAAGAAAAAAAAAGCAAAATACAAAAACGAGGAGAACACAAGGCGCGAAAATCAGAGGAGGATCAACAGTATGCCACTACGTGGAGTAAGAGAAGTGTGAAAAACCCGAGGCGAAGAAACAGGGGAGAAGAATACGAGGAGCAAGAAAAAAAAAGCAAAATACAAAAACGAGGAGAACACAAGGGGCGAAAATCAGAGGAGGATCAACAGTATGCCACTACGTGGAGTAAGAGAAGTGTGAAAAACCCGAGGCGAAGAAACAGGGGAGAAGAATACGAGGAGCAAGAAAAAAAAAGCAAAATACAAAAACGAGGAGAACACAAGGGGCGAAAATCAGAGGAGGATCAAGAGTATGCCACTACGTGGAGTAAGAGAAGTGTGAAAAACCCGAGGCGAAGAAACAGGGGAGAAGAATACTAGGAGCAAGAAAAAAAAAGCAAAATACAAAAACGAGGAAAACACACGGGGCGAAAATCAGAGGAGGATCAAAAGTGTGGCACTACGTGGAGTAAGAGAAGTGTGAAAAACCCGAGGCGAAGAAACAGGGGAGAAGAATACGAGGAGCAAGAAAAAAAAAGCAAAATACAAAAACGAGGAGAACACAAGGGGCGAAAATCAGAGGAGGATCAACAGTATGGCACTACGTGGAGTAAGAGAAGTGTGAAAATGCTGATGCGAAGAAACAGGGGAGAAGAATACGAGGAGCAAGAAAAAAAAAGCAAAATACAAAAACGAGGAGAACACAAGGGGCGAAAATCAGAGGAGGATCAACAGTATGCCACTACGTGGAGTAAGAGAAGTGTGAAAATGCTGAGGCGAAGAAACAGGGGAGAAGAATACGAGGAGCAAGAAAAAAAAAGCAAAATACAAAAACGAGGAGAACACAAGGGGCGAAAATCAGAGGAGGATCAACAGTATGCCACTACGTGGAGTAAGAGAAGTGTGAAAAACCCGAGGCGAAGAAACAGGGGAGAAGAATACGAGGAGCAAGAAAAAAAAAGCAAAATACAAAAACGAGGAGAACACACGGGGCGAAAATCAGAGGAGGATCAAAAGTCTGGCACTACGTGGAGTGAGAGAAGTGTGAAAAACCCGAGGCGAAGAAACAGGGGAGAAGAATACGAGGAGCAAGAAAAAAAAAGCAAAATACAAAAACGAGGAGAACACAAGGGGCGAAAATCAGAGGAGGATCAACAGTATGCCACTACGTGGAGTAAGAGAAGTGTGAAAAACCCGAGGCGAAGAAACAGGGGAGAAGAATACGAGGAGCAAGAAAAAAAAAGCAAAATACAAAAACGAGGAGAACACAAGGGGCGAAAATCAGAGGAGGATCAACAGTATGCCACTACGTGGAGTAAGAGAAGTGTGAAAAACCCGAGGCGAAGAAACAGGGGAGAAGAATACGAGGAGCAAGAAAAAAAAAGCAAAATACAAAAACGAGGAGAACACAAGGGGCGAAAATCAGAGGAGGATCAACAGTATGCCACTACGTGGAGTAAGAGAAGTGTGAAAAACCCGAGGCGAAGAAACAGGGGAGAAGAATACGAGGAGCAAGAAAAAAAAAGCAAAATACAAAAACGAGGAGAACACAAGGGGCGAAAATCAGAGGAGGATCAACAGTATGCCACTACGTGGAGTAAGAGAAGTGTGAAAAACCCGAGGCGAAGAAACAGGGGAGAAGAATACGAGGAGCAAGAAAAAAAAAGCAAAATACAAAAACGAGGAGAACACAAGGGGCGAAAATCAGAGGAGGATCAACAGTATGCCACTACGTGGAGTAAGAGAAGTGTGAAAAACCCGAGGCGAAGAAACAGGGGAGAAGAATACGAGGAGCAAGAAAAAAAAAGCAAAATACAAAAACGAGGAGAACACAAGGGGCGAAAATCAGAGGAGGATCAACAGTATGCCACTACGTGGAGTAAGAGAAGTGTGAAAAACCCGAGGCGAAGAAACAGGGGAGAAGAATACGAGGAGCAAGAAAAAAAAAGCAAAATACAAAAACGAGGAGAACACAAGGGGCGAAAATCAGAGGAGGATCAACAGTATGCCACTACGTGGAGTAAGAGAAGTGTGAAAAACCCGAGGCGAAGAAACAGGGGAGAAGAATACGAGGAGCAAGAAAAAAAAAGCAAAATACAAAAACGAGGAGAACACAAGGGGCGAAAATCAGAGGAGGATCAACAGTATGCCACTACGTGGAGTAAGAGAAGTGTGAAAAACCCGAGGCGAAGAAACAGGGGAGAAGAATACGAGGAGCAAGAAAAAAAAAGCAAAATACAAAAACGAGGAGAACACAAGGGGCGAAAATCAGAGGAGGATCAAAAGTGTGGCACTACGTGGAGTAAGAGAAGTGTGAAAAACCCGAGGCGAAGAAACAGGGGAGAAGAATACGAGGAGCAAGAAAAAAAAAGCAAAATACAAAAACGAGGAGAACACAAGGGGCGAAAATCAGAGGAGGATCAACAGTATGCCACTACGTGGAGTAAGAGAAGTGTGAAAAACCCGAGGCGAAGAAACAGGGGAGAAGAATACGAGGAGCAAGAAAAAAAAAGCAAAATACAAAAACGAGGAGAACACAAGGGGCGAAAATCAGAGGAGGATCAAAAGTGTGGCACTACGTGGAGTAAGAGAAGTGTGAAAAACCCGAGGCGAAGAAACAGGGGAGAAGAATACGAGGAGCAAGAAAAAAAAAGCAAAATACAAAAACGAGGAGAACACAAGGGGCGAAAATCAGAGGAGGATCAACAGTATGCCACTACGTGGAGTAAGAGAAGTGTGAAAATGCTGATGCGAAGAAACAGGGGAGAAGAATACGAGGAGCAAGAAAAAAAAAGCAAAATACAAAAACGAGGAGAACACAAGGGGCGAAAATCAGAGGAGGATCAACAGTATGCCACTACGTGGAGTAAGAGAAGTGTGAAAAACCCGAGGCGAAGAAACAGGGGAGAAGAATACGAGGAGCAAGAAAAAAAAAGCAAAATACAAAAACGAGGAAAACACAAGGGGCGAAAATCAGAGGAGGATCAAAAGTGTGGCACTACGTGGAGTAAGAGAAGTGTGAAAAACCCGAGGCGAAGAAACAGGGGAGAAGAATACGAGGAGCAAGAAAAAAAAAGCAAAATACATAAACGAGGAGAACACAAGGGGCGAAAATCAGAGGAGGATCAAAAGTCTGGCACTACGTGGAGTAAGAGAAGTGTGAAAATCCCGAGGCGAAGAAACAGGGGAGAAGAATACGAGGAGCAAGAAAAAAAAAGCAAAATACAAAAACGAGGAGAACACAAGGGGCGAAAATCAGAGGAGGATCAACAGTATGCCACTACGTGGAGTAAGAGAAGTGTGAAAAACCCGAGGCGAAGAAACAGGGGAGAAGAATACTAGGAGCAAGAAAAAAAAAGCAAAATACAAAAACGAGGAGAACACAAGGGGCGAAAATCAGAGGAGGATCAACAGTATGCCACTACGTGGAGTAAGAGAAGTGTGAAAAACCCGAGGCGAAGAAACAGGGGAGAAGAATACGAGGAGCAAGAAAAAAAAAGCAAAATACAAAAACGAGGAGAACACAAGGGGCGAAAATCAGAGGAGGATCAACAGTATGCCACTACGTGGAGTAAGAGAAGTGTGAAAAACCCGAGGCGAAGAAACAGGGGAGAAGAATACGAGGAGCAAGAAAAAAAAAGCAAAATACAAAAACGAGGAGAACACAAGGCGCGAAAATCAGAGGAGGATCAACAGTATGCCACTACGTGGAGTAAGAGAAGTGTGAAAAACCCGAGGCGAAGAAACAGGGGAGAAGAATACGAGGAGCAAGAAAAAAAAAGCAAAATACAAAAACGAGGAGAACACAAGGGGCGAAAATCAGAGGAGGATCAACAGTATGCCACTACGTGGAGTAAGAGAAGTGTGAAAAACCCGAGGCGAAGAAACAGGGGAGAAGAATACGAGGAGCAAGAAAAAAAAAGCAAAATACAAAAACGAGGAGAACACAAGGGGCGAAAATCAGAGGAGGATCAACAGTATGCCACTACGTGGAGTAAGAGAAGTGTGAAAAACCCGAGGCGAAGAAACAGGGGAGAAGAATACGAGGAGCAAGAAAAAAAAAGCAAAATACAAAAACGAGGAAAACACACGGGGCGAAAATCAGAGGAGGATCAAAAGTGTGGCACTACGTGGAGTAAGAGAAGTGTGAAAAACCCGAGGCGAAGAAACAGGGGAGAAGAATACGAGGAGCAAGAAAAAAAAAGCAAAATACAAAAACGAGGAGAACACAAGGGGCGAAAATCAGAGGAGGATCAACAGTATGCCACTACGTGGAGTAAGAGAAGTGTGAAAATGCTGATGCGAAGAAACAGGGGAGAAGAATACGAGGAGCAAGAAAAAAAAAGCAAAAAACAAAAACGAGGAGAACACAAGGGGCGAAAATCAGAGGAGGATCAACAGTATGCCACTACGTGGAGTAAGAGAAGTGTGAAAAACCCGAGGCGAAGAAACAGGGGAGAAGAATACGAGGAGCAAGAAAAAAAAAGCAAAATACAAAAACGAGGAAAACACAAGGGGCGAAAATCAGAGGAGGATCAAAAGTGTGGCACTACGTGGAGTAAGAGAAGTGTGAAAAACCCGAGGCGAAGAAACAGGGGAGAAGAATACGAGGAGCAAGAAAAAAAAAGCAAAATACATAAACGAGGAGAACACAAGGGGCGAAAATCAGAGGAGGATCAAAAGTCTGGCACTACGTGGAGTAAGAGAAGTGTGAAAATCCCGAGGCGAAGAAACAGGGGAGAAGAATACGAGGAGCAAGAAAAAAAAAGCAAAATACAAAAACGAGGAGAACACAAGGGGCGAAAATCAGAGGAGGATCAACAGTATGCCACTACGTGGAGTAAGAGAAGTGTGAAAAACCCGAGGCGAAGAAACAGGGGAGAAGAATACGAGGAGCAAGAAAAAAAAAGCAAAATACAAAAACGAGGAGAACACAAGGGGCGAAAATCAGAGGAGGATCAACAGTATGCCACTACGTGGAGTAAGAGAAGTGTGAAAAACCCGAGGCGAAGAAACAGGGGAGAAGAATACGAGGAGCAAGAAAAAAAAAGCAAAATACAAAAACGAGGAGAACACAAGGGGCGAAAATCAGAGGAGGATCAACAGTATGCCACTACGTGGAGTAAGAGAAGTGTGAAAAACCCGAGGCGAAGAAACAGGGGAGAAGAATACGAGGAGCAAGAAAAAAAAAGCAAAATACAAAAACGAGGAGAACACAAGGCGCGAAAATCAGAGGAGGATCAACAGTATGCCACTACGTGGAGTAAGAGAAGTGTGAAAAACCCGAGGCGAAGAAACAGGGGAGAAGAATACGAGGAGCAAGAAAAAAAAAGCAAAATACAAAAACGAGGAGAACACAAGGGGCGAAAATCAGAGGAGGATCAACAGTATGCCACTACGTGGAGTAAGAGAAGTGTGAAAAACCCGAGGCGAAGAAACAGGGGAGAAGAATACGAGGAGCAAGAAAAAAAAAGCAAAATACAAAAACGAGGAGAACACAAGGGGCGAAAATCAGAGGAGGATCAACAGTATGCCACTACGTGGAGTAAGAGAAGTGTGAAAAACCCGAGGCGAAGAAACAGGGGAGAAGAATACGAGGAGCAAGAAAAAAAAAGCAAAATACAAAAACGAGGAAAACACACGGGGCGAAAATCAGAGGAGGATCAAAAGTGTGGCACTACGTGGAGTAAGAGAAGTGTGAAAAACCCGAGGCGAAGAAACAGGGGAGAAGAATACGAGGAGCAAGAAAAAAAAAGCAAAATACAAAAACGAGGAGAACACAAGGGGCGAAAATCAGAGGAGGATCAACAGTATGGCACTACGTGGAGTAAGAGAAGTGTGAAAATGCTGATGCGAAGAAACAGGGGAGAAGAATACGAGGAGCAAGAAAAAAAAAGCAAAATACAAAAACGAGGAGAACACAAGGGGCGAAAATCAGAGGAGGATCAACAGTATGCCACTACGTGGAGTAAGAGAAGTGTGAAAATGCTGAGGCGAAGAAACAGGGGAGAAGAATACGAGGAGCAAGAAAAAAAAAGCAAAATACAAAAACGAGGAGAACACAAGGGGCGAAAATCAGAGGAGGATCAACAGTATGCCACTACGTGGAGTAAGAGAAGTGTGAAAAACCCGAGGCGAAGAAACAGGGGAGAAGAATACGAGGAGCAAGAAAAAAAAAGCAAAATACAAAAACGAGGAGAACACAAGGGGCGAAAATCAGAGGAGGATCAACAGTATGCCACTACGTGGAGTAAGAGAAGTGTGAAAAACCCGAGGCGAAGAAACAGGGGAGAAGAATACGAGGAGCAAGAAAAAAAAAGCAAAATACAAAAACGAGGAGAACACAAGGGGCGAAAATCAGAGGAGGATCAAAAGTGTGGCACTACGTGGAGTAAGAGAAGTGTGAAAAACCCGAGGCGAAGAAACAGGGGAGAAGAATACGAGGAGCAAGAAAAAAAAAGCAAAATACAAAAACGAGGAGAACACAAGGGGCGAAAATCAGAGGAGGATCAACAGTATGCCACTACGTGGAGTAAGAGAAGTGTGAAAAACCCGAGGCGAAGAAACAGGGGAGAAGAATACGAGGAGCAAGAAAAAAAAAGCAAAATACAAAAACGAGGAGAACACAAGGGGCGAAAATCAGAGGAGGATCAACAGTATGCCACTACGTGGAGTAAGAGAAGTGTGAAAAACCCGAGGCGAAGAAACAGGGGAGAAGAATACGAGGAGCAAGAAAAAAAAAGCAAAATACAAAAACGAGGAGAACACAAGGGGCGAAAATCAGAGGAGGATCAACAGTATGCCACTACGTGGAGTAAGAGAAGTGTGAAAAACCCGAGGCGAAGAAACAGGGGAGAAGAATACGAGGAGCAAGAAAAAAAAAGCAAAATACAAAAACGAGGAGAACACAAGGGGCGAAAATCAGAGGAGGATCAAAAGTGTGGCACTACGTGGAGTAAGAGAAGTGTGAAAAACCCGAGGCGAAGAAACAGGGGAGAAGAATACGAGGAGCAAGAAAAAAAAAGCAAAATACAAAAACGAGGAGAACACAAGGGGCGAAAATCAGAGGAGGATCAACAGTATGCCACTACGTGGAGTAAGAGAAGTGTGAAAAACCCGAGGCGAAGAAACAGGGGAGAAGAATACGAGGAGCAAGAAAAAAAAAGCAAAATACAAAAACGAGGAGAACACAAGGGGCGAAAATCAGAGGAGGATCAAAAGTGTGGCACTACGTGGAGTAAGAGAAGTGTGAAAAACCCGAGGCGAAGAAACAGGGGAGAAGAATACGAGGAGCAAGAAAAAAAAAGCAAAATACAAAAACGAGGAGAACACAAGGGGCGAAAATCAGAGGAGGATCAACAGTATGGCACTACGTGGAGTAAGAGAAGTGTGAAAATGCTGATGCGAAGAAACAGGGGAGAAGAATACGAGGAGCAAGAAAAAAAAAGCAAAATACAAAAACGAGGAGAACACAAGGGGCGAAAATCAGAGGAGGATCAACAGTATGCCACTACGTGGAGTAAGAGAAGTGTGAAAATGCTGAGGCGAAGAAACAGGGGAGAAGAATACGAGGAGCAAGAAAAAAAAAGCAAAATACAAAAACGAGGAGAACACAAGGGGCGAAAATCAGAGGAGGATCAACAGTATGCCACTACGTGGAGTAAGAGAAGTGTGAAAAACCCGAGGCGAAGAAACAGGGGAGAAGAATACGAGGAGCAAGAAAAAAAAAGCAAAATACAAAAACGAGGAGAACACACGGGGCGAAAATCAGAGGAGGATCAACAGTATGCCACTACGTGGAGTGAGAGAAGTGTGAAAAACCCGAGGCGAAGAAACAGGGGAGAAGAATACGAGGAGCAAGAAAAAAAAAGCAAAATACAAAAACGAGGAGAACACAAGGGGCGAAAATCAGAGGAGGATCAACAGTATGCCACTACGTGGAGAAAGAGAAGTGTGAAAAACCCGAGGCGAAGAAACAGGGGAGAAGAATACGAGGAGCAAGAAAAAAAAAGCAAAATACAAAAACGAGGAGAACACAAGGGGCGAAAATCAGAGGAGGATCAACAGTATGCCACTACGTGGAGTAAGAGAAGTGTGAAAAACCCGAGGCGAAGAAACAGGGGAGAAGAATACGAGGAGCAAGAAAAAAAAAGCAAAATACAAAAACGAGGAGAACACAAGGGGCGAAAATCAGAGGAGGATCAACAGTATGCCACTACGTGGAGTAAGAGAAGTGTGAAAAACCCGAGGCGAAGAAACAGGGGAGAAGAATACGAGGAGCAAGAAAAAAAAAGCAAAATACAAAAACGAGGAGAACACAAGGGGCGAAAATCAGAGGAGGATCAACAGTATGCCACTACGTGGAGTAAGAGAAGTGTGAAAAACCCGAGGCGAAGAAACAGGGGAGAAGAATACGAGGAGCAAGAAAAAAAAAGCAAAATACAAAAACGAGGAGAACACAAGGGGCGAAAATCAGAGGAGGATCAAAAGTGTGGCACTACGTGGAGTAAGAGAAGTGTGAAAAACCCGAGGCGAAGAAACAGGGGAGAAGAATACGAGGAGCAAGAAAAAAAAAGCAAAATACAAAAACGAGGAGAACACAAGGGGCGAAAATCAGAGGAGGATCAACAGTATGCCACTACGTGGAGTAAGAGAAGTGTGAAAAACCCGAGGCGAAGAAACAGGGGAGAAGAATACGAGGAGCAAGAAAAAAAAAGCAAAATACAAAAACGAGGAGAACACAAGGGGCGAAAATCAGAGGAGGATCAACAGTATGCCACTACGTGGAGTAAGAGAAGTGTGAAAAACCCGAGGCGAAGAAACAGGGGAGAAGAATACGAGGAGCAAGAAAAAAAAAGCAAAATACAAAAACGAGGAGAACACAAGGGGCGAAAATCAGAGGAGGATCAACAGTATGCCACTACGTGGAGTAAGAGAAGTGTGAAAAACCCGAGGCGAAGAAACAGGGGAGAAGAATACGAGGAGCAAGAAAAAAAAAGCAAAATACAAAAACGAGGAGAACACAAGGGGCGAAAATCAGAGGAGGATCAAAAGTGTGGCACTACGTGGAGTAAGAGAAGTGTGAAAAACCCGAGGCGAAGAAACAGGGGAGAAGAATACGAGGAGCAAGAAAAAAAAAGCAAAATACAAAAACGAGGAGAACACAAGGGGCGAAAATCAGAGGAGGATCAACAGTATGCCACTACGTGGAGTAAGAGAAGTGTGAAAAACCCGAGGCGAAGAAACAGGGGAGAAGAATACGAGGAGCAAGAAAAAAAAAGCAAAAAACAAAAACGAGGAGAACACAAGGGGCGAAAATCAGAGGAGGATCAAAAGTGTGGCACTACGTGGAGTAAGAGAAGTGTGAAAAACCCGAGGCGAAGAAACAGGGGAGAAGAATACGAGGAGCAAGAAAAAAAAAGCAAAATACAAAAACGAGGAGAACACAAGGGGCGAAAATCAGAGGAGGATCAACAGTATGCCACTACGTGGAGTAAGAGAAGTGTGAAAATGCTGATGCGAAGAAACAGGGGAGAAGAATACGAGGAGCAAGAAAAAAAAAGCAAAATACAAAAACGAGGAGAACACAAGGGGCGAAAATCAGAGGAGGATCAACAGTATGCCACTACGTGGAGTAAGAGAAGTGTGAAAAACCCGAGGCGAAGAAACAGGGGAGAAGAATACGAGGAGCAAGAAAAAAAAAGCAAAATACAAAAACGAGGAAAACACAAGGGGCGAAAATCAGAGGAGGATCAACAGTATGCCACTACGTGGAGTAAGAGAAGTGTGAAAAACCCGAGGCGAAGAAACAGGGGAGAAGAATACGAGGAGCAAGAAAAAAAAAGCAAAATACATAAACGAGGAGAACACAAGGGGCGAAAATCAGAGGAGGATCAAAAGTCTGGCACTACGTGGAGTAAGAGAAGTGTGAAAATCCCGAGGCGAAGAAACAGGGGAGAAGAATACGAGGAGCAAGAAAAAAAAAGCAAAATACAAAAACGAGGAGAACACAAGGGGCGAAAATCAGAGGAGGATCAACAGTATGCCACTACGTGGAGTAAGAGAAGTGTGAAAAACCCGAGGCGAAGAAACAGGGGAGAAGAATACGAGGAGCAAGAAAAAAAAAGCAAAATACAAAAACGAGGAGAACACAAGGGGCGAAAATCAGAGGAGGATCAACAGTATGCCACTACGTGGAGTAAGAGAAGTGTGAAAAACCCGAGGCGAAGAAACAGGGGAGAAGAATACGAGGAGCAAGAAAAAAAAAGCAAAATACAAAAACGAGGAGAACACAAGGGGCGAAAATCAGAGGAGGATCAACAGTATGCCACTACGTGGAGTAAGAGAAGTGTGAAAAACCCGAGGCGAAGAAACAGGGGAGAAGAATACGAGGAGCAAGAAAAAAAAAGCAAAATACAAAAACGAGGAGAACACAAGGCGCGAAAATCAGAGGAGGATCAACAGTATGCCACTACGTGGAGTAAGAGAAGTGTGAAAAACCCGAGGCGAAGAAACAGGGGAGAAGAATACGAGGAGCAAGAAAAAAAAAGCAAAATACAAAAACGAGGAGAACACAAGGGGCGAAAATCAGAGGAGGATCAACAGTATGCCACTACGTGGAGTAAGAGAAGTGTGAAAAACCCGAGGCGAAGAAACAGGGGAGAAGAATACGAGGAGCAAGAAAAAAAAAGCAAAATACAAAAACGAGGAGAACACAAGGGGCGAAAATCAGAGGAGGATCAACAGTATGCCACTACGTGGAGTAAGAGAAGTGTGAAAAACCCGAGGCGAAGAAACAGGGGAGAAGAATACGAGGAGCAAGAAAAAAAAAGCAAAATACAAAAACGAGGAAAACACACGGGGCGAAAATCAGAGGAGGATCAAAAGTGTGGCACTACGTGGAGTAAGAGAAGTGTGAAAAACCCGAGGCGAAGAAACAGGGGAGAAGAATACGAGGAGCAAGAAAAAAAAAGCAAAATACAAAAACGAGGAGAACACAAGGGGCGAAAATCAGAGGAGGATCAACAGTATGGCACTACGTGGAGTAAGAGAAGTGTGAAAATGCTGATGCGAAGAAACAGGGGAGAAGAATACGAGGAGCAAGAAAAAAAAAGCAAAATACAAAAACGAGGAGAACACAAGGGGCGAAAATCAGAGGAGGATCAACAGTATGCCACTACGTGGAGTAAGAGAAGTGTGAAAATGCTGAGGCGAAGAAACAGGGGAGAAGAATACGAGGAGCAAGAAAAAAAAAGCAAAATACAAAAACGAGGAGAACACAAGGGGCGAAAATCAGAGGAGGATCAACAGTATGCCACTACGTGGAGTAAGAGAAGTGTGAAAAACCCGAGGCGAAGAAACAGGGGAGAAGAATACGAGGAGCAAGAAAAAAAAAGCAAAATACAAAAACGAGGAGAACACACGGGGCGAAAATCAGAGGAGGATCAAAAGTCTGGCACTACGTGGAGTGAGAGAAGTGTGAAAAACCCAAGGCGAAGAAACAGGGGAGAAGAATACGAGGAGCAAGAAAAAAAAAGCAAAATACAAAAACGAGGAGAACACAAGGGGCGAAAATCAGAGGAGGATCAAAAGTGTGGCACTACGTGGAGTAAGAGAAGTGTGAAAAACCCGAGGCGAAGAAACAGGGGAGAAGAATACGAGGAGCAAGAAAAAAAAAGCAAAATACAAAAACGAGGAGAACACAAGGGGCGAAAATCAGAGGAGGATCAACAGTATGCCACTACGTGGAGTAAGAGAAGTGTGAAAAACCCGAGGCAAAGAAACAGGGGAGAAGAATACGAGGAGCAAGAAAAAAAAAGCAAAATACAAAAACGAGGAGAACACAAGGGGCGAAAATCAGAGGAGGATCAACAGTATGCCACTACGTGGAGTAAGAGAAGTGTGAAAAACCCGAGGCGAAGAAACAGGGGAGAAGAATACGAGGAGCAAGAAAAAAAAAGCAAAATACAAAAACGAGGAGAACACAAGGGGCGAAAATCAGAGGAGGATCAACAGTATGCCACTACGTGGAGTAAGAGAAGTGTGAAAAACCCGAGGCGAAGAAACAGGGGAGAAGAATACGAGGAGCAAGAAAAAAAAAGCAAAATACAAAAACGAGGAGAACACAAGGGGCGAAAATCAGAGGAGGATCAAAAGTGTGGCACTACGTGGAGTAAGAGAAGTGTGAAAAACCCGAGGCGAAGAAACAGGGGAGAAGAATACGAGGAGCAAGAAAAAAAAAGCAAAATACAAAAACGAGGAGAACACAAGGGGCGAAAATCAGAGGAGGATCAACAGTATGCCACTACGTGGAGTAAGAGAAGTGTGAAAAACCCGAGACGAAGAAACAGGGGAGAAGAATACGAGGAGCAAGAAAAAAAAAGCAAAATACAAAAACGAGGAGAACACAAGGGGCGAAAATCAGAGGAGGATCAACAGTATGCCACTACGTGGAGTAAGAGAAGTGTGAAAAACCCGAGGCGAAGAAACAGGGGAGAAGAATACGAGGAGCAAGAAAAAAAAAGCAAAATACAAAAACGAGGAGAACACAAGGGGCGAAAATCAGAGGAGGATCAACAGTATGCCACTACGTGGAGTAAGAGAAGTGTGAAAAACCCGAGGCGAAGAAACAGGGGAGAAGAATACGAGGAGCAAGAAAAAAAAAGCAAAATACAAAAACGAGGAAAACACAAGGGGCGAAAATCAGAGGAGGATCAAAAGTGTGGCACTACGTGGAGTAAGAGAAGTGTGAAAAACCCGAGGCGAAGAAACAGGGGAGAAGAATACGAGGAGCAAGAAAAAAAAAGCAAAATACAAAAACGAGGAGAACACAAGGGGCGAAAATCAGAGGAGGATCAACAGTATGCCACTACGTGGAGTAAGAGAAGTGTGAAAAACCCGAGGCGAAGAAACAGGGGAGAAGAATACGAGGAGCAAGAAAAAAAAAGCAAAATACAAAAACGAGGAGAACACACGGGGCGAAAATCAGAGGAGGATCAAAAGTGTGGCACTACGTGGAGTAAGAGAAGTGTGAAAAACCCGAGGCGAAGAAACAGGGGAGAAGAATACGAGGAGCAAGAAAAAAAAAGCAAAATACAAAAACGAGGAGAACACAAGGGGCGAAAATCAGAGGAGGATCAACAGTATGCCACTACGTGGAGTAAGAGAAGTGTGAAAAACCCGAGGCGAAGAAACAGGGGAGAAGAATAGGAGGAGCAAGAAAAAAAAAGCAAAATACAAAAACGAGGAGAACACAAGGGGCGAAAATCAGAGGAGGATCAACAGTATGCCACTACGTGGAGTAAGAGAAGTCTGAAAATCCCGAGGCGAAGAAACAGGGGAGAAGAATACGAGGAGCAAGAAAAAAAAAGCAAAATACAAAAACGAGGAGAACACAAGGGGCGAAAATCAGAGGAGGATCAACAGTATGCCACTACGTGGAGTAAGAGAAGTGTGAAAAACCCGAGGCGAAGAAACAGGGGAGAAGAATACGAGGAGCAAGAAAAAAAAAGCAAAATACAAAAACGAGGAAAACACAAGGGGCGAAAATCAGAGGAGGATTAAAAGTGTGGCACTACGTGGAGTAAGAGAAGTGTGAAAAACCCGAGGCGAAGAAACAGGGGAGAAGAATACGAGGAGCAAGAAAAAAAAAGCAAAATACAAAAACGAGGAGAACACAAGGGGCGAAAATCAGAGGAGGATCAACAGTATGCCACTACGTGGAGTAAGAGAAGTGTGAAAATGCTGATGCGAAGAAACAGGGGAGAAGAATACGAGGAGCAAGAAAAAAAAAGCAAAATACAAAAACGAGGAGAACACAAGGGGCGAAAATCAGAGGAGGATCAACAGTATGCCACTACGTGGAGTAAGAGAAGTGTGAAAAACCCGAGGCGAAGAAACAGGGGAGAAGAATACGAGGAGCAAGAAAAAAAAAGCAAAATACAAAAACGAGGAGAACACACGGGGCGAAAATCAGAGGAGGATCAAAAGTCTGGCACTACGTGGAGCAAGAGAAGTGTGAAAAACCCGAGGCGAAGAAACAGGGGAGAAGAATACGAGGAGCAAGAAAAAAAAAGCAAAATACAAAAACGAGGAGAACACAAGGGGCGAAAATCAGAGGAGGATCAACAGTATGCCACTACGTGGAGTAAGAGAAGTGTGAAAAACCCGAGGCGAAGAAACAGGGGAGAAGAATACGAGGAGCAAGAAAAAAAAAGCAAAATACAAAAACGAGGAAAACACAAGGGGCGAAAATCAGAGGAGGATCAAAAGTGTGGCACTACGTGGAGTAAGAGAAGTGTGAAAAACCCGAGGCGAAGAAACAGGGGAGAAGAATACGAGGAGCAAGAAAAAAAAAGCAAAATACAAAAACGAGGAGAACACAAGGGGCGAAAATCAGAGGAGGATCAACAGTATGCCACTACGTGGAGTAAGAGAAGTGTGAAAATGCTGATGCGAAGAAACAGGGGAGAAGAATACGAGGAGCAAGAAAAAAAAAG
The DNA here is from genome assembly GCF_910594005.1 of Cervus elaphus. Taxonomy (NCBI): domain Eukaryota; kingdom Metazoa; phylum Chordata; class Mammalia; order Artiodactyla; family Cervidae; genus Cervus; species Cervus elaphus. The sequence continues at coordinate 13,615,256 of NC_057848.1, read as the reverse complement.
CAAAATACAAAAACGAGGAGAACACAAGGGGCGAAAATCAGAGGAGGATCAACAGTATGCCACTACGTGGAGTAAGAGAAGTGTGAAAAACCCGAGGCGAAGAAACAGGGGAGAAGAATACGAGGAGCAAGAAAAAAAAAGCAAAATACAAAAACGAGGAGAACACACGGGGCGAAAATCAGAGGAGGATCAAAAGTGTGGCACTACGTGGAGTAAGAGAAGTGTGAAAAACCCGAGGCGAAGAAACAGGGGAGAAGAATACGAGGAGCAAGAAAAAAAAAGCAAAATACAAAAACGAGGAGAACACAAGGGGCGAAAATCAGAGGAGGATCAACAGTATGCCACTACGTGGAGTAAGAGAAGTGTGAAAAACCCGAGGCGAAGAAACAGGGGAGAAGAATACGAGGAGCAAGAAAAAAAAAGCAAAATACAAAAACGAGGAGAACACAAGGGGCGAAAATCAGAGGAGGATCAACAGTATGCCACTACGTGGAGTAAGAGAAGTCTGAAAATGCTGATGCGAAGAAACAGGGGAGAAGAATACGAGGAGCAAGAAAAAAAAAGCAAAATACAAAAACGAGGAGAACACAAGGGGCGAAAATCAGAGGAGGATCAACAGTATGCCACTACGTGGAGTAAGAGAAGTGTGAAAAACCCGAGGCGAAGAAACAGGGGAGAAGAATACGAGGAGCAAGAAAAAAAAAGCAAAATACAAAAACGAGGAAAACACAAGGGGCGAAAATCAGAGGAGGATCAAAAGTGTGGCACTACGTGGAGTAAGAGAAGTGTGAAAAACCCGAGGCGAAGAAACAGGGGAGAAGAATACGAGGAGCAAGAAAAAAAAAGCAAAATACAAAAACGAGGAGAACACAAGGGGCGAAAATCAGAGGAGGATCAACAGTATGCCACTACGTGGAGTAAGAGAAGTGTGAAAATGCTGATGCGAAGAAACAGGGGAGAAGAATACGAGGAGCAAGAAAAAAAAAGCAAAATACAAAAACGAGGAGAACACAAGGGGCGAAAATCAGAGGAGGATCAACAGTATGCCACTACGTGGAGTAAGAGAAGTGTGAAAAACCCGAGGCGAAGAAACAGGGGAGAAGAATACGAGGAGCAAGAAAAAAAAAGCAAAATACAAAAACGAGGAGAACACACGGGGCGAAAATCAGAGGAGGATCAAAAGTCTGGCACTACGTGGAGTAAGAGAAGTGTGAAAAACCCGAGGCGAAGAAACAGGGGAGAAGAATACGAGGAGCAAGAAAAAAAAAGCAAAATACAAAAACGAGGAGAACACAAGGGGCGAAAATCAGAGGAGGATCAACAGTATGCCACTACGTGGAGTAAGAGAAGTGTGAAAAACCCGAGGCGAAGAAACAGGGGAGAAGAATACGAGGAGCAAGAAAAAAAAAGCAAAATACAAAAACGAGGAGAACACAAGGGGCGAAAATCAGAGGAGGATCAACAGTATGCCACTACGTGGAGTAAGAGAAGTGTGAAAATGCTGATGCGAAGAAACAGGGGAGAAGAATACGAGGAGCAAGAAAAAAAAAGCAAAATACAAAAACGAGGAGAACACAAGGGGCGAAAATCAGAGGAGGATCAACAGTATGCCACTACGTGGAGTAAGAGAAGTGTGAAAAACCCGAGGCGAAGAAACAGGGGAGAAGAATACGAGGAGCAAGAAAAAAAAAGCAAAATACAAAAACGAGGAGAACACAAGGGGCGAAAATCAGAGGAGGATCAACAGTATGCCACTACGTGGAGTAAGAGAAGTGTGAAAAACCCGAGGCGAAGAAACAGGGGAGAAGAATACGAGGAGCAAGAAAAAAAAAGCAAAATACAAAAACGAGGAGAACACAAGGGGCGAAAATCAGAGGAGGATCAACAGTATGCCACTACGTGGAGTAAGAGAAGTGTGAAAAACCCGAGGCGAAGAAACAGGGGAGAAGAATACGAGGAGCAAGAAAAAAAAAGCAAAATACAAAAACGAGGAGAACACAAGGGGCGAAAATCAGAGGAGGATCAACAGTATGCCACTACGTGGAGTAAGAGAAGTGTGAAAAACCCGAGGCGAAGAAACAGGGGAGAAGAATACGAGGAGCAAGAAAAAAAAAGCAAAATACAAAAACGAGGAGAACACAAGGGGCGAAAATCAGAGGAGGATCAACAGTATGCCACTACGTGGAGTAAGAGAAGTGTGAAAAACCCGAGGCGAAGAAACAGGGGAGAAGAATACGAGGAGCAAGAAAAAAAAAGCAAAAGACAAAAACGAGGAGAACACAAGGGGCGAAAATCAGAGGAGGATCAACAGTATGCCACTACGTGGAGTAAGAGAAGTGTGAAAAACCCGAGGCGAAGAAACAGGGGAGAAGAATACGAGGAGCAAGAAAAAAAAAGCAAAATACAAAAACGAGGAGAACACACGGGGCGAAAATCAGAGGAGGATCAACAGTATGCCACTACGTGGAGTAAGAGAAGTGTGAAAATGCTGATGCGAAGAAACAGGGGAGAAGAATACGAGGAGCAAGAAAAAAAAAGCAAAATACAAAAACGAGGAGAACACAAGGGGCGAAAATCAGAGGAGGATCAAAAGTGTGGCACTACGTGGAGTAAGAGAAGTGTGAAAAACCCGAGGCGAAGAAACAGGGGAGAAGAATACGAGGAGCAAGAAAAAAAAAGCAAAATACAAAAACGAGGAGAACACAAGGGGCGAAAATCAGAGGAGGATCAACAGTATGCCACTACGTGGAGTAAGAGAAGTGTGAAAATGCTGATGCGAAGAAACAGGGGAGAAGAATACGAGGAGCAAGAAAAAAAAAGCAAAATACAAAAACGAGGAGAACACAAGGGGCGAAAATCAGAGGAGGAACAACAGTATGCCACTACGTGGAGCAAGAGAAGTGTGAAAAACCCGAGGCGAAGAAACAGGGGAGAAGAATACGAGGAGCAAGAAAAAAAAAGCAAAATACAAAAACGAGGAAAACACAAGGGGCGAAAATCAGAGGAGGATCAACAGTATGCCACTACGTGGAGTAAGAGAAGTGTGAAAAACCCGAGGCGAAGAAACAGGGGAGAAGAATACGAGGAGCAAGAAAAAAAAAGCAAAATACAAAAACGAGGAGAACACAAGGGGCGAAAATCAGAGGAGGATCAACAGTATGCCACTACGTGGAGTAAGAGAAGTGTGAAAATCCCGAGGCGAAGAAACAGGGGAGAAGAATACGAGGAGCAAGAAAAAAAAAGCAAAATACAAAAACGAGGAGAACACAAGGGGCGAAAATCAGAGGAGGATCAACAGTATGCCACTACGTGGAGTAAGAGAAGTGTGAAAAACCCGAGGCGAAGAAACAGGGGAGAAGAATACGAGGAGCAAGAAAAAAAAAGCAAAATACAAAAACGAGGAGAACACAAGGGGCGAAAATCAGAGGAGGATCAACAGTATGCCACTACGTGGAGTAAGAGAAGTGTGAAAAACCCGAGGCGAAGAAACAGGGGAGAAGAATACGAGGAGCAAGAAAAAAAAAGCAAAATACAAAAACGAGGAGAACACAAGGGGCGAAAATCAGAGGAGGATCAACAGTATGCCACTACGTGGAGTAAGAGAAGTGTGAAAAACCCGAGGCGAAGAAACAGGGGAGAAGAATACGAGGAGCAAGAAAAAAAAAGCAAAATACAAAAACGAGGAGAACACAAGGGGCGAAAATCAGAGGAGGATCAACAGTATGCCACTACGTGGAGTAAGAGAAGTGTGAAAAACCCGAGGCGAAGAAACAGGGGAGAAGAATACGAGGAGCAAGAAAAAAAAAGCAAAATACAAAAACGAGGAGAACACAAGGGGCGAAAATCAGAGGAGGATCAACAGTATGCCACTACGTGGAGTAAGAGAAGTGTGAAAAACCCGAGGCGAAGAAACAGGGGAGAAGAATACGAGGAGCAAGAAAAAAAAAGCAAAATACAAAAACGAGGAGAACACAAGGGGCGAAAATCAGAGGAGGATCAACAGTATGCCACTACGTGGAGTAAGAGAAGTGTGAAAAACCCGAGGCGAAGAAACAGGGGAGAAGAATACGAGGAGCAAGAAAAAAAAAGCAAAATACAAAACCGAGGAGAACACACGGGGCGAAAATCAGAGGAGGATCAACAGTATGCCACTACGTGGAGTAAGAGAAGTGTGAAAATGCTGATGCGAAGAAACAGGGGAGAAGAATACGAGGAGCAAGAAAAAAAAAGCAAAATACAAAAACGAGGAGAACACAAGGGGCGAAAATCAGAGGAGGATCAAAAGTGTGGCACTACGTGGAGTAAGAGAAGTGTGAAAAACCCGAGGCGAAGAAACAGGGGAGAAGAATACGAGGAGCAAGAAAAAAAAAGCAAAATACAAAAACGAGGAGAACACAAGGGGCGAAAATCAGAGGAGGATCAACAGTATGCCACTACGTGGAGTAAGAGAAGTGTGAAAATGCTGATGCGAAGAAACAGGGGAGAAGAATACGAGGAGCAAGAAAAAAAAAGCAAAATACAAAAACGAGGAGAACACAAGGGGCGAAAATCAGAGGAGGATCAACAGTATGCCACTACGTGGAGCAAGAGAAGTGTGAAAAACCCGAGGCGAAGAAACAGGGGAGAAGAATACGAGGAGCAAGAAAAAAAAAGCAAAATACAAAAAAGAGAAAAACACAAGGGGCGAAAATCAGAGGAGGATCAACAGTATGCCACTACGTGGAGTAAGAGAAGTGTGAAAAACCCGAGGCGAAGAAACAGGGGAGAAGAATACGAGGAGCAAGAAAAAAAAAGCAAAATACAAAAACGAGGAGAACACAAGGGGCGAAAATCAGAGGAGGATCAACAGTATGCCACTACGTGGAGTAAGAGAAGTGTGAAAATCCCGAGGCGAAGAAACAGGGGAGAAGAATACGAGGAGCAAGAAAAAAAAAGCAAAATACAAAAACGAGGAGAACACAAGGGGCGAAAATCAGAGGAGGATCAACAGTATGCCACTACGTGGAGTAAGAGAAGTGTGAAAAACCCGAGGCGAAGAAACAGGGGAGAAGAATACGAGGAGCAAGAAAAAAAAAGCAAAATACAAAAACGAGGAGAACACAAGGGGCGAAAATCAGAGGAGGATCAACAGTATGCCACTACGTGGAGTAAGAGAAGTGTGAAAAACCCGAGGCGAAGAAACAGGGGAGAAGAATACGAGGAGCAAGAAAAAAAAAGCAAAATACAAAAACGAGGAGAACACAAGGGGCGAAAATCAGAGGAGGATCAACAGTATGCCACTACGTGGAGTAAGAGAAGTGTGAAAAACCCGAGGCGAAGAAACAGGGGAGAAGAATACGAGGAGCAAGAAAAAAAAAGCAAAATACAAAAACGAGGAGAACACAAGGGGCGAAAATCAGAGGAGGATCAACAGTATGCCACTACGTGGAGTAAGAGAAGTGTGAAAAACCCGAGGCGAAGAAACAGGGGAGAAGAATACGAGGAGCAAGAAAAAAAAAGCAAAATACAAAAACGAGGAGAACACAAGGGGCGAAAATCAGAGGAGGATCAACAGTATGCCACTACGTGGAGTAAGAGAAGTGTGAAAAACCCGAGGCGAAGAAACAGGGGAGAAGAATACGAGGAGCAAGAAAAAAAAAGCAAAATACAAAAACGAGGAGAACACAAGGGGCGAAAATCAGAGGAGGATCAACAGTATGCCACTACGTGGAGTAAGAGAAGTGTGAAAAACCCGAGGCGAAGAAACAGGGGAGAAGAATACGAGGAGCAAGAAAAAAAAAGCAAAATACAAAAAAGAGGAAAACACAAGGGGCGAAAATCAGAGGAGGATCAAAAGTGTGGCACTACGTGGAGTAAGAGAAGTGTGAAAAACCCGAGGCGAAGAAACAGGGGAGAAGAATACGAGGAGCAAGAAAAAAAAAGCAAAATACAAAAACGAGGAGAACACAAGGGGCGAAAATCAGAGGAGGATCAACAGTATGCCACTACGTGGAGTAAGAGAAGTGTGAAAATGCTGATGCGAAGAAACAGGGGAGAAGAATACGAGGAGCAAGAAAAAAAAAGCAAAATACAAAAACGAGGAGAACACAAGGGGCGAAAATCAGAGGAGGATCAACAGTATGCCACTACGTGGAGTAAGAGAAGTGTGAAAAACCCGAGGCGAAGAAACAGGGGAGAAGAATACGAGGAGCAAGAAAAAAAAAGCAAAATACAAAAACGAGGAGAACACACGGGGCGAAAATCAGAGGAGGATCAAAAGTCTGGCACTACGTGGAGTAAGAGAAGTGTGAAAAACCCGAGGCGAAGAAACAGGGGAGAAGAATACGAGGAGCAAGAAAAAAAAAGCAAAATACAAAAACGAGGAGAACACAAGGGGCGAAAATCAGAGGAGGATCAACAGTATGCCACTACGTGGAGTAAGAGAAGTGTGAAAAACCCGAGGCGAAGAAACAGGGGAGAAGAATACGAGGAGCAAGAAAAAAAAAGCAAAATACAAAAACGAGGAGAACACAAGGGGCGAAAATCAGAGGAGGATCAACAGTATGCCACTACGTGGAGTAAGAGAAGTGTGAAAATGCTGATGCGAAGAAACAGGGGAGAAGAATACGAGGAGCAAGAAAAAAAAAGCAAAATACAAAAACGAGGAGAACACAAGGGGCGAAAATCAGAGGAGGATCAACAGTATGCCACTACGTGGAGTAAGAGAAGTGTGAAAAACCCGAGGCGAAGAAACAGGGGAGAAGAATACGAGGAGCAAGAAAAAAAAAGCAAAATACAAAAACGAGGAGAACACAAGGGGCGAAAATCAGAGGAGGATCAACAGTATGCCACTACGTGGAGTAAGAGAAGTGTGAAAAACCCGAGGCGAAGAAACAGGGGAGAAGAATACGAGGAGCAAGAAAAAAAAAGCAAAATACAAAAACGAGGAGAACACAAGGGGCGAAAATCAGAGGAGGATCAACAGTATGCCACTACGTGGAGTAAGAGAAGTGTGAAAAACCCGAGGCGAAGAAACAGGGGAGAAGAATACGAGGAGCAAGAAAAAAAAAGCAAAATACAAAAACGAGGAGAACACAAGGGGCGAAAATCAGAGGAGGATCAACAGTATGCCACTACGTGGAGTAAGAGAAGTGTGAAAAACCCGAGGCGAAGAAACAGGGGAGAAGAATACGAGGAGCAAGAAAAAAAAAGCAAAATACAAAAACGAGGAGAACACAAGGGGCGAAAATCAGAGGAGGATCAACAGTATGCCACTACGTGGAGTAAGAGAAGTGTGAAAAACCCGAGGCGAAGAAACAGGGGAGAAGAATACGAGGAGCAAGAAAAAAAAAGCAAAATACAAAAACGAGGAGAACACAAGGGGCGAAAATCAGAGGAGGATCAACAGTATGCCACTACGTGGAGTAAGAGAAGTGTGAAAAACCCGAGGCGAAGAAACAGGGGAGAAGAATACGAGGAGCAAGAAAAAAAAAGCAAAATACAAAAACGAGGAGAACACACGGGGCGAAAATCAGAGGAGGATCAACAGTATGCCACTACGTGGAGTAAGAGAAGTGTGAAAATGCTGATGCGAAGAAACAGGGGAGAAGAATACGAGGAGCAAGAAAAAAAAAGCAAAATACAAAAACGAGGAGAACACAAGGGGCGAAAATCAGAGGAGGATCAAAAGTGTGGCACTACGTGGAGTAAGAGAAGTGTGAAAAACCCGAGGCGAAGAAACAGGGGAGAAGAATACGAGGAGCAAGAAAAAAAAAGCAAAATACAAAAACGAGGAGAACACAAGGGGCGAAAATCAGAGGAGGATCAACAGTATGCCACTACGTGGAGTAAGAGAAGTGTGAAAATGCTGATGCGAAGAAACAGGGGAGAAGAATACGAGGAGCAAGAAAAAAAAAGCAAAATACAAAAACGAGGAGAACACAAGGGGCGAAAATCAGAGGAGGATCAACAGTATGCCACTACGTGGAGCAAGAGAAGTGTGAAAAACCCGAGGCGAAGAAACAGGGGAGAAGAATACGAGGAGCAAGAAAAAAAAAGCAAAATACAAAAACGAGGAAAACACAAGGGGCGAAAATCAGAGGAGGATCAACAGTATGCCACTACGTGGAGTAAGAGAAGTGTGAAAAACCCGAGGCGAAGAAACAGGGGAGAAGAATACGAGGAGCAAGAAAAAAAAAGCAAAATACAAAAACGAGGAGAACACAAGGGGCGAAAATCAGAGGAGGATCAACAGTATGCCACTACGTGGAGTAAGAGAAGTGTGAAAATCCCGAGGCGAAGAAACAGGGGAGAAGAATACGAGGAGCAAGAAAAAAAAAGCAAAATACAAAAACGAGGAGAACACAAGGGGCGAAAATCAGAGGAGGATCAACAGTATGCCACTACGTGGAGTAAGAGAAGTGTGAAAAACCCGAGGCGAAGAAACAGGGGAGAAGAATACGAGGAGCAAGAAAAAAAAAGCAAAATACAAAAACGAGGAGAACACAAGGGGCGAAAATCAGAGGAGGATCAACAGTATGCCACTACGTGGAGTAAGAGAAGTGTGAAAAACCCGAGGCGAAGAAACAGGGGAGAAGAATACGAGGAGCAAGAAAAAAAAAGCAAAATACAAAAACGAGGAGAACACAAGGGGCGAAAACCAGAGGAGGATCAACAGTATGCCACTACGTGGAGTAAGAGAAGTGTGAAAAACCCGAGGCGAAGAAACAGGGGAGAAGAATACGAGGAGCAAGAAAAAAAAAGCAAAATACAAAAACGAGGAGAACACAAGGGGCGAAAATCAGAGGAGGATCAACAGTATGCCACTACGTGGAGTAAGAGAAGTGTGAAAAACCCGAGGCGAAGAAACAGGGGAGAAGAATACGAGGAGCAAGAAAAAAAAAGCAAAATACAAAAACGAGGAGAACACAAGGGGCGAAAATCAGAGGAGGATCAACAGTATGCCACTACGTGGAGTAAGAGAAGTGTGAAAAACCCGAGGCGAAGAAACAGGGGAGAAGAATACGAGGAGCAAGAAAAAAAAAGCAAAATACAAAAACGAGGAGAACACAAGGGGCGAAAATCAGAGGAGGATCAACAGTATGCCACTACGTGGAGTAAGAGAAGTGTGAAAAACCCGAGGCGAAGAAACAGGGGAGAAGAATACGAGGAGCAAGAAAAAAAAAGCAAAATACAAAAACGAGGAAAACACAAGGGGCGAAAATCAGAGGAGGATCAAAAGTGTGGCACTACGTGGAGTAAGAGAAGTGTGAAAAACCCGAGGCGAAGAAACAGGGGAGAAGAATACGAGGAGCAAGAAAAAAAAAGCAAAATACAAAAACGAGGAGAACACAAGGGGCGAAAATCAGAGGAGGATCAACAGTATGCCACTACGTGGAGTAAGAGAAGTGTGAAAATGCTGATGCGAAGAAACAGGGGAGAAGAATACGAGGAGCAAGAAAAAAAAAGCAAAATACAAAAACGAGGAGAACACAAGGGGCGAAAATCAGAGGAGGATCAACAGTATGCCACTACGTGGAGTAAGAGAAGTGTGAAAAACCCGAGGCGAAGAAACAGGGGAGAAGAATACGAGGAGCAAGAAAAAAAAAGCAAAATACAAAAACGAGGAAAACACAAGGGGCGAAAATCAGAGGAGGATCAAAAGTGTGGCACTACGTGGAGTAAGAGAAGTGTGAAAAACCCGAGGCGAAGAAACAGGGGAGAAGAATACGAGGAGCAAGAAAAAAAAAGCAAAATACAAAAACGAGGAGAACACAAGGGGCGAAAATCAGAGGAGGATCAACAGTATGCCACTACGTGGAGTAAGAGAAGTGTGAAAAACCCGAGGCGAAGAAACAGGGGAGAAGAATACGAGGAGCAAGAAAAAAAAAGCAAAATACAAAAACGAGGAGAACACAAGGGGCGAAAATCAGAGGAGGATCAACAGTATGCCACTACGTGGAGTAAGAGAAGTGGGAAAAACCCGAGGCGAAGAAACAGGGGAGAAGAATACGAGGAGCAAGAAAAAAAAAGCAAAATACAAAAACGAGGAGAACACAAGGGGCGAAAATCAGAGGAGGATCAACAGTATGCCACTACGTGGAGTAAGAGAAGTCTGAAAATGCTGATGCGAAGAAACGGGAGAAGAATACGAGGAGCAAGAAAAAAAAAGCAAAATACAAAAACGAGGAGAACACAAGGGGCGAAAATCAGAGGAGGATCAACAGTATGCCACTACGTGGAGTAAGAGAAGTGTGAAAAACCCGAGGCGAAGAAACAGGGGAGAAGAATACGAGGAGCAAGAAAAAAAAAGCAAAATACAAAAACGAGGAAAACACAAGGGGCGAAAATCAGAGGAGGATCAAAAGTGTGGCACTACGTGGAGTAAGAGAAGTGTGAAAAACCCGAGGCGAAGAAACAGGGGAGAAGAATACGAGGAGCAAGAAAAAAAAAGCAAAATACAAAAACGAGGAGAACACAAGGGGCGAAAATCAGAGGAGGATCAACAGTATGCCACTACGTGGAGTAAGAGAAGTGTGAAAATGCTGATGCGAAGAAACAGGGGAGAAGAATACGAGGAGCAAGAAAAAAAAAGCAAAATACAAAAACGAGGAGAACACACGGGGCGAAAATCAGAGGAGGATCAACAGTATGCCACTACGTGGAGTAAGAGAAGTGTGAAAAACCCGAGGCGAAGAAACAGGGGAGAAGATTACGAGGAGCAAGAAAAAAAAAGCAAAATACAAAAACGAGGAGAACACACGGGGCGAAAATCAGAGGAGGATCAACATTATGCCACTACGTGGAGTAAGAGAAGTGTGAAAAACCCGAGGCGAAGAAACAGGGGAGAAGAATACGAGGAGCAAGAAAAAAAAAGCAAAATACAAAAACGAGGAGAACACAAGGGGCGAAAATCAGAGGAGGATCAACAGTATGCCACTACGTGGAGTAAGAGAAGTGTGAAAATGCTGATGCGAAGAAACAGGGGAGAAGAATACGAGGAGCAAGAAAAAAAAAGCAAAATACAAAAACGAGGAGAACACAAGGGGCGAAAATCAGAGGAGGATCAACAGTATGCCACTACGTGGAGTAAGAGAAGTGTGAAAAACCCGAGGCGAAGAAACAGGGGAGAAGAATACGAGGAGCAAGAAAAAAAAAGCAAAATACAAAAACGAGGAGAACACACGGGGCGAAAATCAGAGGAGGATCAAAAGTCTGGCACTACGTGGAGTAAGAGAAGTGTGAAAAACCCGAGGCGAAGAAACAGGGGAGAAGAATACGAGGAGCAAGAAAAAAAAAGCAAAATACAAAAACGAGGAGAACACAAGGGGCGAAAATCAGAGGAGGATCAACAGTATGCCACTACGTGGAGTAAGAGAAGTGTGAAAAACCCGAGGCGAAGAAACAGGGGAGAAGAATACGAGGAGCAAGAAAAAAAAAGCAAAATACAAAAACGAGGAGAACACAAGGCGCGAAAATCAGAGGAGGATCAACAGTATGCCACTACGTGGAGTAAGAGAAGTGTGAAAATGCTGATGCGAAGAAACAGGGGAGAAGAATACGAGGAGCAAGAAAAAAAAAGCAAAATACAAAAACGAGGAGAACACAAGGGGCGAAAATCAGAGGAGGATCAACAGTATGCCACTACGTGGAGTAAGAGAAGTGTGAAAAACCCGAGGCGAAGAAACAGGGGAGAAGAATACGAGGAGCAAGAAAAAAAAAGCAAAATACAAAAACGAGGAGAACACAAGGGGCGAAAATCAGAGGAGGATCAACAGTATGCCACTACGTGGAGTAAGAGAAGTGTGAAAAACCCGAGGCGAAGAAACAGGGGAGAAGAATACGAGGAGCAAGAAAAAAAAAGCAAAATACAAAAACGAGGAGAACACAAGGGGCGAAAATCAGAGGAGGATCAAAAGTGTGGCACTACGTGGAGTAAGAGAAGTGTGAAAAACCCGAGGCGAAGAAACAGGGGAGAAGAATACGAGGAGCAAGAAAAAAAAAGCAAAATACAAAAACGAGGAGAACACAAGGGGCGAAAATCAGAGGAGGATCAACAGTATGCCACTACGTGGAGTAAGAGAAGTGTGAAAAACCCGAGGCGAAGAAACAGGGGAGAAGAATACGAGGAGCAAGAAAAAAAAAGCAAAATACAAAAACGAGGAGAACACAAGGGGCGAAAATCAGAGGAGGATCAACAGTATGCCACTACGTGGAGTAAGAGAAGTGTGAAAAACCCGAGGCGAAGAAACAGGGGAGAAGAATACGAGGAGCAAGAAAAAAAAAGCAAAATACAAAAACGAGGAGAACACAAGGGGCGAAAATCAGAGGAGGATCAACAGTATGCCACTACGTGGAGTAAGAGAAGTGTGAAAAACCCGAGGCGAAGAAACAGGGGAGAAGAATACGAGGAACAAGAAAAAAAAAGCAAAATACAAAAACGAGGAGAACACAAGGGGCGAAAATCAGAGGAGGATCAACAGTATGCCACTACGTGGAGTAAGAGAAGTGTGAAAAACCCGAGGCGAAGAAACAGGGGAGAAGAATACGAGGAGCAAGAAAAAAAAAGCAAAATACAAAAACGAGGAGAACACAAGGGGCGAAAATCAGAGGAGGATCAACAGTATGCCACTACGTGGAGTAAGAGAAGTGTGAAAAACCCGAGGCGAAGAAACAGGGGAGAAGAATACGAGGAGCAAGAAAAAAAAAGCAAAATACAAAAACGAGGAGAACACAAGGGGCGAAAATCAGAGGAGGATCAACAGTATGCCACTACGTGGAGTAAGAGAAGTGTGAAAAACCCGAGGCGAAGAAACAGGGGAGAAGAATACGAGGAGCAAGAAAAAAAAAGCAAAATACAAAAACGAGGAGAACACAAGGGGCGAAAATCAGAGGAGGATCAACAGTATGCCACTACGTGGAGTAAGAGAAGTGTGAAAATGCTGATGCGAAGAAACAGGGGAGAAGAATACGAGGAGCAAGAAAAAAAAAGCAAAATACAAAAACGAGGAGAACACAAGGGGCGAAAATCAGAGGAGGATCAAAAGTGTGGCACTACGTGGAGTAAGAGAAGTGTGAAAAACCCGAGGCGAAGAAACAGGGGAGAAGAATACGAGGAGCAAGAAAAAAAAAGCAAAATACAAAAACGAGGAGAACACAAGGGGCGAAAATCAGAGGAGGATCAACAGTATGCCACTATGTGGAGTAAGAGAAGTGTGAAAATGCTGATGCGAAGAAACAGGGGAGAAGAATACGAGGAGCAAGAAAAAAAAAGCAAAATACAAAAACGAGGAGAACACAAGGGGCGAAAATCAGAGGAGGATCAACAGTATGCCACTACGTGGAGCAAGAGAAGTGTGAAAAACCCGAGGCGAAGAAACAGGGGAGAAGAATACGAGGAGCAAGAAAAAAAAAGCAAAATACAAAAACGAGGAAAACACAAGGGGCGAAAATCAGAGGAGGATCAACAGTATGCCACTACGTGGAGTAAGAGAAGTGTGAAAAACCCGAGGCGAAGAAACAGGGGAGAAGAATACGAGGAGAAAGAAAAAAAAAGCAAAATACAAAAACGAGGAGAACACAAGGGGCGAAAATCAGAGGAGGATCAACAGTATGCCACTACGTGGAGTAAGAGAAGTGTGAAAATCCCGAGGCGAAGAAACAGGGGAGAAGAATACGAGGAGCAAGAAAAAAAAAGCAAAATACAAAAACGAGGAGAACACAAGGGGCGAAAATCAGAGGAGGATCAACAGTATGCCACTACGTGGAGTAAGAGAAGTGTGAAAAACCCGAGGCGAAGAAACAGGGGAGAAGAATACGAGGAGCAAGAAAAAAAAAGCAAAATACAAAAACGAGGAGAACACAAGGGGCGAAAATCAGAGGAGGATCAACAGTATGCCACTACGTGGAGTAAGAGAAGTGTGAAAAACCCGAGGCGAAGAAACAGGGGAGAAGAATACGAGGAGCAAGAAAAAAAAAGCAAAATACAAAAACGAGGAGAACACAAGGGGCGAAAATCAGAGGAGGATCAACAGTATGCCACTACGTGGAGTAAGAGAAGTGTGAAAAACCCGAGGCGAAGAAACAGGGGAGAAGAATACGAGGAGCAAGAAAAAAAAAGCAAAATACAAAAACGAGGAGAACACAAGGGGCGAAAATCAGAGGAGGATCAACAGTATGCCACTACGTGGAGTAAGAGAAGTGTGAAAAACCCGAGGCGAAGAAACAGGGGAGAAGAATACGAGGAGCAAGAAAAAAAAAGCAAAATACAAAAACGAGGAGAACACACGGGGCGAAAATCAGAGGAGGATCAACAGTATGCCACTACGTGGAGTAAGAGAAGTGTGAAAAACCCGAGGCGAAGAAACAGGGGAGAAGAATACGAGGAGCAAGAAAAAAAAAGCAAAATACAAAAACGAGGAGAACACAAGGGGCGAAAATCAGAGGAGGATCAACAGTATGCCACTACGTGGAGTAAGAGAAGTGTGAAAAACCCGAGGCGAAGAAACAGGGGAGAAGAATACGAGGAGCAAGAAAAAAAAAGCAAAATACAAAAACGAGGAAAACACAAGGGGCGAAAATCAGAGGAGGATCAAAAGTGTGGCACTACGTGGAGTAAGAGAAGTGTGAAAAACCCGAGGCGAAGAAACAGGGTAGAAGAATACGAGGAGCAAGAAAAAAAAAGCAAAATACAAAAACGAGGAGAACACAAGGGGCGAAAATCAGAGGAGGATCAACAGTATGCCACTACGTGGAGTAAGAGAAGTGTGAAAATGCTGATGCGAAGAAACAGGGGAGAAGAATACGAGGAGCAAGAAAAAAAAAGCAAAATACAAAAACGAGGAGAACACAAGGGGCGAAAATCAGAGGAGGATCAACAGTATGCCACTACGTGGAGTAAGAGAAGTGTGAAAAACCCGAGGCGAAGAAACAGGGGAGAAGATTACGAGGAGCAAGAAAAAAAAAGCAAAATACAAAAACGAGGAGAACACACGGGGCGAAAATCAGAGGAGGATCAAAAGTCTGGCACTACGTGGAGTAAGAGAAGTGTGAAAAACCCGAGGCGAAGAAACAGGGGAGAAGAATACGAGGAGCAAGAAAAAAAAAGCAAAATACAAAAACGAGGAGAACACAAGGGGCGAAAATCAGAGGAGGATCAACAGTATGCCACTACGTGGAGTAAGAGAAGTGTGAAAAACCCGAGGCGAAGAAACAGGGGAGAAGAATACGAGGAGCAAGAAAAAAAAAGCAAAATACAAAAACGAGGAGAACACAAGGGGCGAAAATCAGAGGAGGATCAACAGTATGCCACTACGTGGAGTAAGAGAAGTGTGAAAAACCCGAGGCGAAGAAACAGGGGAGAAGAATACGAGGAGCAAGAAAAAAAAAGCAAAATACAAAAACGAGGAGAACACAAGGGGCGAAAATCAGAGGAGGATCAACAGTATGCCACTACGTGGAGTAAGAGAAGTCTGAAAATGCTGATGCGAAGAAACGGGAGAAGAATACGAGGAGCAAGAAAAAAAAAGCAAAATACAAAAACGAGGAGAACACAAGGGGCGAAAATCAGAGGAGGATCAACAGTATGCCACTACGTGGAGTAAGAGAAGTGTGAAAAACCCGAGGCGAAGAAACAGGGGAGAAGAATACGAGGAGCAAGAAAAAAAAAGCAAAATACAAAAACGAGGAAAACACAAGGGGCGAAAATCAGAGGAGGATCAAAAGTGTGGCACTACGTGGAGTAAGAGAAGTGTGAAAAACCCGAGGCGAAGAAACAGGGGAGAAGAATACGAGGAGCAAGAAAAAAAAAGCAAAATACAAAAACGAGGAGAACACAAGGGGCGAAAATCAGAGGAGGATCAACAGTATGCCACTACGTGGAGTAAGAGAAGTGTGAAAATGCTGATGCGAAGAAACAGGGGAGAAGAATACGAGGAGCAAGAAAAAAAAAGCAAAATACAAAAACGAGGAGAACACAAGGGGCGAAAATCAGAGGAGGATCAACAGTATGCCACTACGTGGAGTAAGAGAAGTGTGAAAAACCCGAGGCGAAGAAACAGGGGAGAAGAATACGAGGAGCAAGAAAAAAAAAGCAAAATACAAAAACGAGGAGAACACACGGGGCGAAAATCAGAGGAGGATCAACATTATGCCACTACGTGGAGTAAGAGAAGTGTGAAAAACCCGAGGCGAAGAAACAGGGGAGAAGAATACGAGGAGCAAGAAAAAAAAAGCAAAATACAAAAACGAGGAGAACACAAGGGGCGAAAATCAGAGGAGGATCAACAGTATGCCACTACGTGGAGTAAGAGAAGTGTGAAAAACCCGAGGCGAAGAAACAGGGGAGAAGAATACGAGGAGCAAGAAAAAAAAAGCAAAATACAAAAACGAGGAGAACACAAGGGGCGAAAATCAGAGGAGGATCAACAGTATGCCACTACGTGGAGTAAGAGAAGTGTGAAAATGCTGATGCGAAGAAACAGGGGAGAAGAATACGAGGAGCAAGAAAAAAAAAAGCAAAATACAAAAACGAGGAGAACACAAGGGGCGAAAATCAGAGGAGGATCAACAGTATGCCACTACGTGGAGTAAGAGAAGTGTGAAAAACCCGAGGCGAAGAAACAGGGGAGAAGAATACGAGGAGCAAGAAAAAAAAAGCAAAATACAAAAACGAGGAGAACACAAGGGGCGAAAATCAGAGGAGGATCAACAGTATGCCACTACGTGGAGTAAGAGAAGTGTGAAAAACCCGAGGCGAAGAAACAGGGGAGAAGAATACGAGGAGCAAGAAAAAAAAAGCAAAATACAAAAACGAGGAGAACACAAGGGGCGAAAATCAGAGGAGGATCAAAAGTGTGGCACTACGTGGAGTAAGAGAAGTGTGAAAAACCCGAGGCGAAGAAACAGGGGAGAAGAATACGAGGAGCAAGAAAAAAAAAGCAAAATACAAAAACGAGGAGAACACAAGGGGCGAAAATCAGAGGAGGATCAACAGTATGCCACTACGTGGAGTAAGAGAAGTGTGAAAAACCCGAGGCGAAGAAACAGGGGAGAAGAATACGAGGAGCAAGAAAAAAAAAGCAAAATACAAAAACGAGGAGAACACAAGGGGCGAAAATCAGAGGAGGATCAACAGTATGCCACTACGTGGAGTAAGAGAAGTGTGAAAAACCCGAGGCGAAGAAACAGGGGAGAAGAATACGAGGAGCAAGAAAAAAAAAGCAAAATACAAAAACGAGGAGAACACAAGGGGCGAAAATCAGAGGAGGATCAACAGTATGCCACTACGTGGAGTAAGAGAAGTGTGAAAAACCCGAGGCGAAGAAACAGGGTAGAAGAATACGAGGAGCAAGAAAAAAAAAGCAAAATACAAAAACGAGGAGAACACAAGGGGCGAAAATCAGAGGAGGATCAACAGTATGCCACTACGTGGAGTAAGAGAAGTGTGAAAAACCCGAGGCGAAGAAACAGGGGAGAAGAATACGAGGAGCAAGAAAAAAAAAGCAAAATACAAAAACGAGGAGAACACACGGGGCGAAAATCAGAGGAGGATCAACAGTATGCCACTACGTGGAGTAAGAGAAGTGTGAAAAACCCGAGGCGAAGAAACAGGGGAGAAGAATACGAGGAGCAAGAAAAAAAAAGCAAAATACAAAAACGAGGAGAACACAAGGGGCGAAAATCAGAGGAGGATCAACAGTATGCCACTACGTGGAGTAAGAGAAGTGTGAAAAACCCGAGGCGAAGAAACAGGGGAGAAGAATACGAGGAGCAAGAAAAAAAAAGCAAAATACAAAAACGAGGAGAACACAAGGGGCGAAAATCAGAGGAGGATCAACAGTATGCCACTACGTGGAGTAAGAGAAGTGTGAAAAACCCGAGGCGAAGAAACAGGGGAGAAGAATACGAGGAGCAAGAAAAAAAAAGCAAAATACAAAAACGAGGAGAACACACGGGGCGAAAATCAGAGGAGGATCAACAGTATGCCACTACGTGGAGTAAGAGAAGTGTGAAAAACCCGAGGCGAAGAAACAGGGGAGAAGAATACGAGGAGCAAGAAAAAAAAAGCAAAATACAAAAACGAGGAGAACACAAGGGGCGAAAATCAGAGGAGGATCAACAGTATGCCACTACGTGGAGTAAGAGAAGTGTGAAAAACCCGAGGCGAAGAAACAGGGGAGAAGAATACGAGGAGCAAGAAAAAAAAAGCAAAATACAAAAACGAGGAAAACACAAGGGGCGAAAATCAGAGGAGGATCAAAAGTGTGGCACTACGTGGAGTAAGAGAAGTGTGAAAAACCCGAGGCGAAGAAACAGGGGAGAAGAATACGAGGAGCAAGAAAAAAAAAGCAAAATACAAAAACGAGGAGAACACAAGGGGCGAAAATCAGAGGAGGATCAACTGTATGCCACTACGTGGAGTAAGAGAAGTGTGAAAATGCTGATGCGAAGAAACAGGGGAGAAGAATACGAGGAGCAAGAAAAAAAAAGCAAAATACAAAAACGAGGAGAACACAAGGCGCGAAAATCAGAGGAGGATCAACAGTATGCCACTACGTGGAGTAAGAGAAGTGTGAAAAACCCGAGGCGAAGAAACAGGGGAGAAGAATACGAGGAGCAAGAAAAAAAAAGCAAAATACAAAAACGAGGAGAACACAAGGGGCGAAAATCAGAGGAGGATCAACAGTATGCCACTACGTGGAGTAAGAGAAGTGTGAAAATGCTGATGCGAAGAAACAGGGGAGAAGAATACGAGGAGCAAGAAAAAAAAAGCAAAATACAAAAACGAGGAGAACACAAGGGGCGAAAATCAGAGGAGGATCAACAGTATGCCACTACGTGGAGTAAGAGAAGTGTGAAAAACCCGAGGCGAAGAAACAGGGGAGAAGAATACGAGGAGCAAGAAAAAAAAAGCAAAATACAAAAACGAGGAGAACACACGGGGCGAAAATCAGAGGAGGATCAAAAGTGTGGCACTACGTGGAGTAAGAGAAGTGTGAAAAACCCGAGGCGAAGAAACAGGGGAGAAGAATACGAGGAGCAAGAAAAAAAAAGCAAAATACAAAAACGAGGAGAACACAAGGGGCGAAAATCAGAGGAGGATCAACAGTATGCCACTACGTGGAGTAAGAGAAGTGTGAAAAACCCGAGGCGAAGAAACAGGGGAGAAGAATACGAGGAGCAAGAAAAAAAAAGCAAAATACAAAAACGAGGAGAACACAAGGGGCGAAAATCAGAGGAGGATCAACAGTATGCCACTACGTGGAGTAAGAGAAGTGTGAAAAACCCGAGGCGAAGAAACAGGGGAGAAGAATACGAGGAGCAAGAAAAAAAAAGCAAAATACAAAAACGAGGAGAACACAAGGGGCGAAAATCAGAGGAGGATCAACAGTATGCCACTATGTGGAGTAAGAGAAGTCTGAAAATGCTGATGCGAAGAAACGGGAGAAGAATACGAGGAGCAAGAAAAAAAAAGCAAAATACAAAAACGAGGAGAACACAAGGGGCGAAAATCAGAGGAGGATCAACAGTATGCCACTACGTGGAGTAAGAGAAGTGTGAAAAACCCGAGGCGAAGAAACAGGGGAGAAGAATACGAGGAGCAAGAAAAAAAAAGCAAAATACAAAAACGAGGAAAACACAAGGGGCGAAAATCAGAGGAGGATCAAAAGTGTGGCACTACGTGGAGTAAGAGAAGTGTGAAAAACCCGAGGCGAAGAAACAGGGGAGAAGAATACGAGGAGCAAGAAAAAAAAAGCAAAATACAAAAACGAGGAGAACACAAGGGGCGAAAATCAGAGGAGGATCAACAGTATGCCACTACGTGGAGTAAGAGAAGTGTGAAAATGCTGATGCGAAGAAACAGGGGAGAAGAATACGAGGAGCAAGAAAAAAAAAGCAAAATACAAAAACGAGGAGAACACAAGGGGCGAAAATCAGAGGAGGATCAACAGTATGCCACTACGTGGAGTAAGAGAAGTGTGAAAAACCCGAGGCGAAGAAACAGGGGAGAAGAATACGAGGAGCAAGAAAAAAAAAGCAAAATACAAAAACGAGGAGAACACACGGGGCGAAAATCAGAGGAGGATCAACAGTATGCCACTACGTGGAGTAAGAGAAGTGTGAAAAACCCGAGGCGAAGAAACAGGGGAGAAGAATACGAGGAGCAAGAAAAAAAAAGCAAAATACAAAAACGAGGAGAACACAAGGGGCGAAAATCAGAGGAGGATCAACAGTATGCCACTACGTGGAGTAAGAGAAGTGTGAAAAACCCGAGGCGAAGAAACAGGGGAGAAGAATACGAGGAGCAAGAAAAAAAAAGCAAAATACAAAAATGAGGAGAACACAAGGGGCGAAAATCAGAGGAGGATCAACAGTATGCCACTACGTGGAGTAAGAGAAGTGTGAAAATGCTGATGCGAAGAAACAGGGGAGAAGAATACGAGGAGCAAGAAAAAAAAAGCAAAATACAAAAACGAGGAGAACACAAGGGGCGAAAATCAGAGGAGGATCAACAGTATGCCACTACGTGGAGTAAGAGAAGTGTGAAAAACCCGAGGCGAAGAAACAGGGGAGAAGAATACGAGGAGCAAGAAAAAAAAAGCAAAATACAAAAACGAGGAGAACACAAGGGGCGAAAATCAGAGGAGGATCAACAGTATGCCACTACGTGGAGTAAGAGAAGTGTGAAAAACCCGAGGCGAAGAAACAGGGGAGAAGAATACGAGGAGCAAGAAAAAAAAAGCAAAATACAAAAACGAGGAGAACACAAGGGGCGAAAATCAGAGGAGGATCAAAAGTGTGGCACTACGTGGAGTAAGAGAAGTGTGAAAAACCCGAGGCGAAGAAACAGGGGAGAAGAATACGAGGAGCAAGAAAAAAAAAGCAAAATACAAAAACGAGGAGAACACAAGGGGCGAAAATCAGAGGAGGATCAACAGTATGCCACTACGTGGAGTAAGAGAAGTGTGAAAAACCCGAGGCGAAGAAACAGGGGAGAAGAATACGAGGAGCAAGAAAAAAAAAGCAAAATACAAAAACGAGGAGAACACAAGGGGCGAAAATCAGAGGAGGATCAACAGTATGCCACTACGTGGAGTAAGAGAAGTGTGAAAAACCCGAGGCGAAGAAACAGGGGAGAAGAATACGAGGAGCAAGAAAAAAAAAGCAAAATACAAAAACGAGGAGAACACAAGGGGCGAAAATCAGAGGAGGATCAACAGTATGCCACTACGTGGAGTAAGAGAAGTGTGAAAAACCCGAGGCGAAGAAACAGGGTAGAAGAATACGAGGAGCAAGAAAAAAAAAGCAAAATACAAAAACGAGGAGAACACAAGGGGCGAAAATCAGAGGAGGATCAACAGTATGCCACTACGTGGAGTAAGAGAAGTGTGAAAAACCCGAGGCGAAGAAACAGGGGAGAAGAATACGAGGAGCAAGAAAAAAAAAGCAAAATACAAAAACGAGGAGAACACACGGGGCGAAAATCAGAGGAGGATCAACAGTATGCCACTACGTGGAGTAAGAGAAGTGTGAAAAACCCGAGGCGAAGAAACAGGGGAGAAGAATACGAGGAGCAAGAAAAAAAAAGCAAAATACAAAAACGAGGAGAACACAAGGGGCGAAAATCAGAGGAGGATCAACAGTATGCCACTACGTGGAGTAAGAGAAGTGTGAAAAACCCGAGGCAAAGAAACAGGGGAGAAGAATACGAGGAGCAAGAAAAAAAAAGCAAAATACAAAAACGAGGAGAACACAAGGGGCGAAAATCAGAGGAGGATCAACAGTATGCCACTACGTGGAGTAAGAGAAGTGTGAAAAACCCGAGGCGAAGAAACAGGGGAGAAGAATACGAGGAGCAAGAAAAAAAAAGCAAAATACAAAAACGAGGAGAACACACGGGGCGAAAATCAGAGGAGGATCAACAGTATGCCACTACGTGGAGTAAGAGAAGTGTGAAAAACCCGAGGCGAAGAAACAGGGGAGAAGAATACGAGGAGCAAGAAAAAAAAAGCAAAATACAAAAACGAGGAGAACACAAGGGGCGAAAATCAGAGGAGGATCAACAGTATGCCACTACGTGGAGTAAGAGAAGTGTGAAAAACCCGAGGCGAAGAAACAGGGGAGAAGAATACGAGGAGCAAGAAAAAAAAAGCAAAATACAAAAACGAGGAAAACACAAGGGGCGAAAATCAGAGGAGGATCAAAAGTGTGGCACTACGTGGAGTAAGAGAAGTGTGAAAAACCCGAGGCGAAGAAACAGGGGAGAAGAATACGAGGAGCAAGAAAAAAAAAGCAAAATACAAAAACGAGGAGAACACAAGGGGCGAAAATCAGAGGAGGATCAACTGTATGCCACTACGTGGAGTAAGAGAAGTGTGAAAATGCTGATGCGAAGAAACAGGGGAGAAGAATACGAGGAGCAAGAAAAAAAAAGCAAAATACAAAAACGAGGAGAACACAAGGGGCGAAAATCAGAGGAGGATCAACAGAATGCCACTACGTGGAGTAAGAGAAGTGTGAAAAACCCGAGGCGAAGAAACAGGGGAGAAGAATACGAGGAGCAAGAAAAAAAAAGCAAAATACAAAAACGAGGAGAACACACGGGGCGAAAATCAGAGGAGGATCAACAGTATGCCACTACGTGGAGTAAGAGAAGTGTGAAAATGCTGATGCGAAGAAACAGGGGAGAAGAATACGAGGAGCAAGAAAAAAAAAGCAAAATACAAAAACGAGGAGAACACAAGGGGCGAAAATCAGAGGAGGATCAACAGTATGCCACTACGTGGAGTAAGAGAAGTGTGAAAAACCCGAGGCGAAGAAACAGGGGAGAAGAATACGAGGAGCAAGAAAAAAAAAGCAAAATACAAAAACGAGGAGAACACACGGGGCGAAAATCAGAGGAGGATCAAAAGTGTGGCACTACGTGGAGTAAGAGAAGTGTGAAAAACCCGAGGCGAAGAAACAGGGGAGAAGAATACGAGGAGCAAGAAAAAAAAAGCAAAATACAAAAACGAGGAGAACACAAGGGGCGAAAATCAGAGGAGGATCAACTGTATGCCACTACGTGGAGTAAGAGAAGTGTGAAAATGCTGATGCGAAGAAACAGGGGAGAAGAATACGAGGAGCAAGAAAAAAAAAGCAAAATACAAAAACGAGGAGAACACAAGGGGCGAAAATCAGAGGAGGATCAACAGTATGCCACTACGTGGAGTAAGAGAAGTGTGAAAAACCCGAGGCGAAGAAACAGGGGAGAAGAATACGAGGAGCAAGAAAAAAAAAGCAAAATACAAAAACGAGGAGAACACAAGGGGCGAAAATCAGAGGAGGATCAAAAGTATGCCACTACGTGGAGTAAGAGAAGTGTGAAAAACCCGAGGCGAAGAAACAGGGGAGAAGAATACGAGGAGCAAGAAAAAAAAAGCAAAATACAAAAACGAGGAGAACACACGGGGCGAAAATCAGAGGAGGATCAACAGTATGCCACTACGTGGAGTAAGAGAAGTGTGAAAAACCCGAGGCGAAGAAACAGGGGAGAAGAATACGAGGAGCAAGAAAAAAAAAGCAAAATACAAAAACGAGGAGAACACAAGGGGCGAAAATCAGAGGAGGATCAACAGTATGCCACTACGTGGAGTAAGAGAAGTGTGAAAAACGCGAGGCGAAGAAACAGGGGAGAAGAATACGAGGAGCAAGAAAAAAAAAGCAAAATACAAAAACGAGGAGAACACACGGGGCGAAAATCAGAGGAGGATCAAAAGTGTGGCACTACGTGGAGTAAGAGAAGTGTGAAAAACCCGAGGCGAAGAAACAGGGGAGAAGAATACGAGGAGCAAGAAAAAAAAAGCAAAATACAAAAACGAGGAGAACACAAGGGGCGAAAATCAGAGGAGGATCAACAGTATGCCACTACGTGGAGTAAGAGAAGTGTGAAAAACCCGAGGCGAAGAAACAGGGGAGAAGAATACGAGGAGCAAGAAAAAGAAAGCAAAATACAAAAAGGAGGAGAACACAAGGGGCGAAAATCAGAGGAGGATCAACAGTATGCCACTACGTGGAGTAAGAGAAGTGTGAAAAACCCGAGGCGAAGAAACAGGGGAGAAGAATACGAGGAGCAAGAAAAAAAAAGCAAAATACAAAAACGAGGAAAACACAAGGGGCGAAAATCAGAGGAGGATCAAAAGTGTGGCACTACGTGGAGTAAGAGAAGTGTGAAAAACCCGAGGCGAAGAAACAGGGGAGAAGAATACGAGGAGCAAGAAAAAAAAAGCAAAATACAAAAACGAGGAGAACACAAGGGGCGAAAATCAGAGGAGGATCAACAGTATGCCACTACGTGGAGTAAGAGAAGTGTGAAAATGCTGATGCGAAGAAACAGGGGAGAAGAATACGAGGAGCAAGAAAAAAAAAGCAAAATACAAAAACGAGGAGAACACAAGGGGCGAAAATCAGAGGAGGATCAACAGTATGCCACTACGTGGAGTAAGAGAAGTGTGAAAAACCCGAGGCGAAGAAACAGGGGAGAAGAATACGAGGAGCAAGAAAAAAAAAGCAAAATACAAAAACGAGGAGAACACACGGGGCGAAAATCAGAGGAGGATCAAAAGTGTGGCACTACGTGGAGTAAGAGAAGTGTGAAAAACCCGAGGCGAAGAAACAGGGGAGAAGAATACGAGGAGCAAGAAAAAAAAAGCAAAATACAAAAACGGGGAGAACACAAGGGGCGAAAATCAGAGGAGGATCAACAGTATGCCACTACGTGGAGTAAGAGAAGTGTGAAAAACCCGAGGCGAAGAAACAGGGGAGAAGAATACGAGGAGCAAGAAAAAAAAAGCAAAATACAAAAACGAGGAGAACACAAGGGGCGAAAATCAGAGGAGGATCAACAGTATGCCACTACGTGGAGTAAGAGAAGTGTGAAAAACCCGAGGCGAAGAAACAGGGGAGAAGAATACGAGGAGCAAGAAAAAAAAAGCAAAATACAAAAACGAGGAGAACACAAGGGGCGAAAATCAGAGGAGGATCAACAGTATGCCACTACGTGGAGTAAGAGAAGTGTGAAAAACCCGAGGCGAAGAAACAGGGGAGAAGAATACGAGGAGCAAGAAAAAAAAAGCAAAATACAAAAACGAGGAGAACACAAGGGGCGAAAATCAGAGGAGGATCAACAGTATGCCACTACGTGGAGTAAGAGAAGTGTGAAAAACCCGAGGCGAAGAAACAGGGGAGAAGAATACGAGGAGCAAGAAAAAAAAAGCAAAATACAAAAACGAGGAAAACACAAGGGGCGAAAATCAGAGGAGGATCAACAGTATGCCACTACGTGGAGTAAGAGAAGTGTGAAAAAACCGAGGCGAAGAAACAGGGGAGAAGAATACGAGGAGCAAGAAAAAAAAAGCAAAATACAAAAACGAGGAGAACACAAGGGGCGAAAATCAGAGGAGGATCAACAGTATGCCACTACGTGGAGTAAGAGAAGTGTGAAAATGCTGATGCGAAGAAACAGGGGAGAAGAATACGAGGAGCAAGAAAAAAAAAGCAAAATACAAAAACGAGGAGAACACAAGGGGCGAAAATCAGAGGAGGATCAACAGTATGCCACTACGTGGAGTAAGAGAAGTGTGAAAATGCTGATGCGAAGAAACAGGGGAGAAGAATACGAGGAGCAAGAAAAAAAAAGCAAAATACAAAAACGAGGAGAACACAAGGGGCGAAAATCAGAGGAGGATCAAAAGTGTGGCACTAGGTGGAGTAAGAGAAGTGTGAAAAACCCGAGGCGAAGAAACAGGGGAGAAGAATAGGAGGAGCAAGAAAAAAAAAGCAAAATACAAAAACGAGGAG
Source organism: Cervus elaphus (assembly GCF_910594005.1). NCBI lineage: Eukaryota > Metazoa > Chordata > Mammalia > Artiodactyla > Cervidae > Cervus > Cervus elaphus. The sequence continues at coordinate 13,589,438 of NC_057848.1, read as the reverse complement.
AACACAAGGGGCGAAAATCAGAGGAGGATCAACAGTATGCCACTACGAGGAGCAAGAGAAGTGTGAAAAACCCGAGGCGAAGAAACAGGGGAGAAGAATACGAGGAGCAAGAAAAAAAAAGCAAAATACAAAAACGAGGAGAACACAAGGGGCGAAAATCAGAGGAGGATCAACAGTATGCCACTACGTGGAGTAAGAGAAGTGTGAAAAACCCGAGGCGAAGAAAAAGGGGAGAACAATCCGAGGAGCAAAAAAAAAAAAGAAAAAAAAAATACGTGGAGCAGACAAGGGGGAAAAATAAGAGGAGGATCAAAAGTGTGGAAATACGAGGAGCAAGAAAAGTGTGAAAAACACGAGGAGAAGAAAAAGTGGAGAACAATACGAGGAGCAAAAAAAAAAAGAAAAGAAAAATTTGAGGAGCAGACAAGGGGGGAAAGTAAGAGGAGGATCAAAAGTGTGGAGATACGAGGAGCAAGAAAAGTGTGAAAAACACGAGGAGAAGAAAAAGTGGAGAACAATACGAGGAGCAAAAAAATAAAAATAAAAGACAAATACGAGGAGCAGACAAGGGGGGAAAATAAGAGGAGGATCAAAAGTGTGGAAATACGAGGAGCAAGAAAAGTGGGAAAAACACGAGGAGAAGAAAAAGGGGAGAACAATACGAGGAGCAAAAAAAAAAAAGAAAAATACGAGGAGCAGACAATGGGGGAAAATAAGAGGAGGATCAAAAGTGTGGAGATACGAGGAGCAAGAAAAGTGGGAAAAACACGAGGAGAAGAAAAATGGGAGAACAATACGAGGAGCAAAAAAAAAAAGAAAAGAAAAAGTCAAGGAGCAGACAAGGGGGAAAAATAAGAGGAGGATCAAAAGTGTGGAAATACGAGGAGCAAGAAAAGTGGGAAAAACACGAGGAGACGCAAAAGGGGAGAACAATACGAGGAGCAAAAAAAAAAAAAAAGAAAATACGAGGAGCAGAAAAGGGGGGAAAATAAGAGGAGGATCAAAAGTGTGGAAATATGAGGAGCAAGAAAAGTGGGAAAAACACGAGGAGAAGAAAAAGGGGAGAACAATACGAGGAGCAAAAAAAAAAAGAAAAGAAAAATTCGAGGAGCAGACAAGGGGGAAAAATAAGAGGAGGATCAAAAGTGTGGAAATACGAGGAGCACGAAAAGTGGGAAAAACACGAGGAGAAGAAAAAGGGGAGAACAATACGAGGAGCAAAAAGAAAAAGAAAAATACGAGGAGCAGACAAGGGGGGAAAATAAGAGGAGGATCAAAAGTGTGGAAATACGAGGAGCAAGAAAAGTGGGAAAAACACGAGGAGAAGAAAAAGGGGAGAACAATACGAGGAGCAAAAAAAAAAAGAAAAATACGAGGAGCAGAAAAGGGGGGAAAATAAGAGGTGGATCAAAAGTGTGGAAATACGAGGAGCAGGAAAAGTGGGAAAAACACGAGGAGAAGAAAAAGGGGAGAACAATACGAGGAGCGAAAAAAAAAAAAAAAGAAAAATACGAGGAGCAGAAAAGGGGGAAAAATAAGAGGAGGATCAAAAGTGTGGAAATACGAGGAACAAGAAAGGTTTGAAAAACCCGAGGCGAAGAAAAAAGGGAGAAGAATACGAGGAGCGAAAAAAAAAAAAGAAAAAGAAAAATACGAGGAGCAGACAAGGGGGGAAAATAAGAGGAGGATCAAAAGTGTGGAAATACGAGGAGCAAGAAAAGCGGGAAAAACACGAGGAGAAGAAAAAGGGGAGAAGAATACGAGGAGCAAAAAAAAAGAAAAATACGAGGAGCAGACAAGGGGGGAAAATAAGAGGAGGATCAAAAGTGTGGAAATACGAGGAGCAAGAAAAGTGTGAAAAATCCCAGGAGCAGGAAAAGGGGAGAAAAATACGAAGAGCAAAAAAAAAAAAAAAAAACAGAAAAATACGAGGAGCAGAAAAGTGTGAAAAATAACAGGAGCATCAAAAGTGTGAAAATACGAGGAGCAAGAAAAGTGTGAAAAATCCCAGGAGCAGGAAAAGGGGAGAAAAATACGAGGAGCAAAAAAAAAAAAAAAAGACGAGGAGCATGAAAAGGTGTGAAAAATGCGAGGAGCATGAAAAGGTGTGAAAAATGCGAGGAGCCAAAAAAAAAAAAATCCCCTGAGAGTTCTGCCCCGCCCTCTCCTCTATCATCTTAAGCTGCTGGGCAATGTGATCATCACACATATTTTCACATCCTTTAAAAAAAACATAGTTTTAAAAAAAATGCCTAAATGTAAATGGATGCAAAGTCAGACATTTACAAACAAAAAGGTTCAGAGCAGACTTTGGTTTCATTCAAACCAGAAACACTCTTAAAAAGCATTACAGAGAGTAAGGACAGTGCAGAGAGCAGGAACAACGTGGCTAGAATCTAGTAAATGCATGTGAAATTCTACCATAGAGTTTGTTTTCAATCCATGTGGAGGGGAGGGTGCGAGGGAGGGGAACATTATTACAGTCCCCCAGGGGTGTCTCCTCCTCTGACAGGCCATCATCATACAACAGTGAGTCGGATGGGGTGGACACGGCCAGGTCCAAGTAGTCCTGGAAGGGAGAGAGACCTGGTCACTCCTGGAGCAGGTCATTGCTGGACATGCCCACCCCTCCCCACCCCCGCCCTGCCTGATAGCAGAAGCCCCAGCCGAGTCCCACCCCGCACCTATCAACCTCTCGCCAGATCTGAGCCCCTGGCCAGGTCTGTCAGCATGAGTTCCCCCAGCCTCTGGTCCTCATCACAGAAAATCACCTCTTGGAGGCAGAAATGTGTTCCCTCATTGTTCTGGTCCTCTCTCTGCAGCGCTAGGGGCACCAGGCCCAGCACTGGAGAACAGGCCTGTTTATAAAACCTGAGGCTCTGGGATTGCAGTCCCGTGACTCATGTGGGAAGGCCAAGACACATTCCCCATCTGCTCCACACTTTCTGGCTTCCCTCCAGGCACTCCTGCCATCTCCAATATCAAGTCAGGACCAAGAAATCTGAGTCATCGGTGTGGGTTTTGCATAAGATGCTGCTAGAGGCTTCAGCTCCCAAGCAGGATGATTTGTGAGGACCGGCTACTTCCACTGCCCTGGTTAAAGGTGTCAAGAATGCTTCCAGTGTGTTTCTGGCTGGTTCTCAGCACTGTTCTAGGAAAGCTGTTTGTAGGCATCAGCTATTACCTCTGTTTAGGGCAAATCATAGGATGTGCCCAAACGATACACCAAGGTTGGGTTTTATTCCAAGGGGCCCAGTCCATGCATCTTGCCTTCCATGTTTGGAGAAATGACAACTTTCAGTAACTGTGTCAATTTAAGGATGAAACCACCAGAGGGCAAGCAAGGTCTGTGTCTATTTTCTTTACTTGCATCCCCAGCATCTAAGGCAGAATACAGGAGGCAGCCCATTGCCCAATCAATATTAGTGAAAACTGTGTTGATTTCCTCTATCACCTAGAGTTGTAAACTGGAGGCACACAGATATGTTGTTTGGCCCACACTGAGCTTTTGGAAATTGCTATAAAAACTGGGAAACATAAACATCCCTTAAAAAGCCCTGGCATGCTGGCACTCTTATTCCTACAGGTTACATTGTCTATGGTAACAGGTCCTTCAGAGCCAGCTGGTAGGTTACTATTTGTCACAGTTTCCACTGCTCCCTTCACTTCCCACCCCTAGCCAGACCCTTCATAGAATCTGAATTTAGGACACATTCATTCCAACTTTACTTCCTCAAGTTCCATTATTGAAAATAATTTTGTTTGGCTTTGGCATATCTTCTTCCCACCCCTGTCTGTGGAGGGCTCTTCCTAAGTGTCAAGGTAAAAATCCTGGTTTCTCCCTAATTTCAAGAAGTCCAAGAGGCCTGGATTAAGGATAAAGGTTCGTGCCCGCCCCGCCCCCTGCCCCCAGTCTGCCCTGCCCCCTACCAGGAGACGACATGACCATCTCACTCTGCACAGCCGCACTCTGCCTTTGTATTGGGAATTCCATGAACTGGGGTGAGGGAAGTGGCACCAGGGATTGGCTCCGGGTACTCACTCTGCTCTTAACCATCATCTTAGATATCTAGGTCTTTGCTGATGTCGGCAAACACTGGCCTCTTGTCTGGTTCCCGCTTCCAGCACTGCAGCATTAGACTGTACCTGGTGAGACAAACAGGTGGGTGGTGACAATCCAGCAAGGATTGCCCAGTCACAACCACCACACCCAGTACAGTGCACCTGGGCCCCAGAGGCTCTGGTCCAAAATCCCAAAGCTGTTCCTGTGTCACTGACATCCTTCTCTGAGTTGGGCCAGGGTATGATGGGTCAGCAGGGGCTCACAGTGTCTGGCGCTGTGGTCCAGCCATGCTTGTTATGGCAGCTAACGCAGAAATGCCAGTCCTTAAAACTCTTATGAAGGATGAACTGTGTATGAACACAAAAACCTGCCAAGCACACTCTGTCTTGCACCTCCCTCCCTCCCTCCCCTGGGGCTCTGGCAGGGCTGCAGGGGCCACCTTGTGGGTGAGTGCTGGGCCTGTGCCTGCCAGTCTAGGGTGCCCAGGGAGGCAGCACCTACTCACCCTTGCACTCCCACAGCCCTGAGCCAGGCACATGGCAGGTGCATGACAGACTTTGTAGAATGAATGGACCAGTGTGTGTCTAACTATGGATGACCCCCTTCTCATGTGTTCTCAACCTGTTCTCCAAGGATCATCTGATGGAACCACCATTTGATGAGAAGATTCTGGTGCCCTCAAGCTGAAGTCCAGGTGCCATCTGCCTGCTCTTTGTCTGCCTTGGTGTCTCCACTTGGGCGCTCCCCTGTATGTACCCCTGGGGCCATTCTGAATTACCTGCCCCTCCCCAAGCATCCTGGGACAGGTCTCTAGCCTTAGACTGAAGCTGCTCCCTCATCCTTCCACCACCTCTCCTGGGGTCCTGCTCCCCCTCAGCTTGTAAGTCCCCCCAGGAGGCCCACCCAGCCCCCAGTGGAATCTGGGTCCCCAGCATCTGCCATCATGCCCAAGGGTGGTTCTCTGTCATCTGTGCCTTTGTCTTAGCCCGTTGCTTCCAGCTGCCCAGCTCCCCTAGGGCTGGCACCCAGGGCTGCCCAGCAGTGGGAAAGGATGAGTGTGCATGACCCCACCCCTCCAAAACCTGGAGTGTCAGTGGCTGGGGAGGCTGGACCAGAGAAAGCATGCTCACATCTCCTCGCTGCAGTTGTCTGGCCTCTCCATCCGATAGTCTGTCTTCAGAAGGTTGAAGAGCCGCTCTGGAGGAATCCCAGGGTAGGGGTTGCCGCCCAGGGTCACAATCTCCCACAGCAGGACACCAAAGGACCACCTGCAGAACCAGAGGGCCAATGAGCGACTGCACTGAGTCTGTGGCATCCTCAGCGCCCCAGATATCCTCCCCCTGGGCAGCAACAGGACCCGAGTTCCCTGTACAGAGAGTGGTCCAAGTGCCCACAGTTTCAGCCTAGGCTGACCAGACAGATGGAAGTGGAATGGAGGCGGGACCAGGTGTCTGCCTGCCCTGCCCCAACCCCCTGGCAAGCTGCTGCCCAAGCTCAGCCCCCATATCCAAAAAGGGCAGGTGGCTGACCCCTGAGGTGAAGCTCTGTAGCATCAGAGACGGCACAGGGAATGCAAATGAGCACAGTGAAAAGCAGGTCAAACTGAGGCCACAGGGCACCAGGGCACTCTGCAAAACCCCTTCACCTTTTCTGTGTGCCTGGAAATTTTCATAAGATGTTAAAAGGAAAAAACACTGCAATGGGAAAATATCAACTGTGAGGGAAAATTTACTGTCAAGTGGGGACAAAATCATCACAAAACAGCATTATCACACAAGCCCGTTTACAGTAATAAAGAATGCCTGCATGCCACGGACAACTCTAGGCAAGGCCTGTGAGTGCTGGCCGTAGTTATTTTGGGATGGTGGGGCCCCATTGACTTTTAGTCTCATTATGCTTTCCCCTGCATTTCCAGTTGTTTTACAGTCCACTTGGTAATCAGAACACAGCTGTTAAAACTGTTTAAGAATTGCCTTTTCACAGCCTACTTTATTTAAAACATGCAAGGCTGTTTACAGCAGAACATTTGGAAACAAGTCTGTTGTGGTTTTCAAAACAATTGAGAATGCAGTTGGACTTGGAAGACTTGAGTTTTGGTCTTGGAGCAGTTTGGGTACCGGAAACCCATTCAAGGTCACTCCACCCTAAACCTGTCTCTGGGTGGGGACCAGTCTCCAGGGACCTGCTTGAAGCCCGCTCACACTCAGGCTCACAGAGAGGGAACTGTTCAGCTGGGACTGTGTGTCACTGAGATGTCCAAAGAGAGGGCAGGGGAGGTGGGGGAGGCAAGGGGGCTGCAGCTATGGCTCACATCCTCATGCATTCCACCGTGGCACTCAGAACTACTGCCTGGGCCTTTGCCATTTGCTGTGTGAGTACACAAAGCTTCCCCATCCACAGCCCCCCAGTTTGGGGAGGTCACTCTGGACGGCTGGAATGAGCTGACAGGGACTCAGGGCAACTCTGTTCCCCAGCAGAGCTGCCCAGACAGGTGCATACATGTAACCTCCACCCCAGGAAGGCAACACCCAGACTCACACATCACTCTGGGTGGTGTAGATATGATCAAAGAGGGACTCAATGGCCATCCACTTGACTGGGATCCGACCCTAAGGAAGGAGTGAAAGAAAGGCATTAACGTTGCTCTGAGATCCTAGGAACTGGTGTGTGTGGGGGACACATCTCAGGCTCTTTCAGCTCTTAGGGAACACTGAGTAATGACTCCAGTGTGTTCCTGGGTAGAGGCCAGCAGCCCAGCCTCACAGGGGCTGGAGTCCTAGCCCCGCCTTCCTAGGCTTGGCTGAGACCCCCGAGGGAGTCAGTCGGCCTGCCCACAGCTATACAAGGTGTGCTGGTCATGCACCACATCCCAAGGAATTGATGCTAAGTGCAAGCCAGGCCCCACTGTGGTCACTTCTCGGGAGATCAGGGGCACTGCACCCTGGGTGCTGCCCAGTGGGTAGGCTGGAAGCACTTCCATCAAGATCTCCCCTGATTTCTGAGGGTGAAGGGGTCTGGGAAGCCAACATCCAGTGTTTCCATCTTGGGAATTTCTGACACAAATGAACACACTAAAGGCCTTTCTAAGAAGCTCTGAGCGAAGAAATCAATGTGAGTGTCTTGAGTCTGATTTTTCCCTTATTTTATCCCAGGGCCCTTTTAGCATCCTCTAAAAGACTGTCCTCCACCATGGAGAGGCTGGAGTTCAACCTAACAAATCCTTTCTAATGCAACTTAAGAAATAGCTTTTTGGTACAAATAGATCAGCGGGCTTTCCTGGTGGCTCAGTGGTAAAGAATCCACCTGCAGTGCAGGAGATGCGGGTTTGATCCATGGGTCAGGAAGATACCCTGGAGGAGGAAATGGCAACCCACTCCAGTATTCTTGCCTGGGGAATTCCATAGACAGAGGATCCTGCTGGGCTACAGTCCATGGGTCGCAAAGAGTCAGACACGACTGATCGATTAAACAACAACAAACAGGTCAGCATCAAGGCACAATCAATTAAAAAAAAGGCATTTGCTTTGGATTTTAATGCATTTATTGTACTTCTTTTTTTTTTTTTAAAGTACTATTTAGGATTCATACCCTACATGAAGTGTGACTGCTTCGAGGGTGTGTGTTTCTAACAATGCAACCTGCAGGCTGTGCTCTCAGGGGCCGAGCTTGGGCACCTTGTGCTTCCTTGCTGGGTGACACAGGGCCTTCCCGAGGACCAGTGCATCAACAGGAAGTTCCATCCAGCCCCCTCCACGGGGTAGGGAGTACCCCTCTCCACTTCCCCTTCAGCACTTCTAAGATGTGCTGTCACAACAGAAACCCCACAAGAAATCAAATGTCATCCTCACAGCCCCAGGAGCACCTGGGCTTCACTCGCCCCTCAGAGCAAAGCTGAAGTGTATGTCGTGGCTTTCTGTGTTTTTCTTTTTGAGCAGCATCTGTTCTGAATGCCAGCTTAGCTGTGTGTCTTGAGGGGGCCTGTGATCTTCCCTGTCTAGTCTGTCACAGGGAGGCTACTAGAAAGGGGTTGGGAGGATAGCAGCACCAAGAAAGTCAAGACCAATGTCACAGGGAAGGGGACCATACCAGGGAACCAGGTTTCCCAAGAAGGTCCCCGAACCACCTGTTTTAGTGACTTGGAAAAAGCTTCCCAAATCTCTACACTGTAACTCTGGACTTTGTCTCCAGGATCCTCCTGATTGCCTTCCAAACTCACTTAGTCAGCCGTTCCTAGGCCCTTGGACCAGGAGCATACCCTGCTGTAAAGTGGTTCAATCCTTTCTGTAAAGAATGACTAGCAAGCTTGGGTTTAATTCATTTCTTTTCCCCAAGCAAAGGACTAAAGTTACACAGAAAGTAAAACAGTGACCTTCACTCTGCAGCAGTGAGAGGAGCAACTGCAGACAAGAAGATTGTTATTTCTGCAGTGGTGGGTGACCTTTAGAAGTGATAGTGATGAAAAGTGAGAGAAGCTGCAGGAACCCCACTCCCAGCAGGGAGCTCCAAAACAGCACGTGTGGCTGTGAGGAAGAGAAGGAACAGGCTCAAGACTGAGTCCTGCTCTGGGTCTCTGGGGACCCAGGACTAGGAAAGAGTTCGGGGATGAGGACTGGAAGTTTGCACTCTAAAAACCCGCTTTATCTTCCTCAGATCAAAATCTGTCCCCACCCTGTGGGCTCCCTGACCATGCCCTCTGCCCTCAGGCCATCACACCCCAGAGCCTGGTACCTTGCTCCTCTTCACGTAGGAATCCTCTTCATAAACATCTCGGGACAGACCAAAATCTGAGATTTTCATCCTGTGGCCCTCGGCTACCAGGATGTTTCTGGCTGCCAAGTCCCGATGGACAAGCTGTGGAAAAGACAACAGCAGGGACCCCTGAACCCCGGGCCAATCGCTGGCGGAGGGGGCGCGGGGCTGGGGCGGCACGCACCTTCATCTCAGCCAGGTACTGGATCCCTTGTGAGATCTGCCAGGCAAAGGAGACAAGGTCGCCCATGGTCAGGGCCTGCTCCTCCAGGTTGTCCAGGTAACTGGAGTTGCGGCTGCCCCCGCTGCCCACGTAGCCAGGTCCCGCCTTGCGGCTCTCTCGGAGGAAGCCCCGCAGGGAGCCGTACTTGGCATACTCCACGATGAGGAGCAGTGGCCCTAGGGGCAGAGCAGTAGGTACGTGGGCTGGCTGCTTAGGTGACCCTGGGCAGGCAGAAGTTGGGCCAGCACGGGGCAATCGCTTCCAGCAGCCTGAGGACTCAAGCCTCAGCTCACTCTCCCATCACTCTGCTCTCCACCTTGCAGCACTATGTTACTTCAGTCATGTCTGACTCTTTGTGACCCTATAGACTGTAGCCTGCCAAGCTCCTCTGTCCATGGGATTTTCCAGGCAAGAAGAGTGGAGTAGGTTGTCATGTCCCCCTCCAAGGGATCTTCCTGACTCAGGGATTGAACCCAAGTCTTTTACATCTCCTGCATTGGCAGGCAGGTTCTTTATCACTAGTGCCACTTGGGAAGCTCCTCCATCTTGCAGGGGCTTTGGATTCCAAAGCCAGCTGCCTGGACAGTTGACCACAACCTCTTTCCTGGGTGTCCAGGGCAAGCAGTCACTGCATTTGAAGCTGCCCTGGGAGATAACCACTGCTGCTCGGATGTCAGGAACTTTCTGTACCCCTGGTCTTGCCACAGTATGGCCTGGGGACAGCTGATGGAGGCAGAGGTTCTGGACTGCCCCTGGCCACCCTCTCCCTGCCCTGCCTGCTCTCAGGCCACAGTCCTCCCCGAGGCCCGGCCCTGAGTGCTACTGGTGCCCCTGCTGCTCTCTCCCTGTCGGCCTCCCATCTCCCTCACACCCGAAATACACATGCACCCACGCGCACATGCACACACACACACACACACACACACACACACACACAAAGTGGGAGGCCCCCAGGGTGGCAAAGCAGTTTTGGAAGACTAATAGAGCAAAATGCTCTTATGTGAAAAATGATCTGCCATTGCCTTTGCCACCCCAGGCTGGGGTGGGGTTGAGATCACCTGGAGGTTATGGCATATCTAGTAGGTGCCCAGGAGACACTGCTCATCTCTGGACTTCCCTGTCTTAAGGGCTCAGCCTGGGGCAGGGTGCTGACAACCAGGATGTCGCCAGAGACCCCAGGGAACACTCCTGTGGCAGCCCTCATGGTCCACTGACACACAAGTTTCAGGCAAGAGCCAGAGAAACCATGCTTCCAGGAAGAGAGAGGACAGGTGCCAGAGAAGAAAAGGATGGGGATGAGGGAGAATGCAGAATGGAGCAGCCCAGAGCCCCTGGCTTGTGCCCAGCAGCTGCTAGTCCCCGGCTGGTCTTACCATCCTGGCTGCAGGCCCCGTACAGCTTGATGACTTGCGGGTGGTTGACCTGCTTCAGGAGGTTGAACTCTGATAGCAGGTCCCACAGCTCGCTTGGGGAGGCATTCTCTGAAATGCACAGAAACAAAGCAGGTCACAAAGTCCCTGCTACCACCATGCTGGGTCACAGGCGCAAACGAGGGGTCTACACAGACTTGTCTCCTTCCCAGACATCCTACTCAGGTTCAGACTGAGGCCTGCCAGGACCTCACTGCTTGGAGCTACTCTCAGCCCATGGGAGGGTCAACAGCGGCCTCAATTGCCTACAGGGAGTAAGAACCAGAGGAGCGCACTTCCATGTGAGCAGAGTCTTTCCATGGAAAGCCTTCTGGGCTGGGCTATGCATGCAAATGGCATTATTTCCCTGCAATCACCATCTCTCAAAGACAGTGGCGTTAACCCTTCATTAACCCTTCTGGGGAGGTAAAGGGACTCCCTGGTGTCCCCAAACACCTGCCAACCAAGCACTTGGCAAAGGGGGGTGAGGCCCTGGAGAAAGGTGAAGGCCATGAGACTTCACAGAAGTCGTCTTGCCATGCTGAGTGTGTGTTTTCCAAGGGCAGAGATAGTTGTGCTCAGGAGCTTGGGTGTGGAGGTCTCCTGGCCAACTGTCCTCCTGGGTCATGGCCCCACATCCCACTGCCCAGTTGTGCCACTGCCTCTGGCTGTAGACTTGTCTGGAAATGAGAAGACAGCTGCAAGATGGGGCATTGGAACCCTTTGGACCACACATGAGTGACCCAGGGCCAGTCTCACTGTGCCCTCTTAGGGCCTGGGGTCTCATAGACAAGGGGCAACCCCAGTCTGAGGGCCTGGGTAAGTACACAAAAGTACCCGGCACTGCATGGCTCCCCGACTGCTGAACATCAGAGTGCATCAGCCTAAAATGTGCCCATCACATGGCCACTGGGCCCTCAGTTGGTCAAGCTGAGGCAGAACTCAGCCATGGCAGAGGACTGTCTACCCAGTCCCTGCTGAGAAGCAGCAGTGAGGATACCCAGCATGTGCTAAGACTGGGGCAGTGCTGGCCCACTAAGGGCTGGGGGGGATGGGGACTGGGAAAGGCAGGGACCTGGGGGACAGGGGCCAGTCCTTACAGGTGGTCTCTTCACCAGGACCTCAGTGGACGCTTGGCGAAAGAAATTAATGGGGCAGACTGAGGTGGGGAGAGCTGTCGGTTTTGAACTTAAGGGCTTTTAATTTAAACTCGGATCTTTACCCAACATTGATACACAAGCAACATGGCTCTGAAAGCTTTCAAGGGAGGAATGTCTTACCCTGCTTCTCCAGGGACCACACCAGCCCACATCATCCATGGTGGAGGTCCCTAGACTGCAGCCACTCAAGAAGAGCAGGGGAGGCGTATTGGTTCTTCAGGAGGCAGCAGGCTGATTGCCAGAGTCCTGGCTGTCATAAGGGCTTCATCCACCCACTGGGGCCCCCGCAGGTGTGAGTGGCAGAGCCCCCTGTGTACTGCCTGGGCACGTACCTTTCAGCATCTTCACAGCCACAGTCGTGTACCCTGCTTTGCCTTTCAGCCGAAAGGCTGTGGCCTTGACCACTTTTCCAAATTCACCTTCTCCCAGAGTTTTTCCAAGCACCAAGTTCTTCCGTGGGAATTCCCACTTGGGATCCTCCTACATTGGGTTTGAAGGAAAAAGAGAGGGAAGAGAGATGGCGAAGGTAAGAAGAAAGGAAGAAGGCAAGAGCCGGCGGACAAGCTCCATGTGCAGACGGCCGACTGTCACCTGAAGTGACAGGTGACAGTCACCATGTCCAAGGGCAAGACCCCACAGTCAGGCCCTGAGGTGCCATGACAAGATGCGTCCCCCCACAGGAAGGCAGGTGTTGCCACAGACTGGCTGGACTCCGTATGCTCATACCCTCACTGGCCTCCATCTACTATAGATGCCCTGGGCCACCTCAGGCCCAGGGCCTGGTATCTCCAGTGAGAGAGTCAGGGTTTACTCAGCACCCACAGGTGCTCACAGGGGGACCACAGCCTCTTCCCTGGGACTCAGGCCCAAGCCTCATGGCACCACCTCTGTTTTGGACACCAGGCACTGACAGTGGCCCAGGCTCCAGGACTTCCAAGAGAACTCAAGTGGCAGCTGTGGCCCCAGTTGCCTACCAGCCCTGCACTCCCAGCTACAGGATGGGGTGTCAAGAACACCTTCCTGGTGTGGCAGCCTCTAGAAAGTTACCACTGTGCCCCTCAGGTACCCCCCCATCCCTCCCTGACAATGTGTGGAAGAGTCTGCTCCTCCCACAGCCCAGCCACTGGCCAGAACTTGCACACACCGGCCTTCCCAACACACCATGCCCACTGAAGACCCCTCTGGGGTGGGGTCTTCCCAGACCCCAAGACTGGCTCGAAGACCTGAACTCTGGGGATGCTGAAGCCTGTCTGGAACCTGCCTTCCCGTCAGCACTGGATGCCCAGGTCCCCAAGTCTTGCTGTGGCTGGGTGTGGGCATGGCTCCAGGGGCTGCTTATGATGTGCCTGGCAGGCTCGCCTAACCCACAGACACACACTGGTGACCCACTGCCCCCCCCCCCAGGGACCAGAACCCTGTGTTCTTACGTCTGGGAGCAGAGGCAGGCTCCTCTAAGCACCACGGCCAGGGGCGCCTTCCAGCCAGCTCCCCAGGTGTCCTGGTGTCTCAGCTTCCCCAATAACCCATGTTGTTTGTTCTTTAAGTTGCAAAAGAGGCAGTCGTGTCTGACTCCCATGGACTGTAGCCAGGCTCCTCTGTCCATGAGATTCTCCAGTCAAGAATACTGGAGTGGGTTGCCATTTCCTCCTCTACCAAGAATCCATAGTCAGGCTCAAAGGTGACAACAGAGTCACCACCACCCTGGTGTCCACACTGCACTGGATAACAGCTGACTGCACATAAAGACTGGGCTAAGAGGGGATATCTCTCATTTGTTTCTCTTTAAAAGTGCTAAAACCCCAAAGTGTCCTCCCCACTTTATGTAAGACAGAACTAAGGCCAAAGGGTCGAATAATGTGTCTAAGACCTCAGAGCTGGTCAGTGTGGTCCTGGGCCTCCGGCCCAGCTCTGGCTTCTCTGCACTCTGGGCTAGAGGCTGAAAGTGGTCCGTGGCCCCCCCCCCCCCACAGAAGAACCTCTCTCATTGTGTGTCTCAGCACAAACCGTCAGGGCATATAAGGGAATCAAATGGCTCGTCCCTGGGCCACGAGGGCCATTCCCAGATGTGGTGGCCACAGAGGCCTCCTTCCTGACTTTGCTGGTTCCAAACACTCAGCAGGTGGGAGGTCTCCAGCCCCCAGTCCCCATAGTATTTCAGTCTCCTCAGCAAAAACACTGGAGGGCAGACAGGCGGAGGAGCAGCCTGGCCGGGCAGGAGGTGGTGTCTGAGCCTCCCACACTAACTGCAGGCCCAGACCATGTCATGGAGGAGGAGGCTTGGGCTGATTCTCCCCTCTTGGCAGGCCAGTCACAGAGTCCTGGGGCCAGGCTCCCCTGATGGTGCCTGAGAGGCCTCTCAGCAACCCCACTCTCCAAGCCACAGACAGAATCCCCTCCTGGCTGCGGCCAGGCCCCCCACCTGCCAGTCTCTCTCGCCTGGATGGGGACAGTGTTTCATCATGGGGCTCCTACCCAACAGACTCCCCAGCAGAGCGACCCGTGGAAATGAAGGCAGAACATCAGCCTCCAGCCCTAGGGTGGTCCTACCTTCTGAGAATAAAACCCACACACTCCTCCTCAGGGCCTCCCCCAAGGCTGCATCCTCCAGCACTTGGGGCCTCCGTAGGAGATATCTTAGGTGGGTACAGCATGGCCTGCCCTCTCCTTGGAGCCTAATGGCCCAGATCTCAGTCATTTAAATCCACACCCATCCTTTTCCACACTGATTCACGCTCTCTGCCCCACCCCTGCCTTCTGCCCTCCCTGAAAGACATCTCGGTGGAGGTTAGAAGACAGCTGGAAGCTCACGAGGTCCTCCTGGCAGGCAAGGATGCAACAACCCCAAGGGCCCTGCCCCTTCTGTCCCCCCCTCCTTCCCCAGCTGCCCTAGACCAGAGGCTACCCACATGGCTACCTGGAAGGGCTGCCTCCCTGGCCCTGCTGCCACATGGAGAACCTCACCGGGAACTTGAAGGTGTCCACTGAGACCTGGTTCTCCATGGAGTCCAGAGAGGGCCGGCAGGCACCAGATGAGGAGTAGCTGACCGGAAAAGCTTGGGCGGGTCGACAGAAGGTCATCTCAGCCGAGGCAATGGGCGGCTTGTGGGCATTCTTGCGGTAGCGGTGGATGCAGAAGGTGGACAGCAGCACAGACAGCAGCACAGATACGATGGAGAAGACCACAGCTGCCGTGATCACTGTGCAGCAGAGGTCATCACGCAGGGTGTCTGCGGGCGAGTAGGGGCTGTGAGAGTAGACACCCCACAAGGGGGACCCCCAATACCCAACAGAGCCACACCTGTGACAGCCAGGAAGTGGCTGCTGTGACCGACTGTGAGCTGCCTGCCAACACTCCTGACCCATGGCAGGTACTGTTCTGTATGTTTTTGCTACAAGAGACTATTATTGCCCTTTTCTGGAAGGAATGAGCATTTATAAACATCCTGCCTGAGGTCACACACCAGAGGTTGTGCACCCCTGCACCTCCCCCACCCTGGAACGTTGCACTGAAGCCAGAGGCCCAGGGGCCCGGGGGGTGGGAGAAGTTCTTCTCCTGCATTCCTAATATCTTCTGTATTTTCTTCATGTTCAATATATAGTGGAGAGGAAAGACAAGTGGCCCAGGATCTGGGCCATGCAATGACCACCCAAATGCCAGAAAAGCTCCCCATGTGTTCAGTGGGGCCCCCCTGTTCTAGAAGAAGCACCTGGAGGGTGCTGGGAGGGGGGACCCAGCTGGCCAATGCCACAGGCCCAGGAAAGGCTCTACACAGGCACAGTCTGAGGAGATGCTGAGCTATTTGGTGGAATAACTAGTTTTCCAGCCCAATCTTTATTATAGAACTTGAGGCCAGGGAATTCTTTGGTGGTCCAGCAGTTAGGACAAGGAGCTTTCACGGCTGTGGCCAAGATTCAATCCCTGGTTGGGCACCTAAGATCCCATAAGCCTTGCCAAAAAAAAAAAAAAAGGAACTTCGGGCCACAAGGCAGTCTTAGTAGCCTTGAGCCAGCTCCTTGTCTGCACACATGGGGGAACCAAGACCCCAGGGAAGGAGGAAGATCTCCTAGGTTTCTCTTCCTTCCTGCAATCTTCTCCCTTGCTCCCTGGAGGCTCAGGGAGGTGTGGGGATCCCGGCCAGCTGTGCCCCCCACCCCCCCACCCCCAATGCACCTTGGCTATCCTCCGGCTCGCAGAAGCACTTCTTCTTCTCAGGGAAGCAGTTGCAGATACCGAAGCCAGCTTTAATCCCCCGGCGCTCCCCAGGTTCGTGCCCACCAATGATGCTGCCGCCCCCTGAGGACAGACACCACCCACTCAGCAGCCCACTCTCAGCCTCCAGGGGGACCTGGCCAGCCAGGACCACCAGACAGGATCATGAGAGGCCCCTCCCCACCTGATGTCAGCACTCTCACGCCCAGGGAGCACAGTGAGATCAGAAGTCTAGGTCACCCCAGGCAAGAGCCTCAGCATGCATGCATGTGTGCTAAGTCGCTTCAGTCAGGTCGACTCTTTGCAACACTGTGGACTGTAGCCCACCAAGCTCCTCTGTCCATGAGATTCTCCAGGCAAAAATACTGGAGTGGGTCACCAGGCCCTTCTTCAGGGGATCTTCCCAATCCAGAGATCAAACCTGCGCATCTCCTACATTGGCAGGTGGGTTTCTTTACCACTAGCGCCATCTGGGAAGCCCCAGTTGCAGCATGATGAGCCCCCAAACCAGCTCCCTGGCTGCAGCAGGTGAGAGGAGGAACCCACAGGCTGCCCTGGGCCCAGGTCAAGGTCCACACTTGGTTACTTTTCAGAAGCAGAAAAGGGGCAGAGGGGGCAGCTGGCAGTCAGCAAAACGGGGGACAGGGAGTCGTGCCCCATGAGTTGGCTAGAGCAACACTGGAAGGGTGTGGGTCAAGCCAGCAAGCTCTAATTTGGGGGGAGGAGCGCCTTTATTAAAAAAAAATGTTAGGAAAGGGCTCAGCACGCAAAACCCAGAAGCTTGGCTGGTCTGGCTGAAATGCAGGTGAGAGTCCAAGCCCCTTTAGCTTGTTACTCCCCCCACCCAATCAGGCTCCTGCTCGCTCAGAGTCACGGTGCAGGCTCATCGGGCTGCTTACGGAGGCAGTCCTTGGGGCAGATGTTGGGGTCTCTGCTCTCCACGGCATCACAGTGTCCATCGGGGCAGGTCCTGATGCTGGGGGAGCAGGTGGAGAAGTTCCTGGTTATCCCTACAACACAGAGTGGGCAGTTATGACCACAAGGGAGCAGCTGCCCTGTTCAGACTGCAGAGCCAGGAGGGTCATACCCCAGGGCCTTCCAGGTCAACCCTGTACCCCACCCCATCCCCTGCAAGGAAGAGCAAACTGAGATCTGAGCAGAGAAGAATCACACACAGAGCCCTACCAGCAGGGCATCCCTGAGGTACAGGGCAGCCAGGATGGTGGGGGCCAGAGGAGCCAGGCAGTCCCAGAGCTGTGCCAGGCTCACATCAGAGAGGCCAGAAGAGACCAGATGAGGCTGGGACCCTCTCTAGGCTGCACTGTGGGTGGGACCCTCAGATTGGTGGGCCCAGCTGGCAGCCAGTTACTGTCCACACCCAAGGCTGCTCAGGTCCCTCCTATTTGGGTCCATGTCCCCTGGGCTGGGAACTCCTGGGTAGAGCCTCTCTGAAGACCACTTTGGATATTTTGAATTATTTTAAGGTTTGTGTTTTCATGAAGTAAAGCCAACCATAAATGACATGTCAACAGTGTAGTCTACCTTAATTCCTCCACTTCTTGGATGCACAGTAATATTACCAAGAGATCTTCGAAAAGTGTCTGTGAACTATGTGTTTAAAAGCATTGGGTGAATGGGGGAAGAGTGGGGAGAAGGGATAGTCAGGGAGTTTGGGATACACATGTATACACACTATATTTAAAATAACCAACCAGAACCTACTGTATAGCACATGGAACTCTGCTCAATATGCTATAAAAACCTCAACGGAAAAAGGATTCGAAAAAGAATATATACACGTATATGTATACCTGAATCACTATGCTGTACACTGGAAACTGACACAACATTGTTCATCAACTATGCTCCAATATAACATAAAAAGTTAAAAAAAAAGAGAAGGCATTGGGTGAATATAGTGGCTCAGATAGTAAAGCGTCTGCCTGTAATGCTGGAGACCTGAGTTTGATCTCTGGCTTGGGACAGTCCCTGGAGAAGGAAATGGCTACCACTCCAGTATTCTTGTCAGAGAATTCCATGGACAGAGGAGCCTGGTGGGCTACAGTCCACAGAGTCCCAAAGAGTCAGACACGAGTGAGCGACTAACACTTTCAATTTCACATTCACAACTGCACATGTATTTATGTGTATATGGGTAGAGAAATGGATATATACATGTTAATTACCATCTGGTTTAGGCACCAATACAGAAATTCAGAATTTTAGAATAAAGTAAAAAGAAAACACACACATCTCAACTTTGGCCCCGACCTTCTCAAGTCCAGAGCGAGCTCAGTCTCAGGCACCTGTGATCCCATCGGTGATAAACAGTTGGAAGGTTCTCTGTTCCCTGCGCTCGTGACCACCCTCTCCTGGCATCAGGAGCCACGGCAGGGACCAAGCGCAGGGGAGGACTAGATGGGCAGGGGTGGGGGGTGTCACAGAGGCTGGCAGGGCCTGCATGCACAGACCCTACTCCCCCTCAGCCCCCATCACACTCCCCACCGCCTGGCTCTGCCCAGGGCCTACCTTTGCCATCTCCCTGTCTCCACTCGCACCTGCCTGTCAGAGAGCCCAGGCCACCGCATTCCTCACATTCGGGCTGCCTCTTGCTGACCACGCAGGACAGGGGGCAGCCAGGCTCTTCAGGCATGTCTAGGGGTGGCAGAAAGCAGTCATGGGGGGCCAGCCTGCCATGGGCACCCATGGGTGCAGGCAGCACTGGCTGGAGCTGTCCCGAGTTGAGCCCAGAGAGGAGGCAGTCACTAAACTCTGGGGGCGCAGGGTAGTGAGGGGGCTGCTGGGGGAGGGGTGGCATCATAGTCACACAGCAGGGGCAGCTAAGGGGCTGAGTATGGAGTGGGGATGGGAGGTGGCCAGACTCATCCAGGGACACGCAGGACACCCAATTAAACTTGAACTTCAGAGAACAGTGAATACCTGCTTTGTGTAAATATGGCCCTAATATCACAGGGACATAGGGGAGTTTGTCTTCTAATTCACTGCAAAGGCTGCACGAGATGTACTTACACCACAATAATTGCTTGTTGTTTACCTGAAATTCACACTCAACCTGGGTCCTATATTGTACCTGGCAGCCCTAAAACAAGTGCACAGGTAGGTCCTGCTGACAGAGGCGATGGGCAGCAGCGGCCACCCACAATGCTGTCACACTGGACTAAACTGTGTCATACCTCCCCCATCATCCTTCCAGTGCAGCTGTGCGCTGTTTTCTCATCTTACAGAGAAGGAGGCTCAAGAAAGCCCACTGGTCAGTGACGGGGTATAGGACGGCACCCTTCTGCAGGAACAGCCCGAGGCTCTGCCACGCCCCATCCACCCTGACCCTTCCCGCAGCCGGGCACTCACACATCCCTTCCACGGTAACGAGCAGCAGGGCCTGGGCTTGCTGGTGGGTTGGTTTCTCGGTGGCCACCACTGTGTACTGGAGCTGGGAACACTCGGGCCGCTGCAAGGCCTCCGTGTCATTCACGAACAGGGTCCCCGAGGTGTCCTCAGCTGAGGTGACCATCCCCAGGGCGCTGCAGTTGGCGCTGGAGGGCTGCAGCCTGTACTGCACTTGGATGCCGCTGAACTCCTGGCAGTTTTCCACGCAGACTTTCCCAATCTAGGCATGGGATCACGGAACCCTTAGCCAGGTGAGTAGACCACCTGGGACAGTGGCTGGAGGGGCTCCATGCCAGCTGAGTCCCAGGACAGTTTCCCACTCAGCCCAGAGATGGTGGCCCCCAATCTCCCCATCCTCCATGCCCCTGGAATCTGCAGACCCATCTGCCTGCCTGGCCTGGCCTGGCCCTGCGCAGACCATGACACCACCCTTCATCCCTGCTCCTGGGAGCCGGAGGTGAAAAGAACACAGGGTGCCGGGCTTTGGTTTAGGGACTGGCCCTCCAGGGAGGCGCTTGCTGGCTTGCCCGGCTCACCCCTCACTTGCTCCCTCATTTGGGCACAGAGGCAGCCTGGATGCCTCCCACACACCTCCCTCCCCTCTGGGCAGGGGCCGTCGTGCTCTGGGCACCACTAGGGTCCATCCTCAGTGTCCTGCCTGGGTCACCTGCCTGGTCAGCCAGAGCACAGCACCCGGGCCATAATTCACACAGCAGGGTTGCTGTCCCACCCAGGTCCTGGAGCCTCCTCCGAGACTTGGGCCGGAACCCCTGGGAGAGAAGGGATACTTCTCCAGGGATGCCTCATGGCCACAGTGGTCACTGGGGCCTGAACTCTCCTTTTCCCTCCCTCACCACCCAAGGTGGAGTTAGGGCTGCTGGGGCTTGAGATCAGAAGCTCTGACCAGTCAAGGTCGAGGGCTGCGGGCCTGGCGGCAGTGATGGCACAGGGCCCCCTGCTTGCAGCCACAGGCCAGGCCCTTGCTCAGCCTTGCTCAGGCCCAGGGCAGAGCCAGGCTCCACCAAGCCCACTCCTCATACCACAACAAAACCACCTCCTAGGCTCCGAGCACTTCCTTGTACAGAGCAGGTTCACTTCCACTTTCTCCTGTGATCCTCAAAATTGCCTGAGATCACCACCTTCAATTTATAATCATGAATACTAAGGGGGGGCTGGTGAGAGACAGCAGTGTGTGTAAGGCTGGGCCAAGACTCGGGTCTCTGCACCCTCGTGAGTCCAGGCACAGGGAAAGACTTAGTCATCAGGGGTGGGCGGTGTTGCAGAGGCTGGCAGGGCCCGCCCTCTCAGACCCCACTCCCACTCAGCCCTCATCACCCTCCCCACTGCCTGGCTCTGCTGACACACCCCTGGCAATGCCTATGCCTGCCTCAGCCCCCCTGGACACCCCTCAGGGCCCCCTGCTTCGTCACCTCTCACCAGCCTTGCCCTCTGCTTCCAGGAAAGGCCTGGCGGGGGTGGCAAGTGGGGTGGCCTGGCCACGTCCAAGGATGTGGCTCTTCTTGTGCTGGGTCCTAAGTGGCTGCCAGGAGCGGAGGTGGCATGGGAACCAACCACAGAAACTGGCAAAGCCACTGTCCTAATTAGGAGATGACCCTAAATGGGATATTCTAAAGGGCACATGGCCACAGCTATGCCATTAGGAGAATGCAGTATGTTAAGTCATGCCTGCCATAACTGCAAGTAAACTTTAAAAAGTGCTTCAGAGAAACATTCTAGAAAGAATTGCACCAAAACGTTAAACACTGGCTGATATGAGGAAAAGAGATCACTCTTATCTATCCCTTATATCCTTTTGATGAATTCTTACCACTTCCCTTTTTTTCTACTTCTAATCACTATTTTCTGATGACAAATGCAAAATAAGCTCTAGCAAACAGACTTGCAGGAAAGTAGGAAATAGAAGCACTTCCTGTCTTTCCTTGCAGAGGTCTCCACTAATGCCTATGTTTGCACACTTGGAAATTTCTGGCAATGAAGACTTGGTTTTGAACATATGGAGCCACCTAAGACCAATACTTCTGCAAACTACTTTTCCCACTTCATTCACCAGGAATGTCTTTCCAAGTCAGCATAGATTTAACTGGCACTGCTCTTTCATTAGTAAAAAATGTAAACATGCTGAGAAGGGAGAGGGCAAAGAGGGGCCCACAAAGCCCACCAGCCCCACTCCTTTCTCCCACGGCCTTAGCCTCCTTGGCTTTGTGCCTGTTGCTCCCCAGGGCCACTCTGTGTGCTCAGGGAGGTGGTGTCCCCCATGTGACCCCATCCTGGGAGTCCCTGCTCCTCCATTCCCCTCCCCAGGCTGGCAAGAGGCCAGGAGCTCACCTGGGCAAAGCGGTGGGCCCGCCGGCTCACGGAGAAGGAGTAGGCACTGGGCAGGCTCAGGCTGATGGGCAGCACGGACACATTGAAGTGGAGGAGGACGACACCCTCCCCCAGGCCCTGGAAGTCTGAGTCGTTGACCAGCACGGCCAGCTGCACAGCCCAGCTCTCCGAGATGGGGAGGCTCTGGTTGAGAACCAGCCCTGCAGGTGGAGGCATGTGATGATAGGTAGGGGCCCTGCCCAGGGTGGAGACCACTGCCCCACGATGCTGCACATCTCCCCTGCAAAGCATTCCCTGGACACATGGGCATACGTGTGACAACAGGTACTTCTACCCACACGGTACACAGACAACAGACCTGGCTGTAGGCACTAAGGTTGAAATATTTTAAATGTGAGTCACTGTGCTGAGCTGAGCCCAGAAGACCCTCCTCAGCTGGGAGGTAACCTCAGTGAGGTGTGTGTGTGTGTGCATGTGTATAAGAAAGATGCATGTCAGGGCAAGGACACACAGGTAAAGACCCACCACCACCACCAGCAAGGTCCCAGAAAGACCGTCCTGGCCCCTGAGAACTTCTCGCAACAGTACCAGCCTCCTATGGACCCTCAGATTCCACAGGCCTCAAGCACCCAGGAGCTTCCACACTCCTGAGCAGTCACCGTGTGCCAAGGCTAAGATCCCCATTTAGTGGAGTACAAAGGAGGCGAGGATCTCTGGGTGCACATGGCATACAGAGTGAGTGTGCAGGGGCAAGGATGACATTTTCCCTTGCACAGAATAGAGGTCATCAGAGCTTGGTGAGGAAGAAGACAGGAAATAGGATTAGGTCAGGCAGAAAGGGGTAAAGGCACCAGTGATCCTGGGTTCCCCAGAAGCAGGCCTCCAAACAAGGATCCAAGCACAAGTGGCATATTTGAAAGGTGATCCTACAAAACATAGGCAGGAGAGCAGGCGAGGGAGGTGGGGAGGTTTGGCAACTGATGAGGACACCCAATCCTGCAGGTGAGCCCTGGGGGCACGTGGTGCTTAGCCCTGAGGGTGGGCACATTTCAGAAGTCAGACAGGACAGTCATCCCAGAACCCTCCAATTTGAGGGCACAGAGCTGCTACTGGACATCAACTCCTGTTAGTGGAGAGTTGCTGGGGGGGGGTGGTTAAGGATCCCTGGGCACTTGGGCACCTAGGAGGTTGCGGTGAGCCCTGGCGTGGTCAGCACAGGGTAGTGTGGTGGGGGTCCTGCCAGGGTCAGCCTTGGCCTTGGGGCAGTTCAGCGAGAAAGGACAGCCTGTAAACACCCACCAAGGTGGCCAAGGTGAGCCCAGCAGAGACAAAGGCTGGGAAGAGGGTTGGAAGGGGTGGCCACCTGGGGCTGAGAGGGCCAGGACAGGTGTCTACTTGTGCAGGGTGCTGCCCTGCCCAAGGAAAGCAGGTCGCCAGTTCCCCAGGGGGCCCTGTCAGGCCACACTGGTCCCCTCTTACTGTAGTCATGCACGGTTGCCCGCACAAAGCTGCCGTTGGCCTGGGCCAAGGTCTCATTGGGCATGTGCTCCACTCGGAAGGTCCGGAGGGCCTTGGCATCCCCAGAGAGCAGCGTGTTCGTGTACCGTCTCAGGAGCTCCCCAGAGGCTGGCACCACGTCTGCATCGAAGACACGTAACGTGGCTACCACTGTGCCCTGCAAAGAATATGGGGGCCAGTCAGGGCCCCGAAAGCCAGAGCCCATAGGAGGGCATGTGCCCTGCAGGTGGATCAGGTGTGTGCGGTCAGAGCTGGCTCCAGGGACAGCCTGACCAGGGTTCAAGCTGCAAGGGGCCCCCAGCCAGCCTGCTTGTCACCCTTCCTGGGCCACTGCACCTCACCTCTGCAACAGGTGCAATGGCATCTCCAGACTTCCCATGATTATGGGTTAGAACAGATGCCCTGGTGCTCTGTGGAAGACCTCATTCAGGTCCCCACAGTGCAGAGTGGGCACCCCCACTCTCCTTCCAGGAAGCTGGGCCCCGCACAGTGGAGAAGTTAGCTCAATGTCATGCAGTGACAGATGACAGAGCTGGGACCTAAGCACAGTGTCCACCAGAATGCTCTCCTACAGCTTCTTCTGTACCCCAGGCTAGATGGGGTCATGAGGGGGGTTCTGAGTAAAGCCACATGTCATCTCTGCTCTCACTCCTGGCCAAGCTCCACAGTGTTACCATGGAGCTGCCCCGCCAGGCTCATGGGACACTTCCCTACTCCATGTGCTTTCCTCTTGCCCATCCATCCACCAAACCTGCTCCCTGGGTGTCCAGAGAAGCAGGCAACCACAGCATATCCGACCCCGACCCTCCCCTTGCTCCCGCCAGCCTGCCGGCTGCAGGACAGCCCAGGGCCCAGCAGGTGGCAGTCACGCTCCGCCTGCACAGGCAAGAGGAAGGCGGGGCCCCGATGGGAGGGGCGGCGCAGGGACACCCCTGCCGGATCCACTGGCCTGTCTTCCTCCACTCCGGGGTACCCTCCCTGAACTCACTGGCCCTCCCTTGAGGGGCTGACAGCCCGAAGAAGGGAACACCCTCCTGGCAGATGTCCTCTCCGTCTCCTTGGGGCAGTGTGCCCCGCCTCTGCAGTACCACAGTTGTGCCCCTCTGATGCGAGCCCTGATGGTTGAGTCAGAGGCTGGGCACCCTTACCCTCAACCCCACCGGCACCCCAACCCCTCCCCTCACCCGCTTCCCAGGGCAGAGGTCAGCTCGGGGCCAGCGGGGCTGGTCCTCTCTCCTCCTCAGCTGTCCTGGAAACCAACAAAACCCCAACAGACAGACTGATGGACAAATGAAAGACGAATAACCACAGTGATGGTCAGCCACATGTCTGGATGGCTAGATGGACAGCTGAATAGACCGAGGAACAAATGACGAATGGAGAGACCCAGATGCACAACAAAGAGATGACAGACACTAGAGAAGCACCAGACAAACGCATAGGCACCTCCTTCCGCTTGAACTCCACCACCGCGCTGGCACTGTCGACGCCCCCGAAGAAGGTGGGCGCAGAGTCGTCCTCGTCGTACACGGTCACAGGGAAGGGCACCATCACCTCCTCCTCGCGCATGCCCATGCGAACCGTGCACGCGGCCACCAGCTCATACTTCTCCCGCTGCTCACGGTCCAGGGTCCAGCGCGTGCTCACCTCCAGGCTGTCCAGATCGCAGCGGAAAGGCAGACTCTCACCTGAGCACCAAACAGACCAGCAACCCCAGGATGACCCTGAGCTGAGGGGAGGGTGAGCTGCCTTCCTCAGGGCCCCACAGGGAGCAGTGTGCAAGAGGAGACAGAGCTGGGGTGCATGCTGGGCCTGGGCCATGGCCCCTCTTCAGCTTCCACAGTGGAGCACAGCCTCCAAGCACAGTTTGCAGTGGAGATTATGCTCTGAGCATCACTGTGCCTGCAGCCTGCACTGGTGCTGATAGGGAAGAGCAGGGACCAGGAGGTCTGCCTCAGGTCCTCAACCCAATCACCTAGGAGGGCACACCCCTTCACACACCCTGCCTGCCTCCTCTGTGGCGAGGGCTGGCACCAGTCACGCTGCAGGCCCAGAGATCCAGCTCCTAGCGTTTGCTGGTATCTGAAAAACTGTCAGGAATTTTCTTAACTGTGGAAGCAAGACATGCTCATTTTAGAGAATGTGAGAAAAAAGCCACAATTCCACCACTTGAAAACCAACATTGGGGACATCTGGTGTAATTTCATGTTAACACACAAATATTTCTGACTGCCTGGTTTGGATCCCTGCCCTATACACCTGCAGGCTGCGTGGCCTGAGGCTGATGGTTCTGTCTCTGTTCTTCAGCTTCCTCGCCAGAAGATGAAGTGAAGTGAGAGTTGCTCAGTCATGTCTGACTCTGCGACCCCATGGACTATACAGTTCATGGAATTCTGTAGGCCAGAATATTGGAGTGGGTAGCCGTTCCCTTTTCCAAGGGGGTCTTCCCAACCCAGGGATTGAACCCAGGTCTCCCACACTGCAGGTAGATTTTCTATCAGCTGAGCCACCAGGGAAGCCCCAGAAGATGAGATGCTGTGTGTGTTCATCGCCAGACACTGCTGTAAGTTCAATGACTAACTGCAACCTGGTGAGGGGAGGACCAGTAATAACAATATACTCTTCAACCCAAGCCTGTCCTCGAATTCATCCTCCAGAAAGGACCCAGAAAGGGGGAAAAGCTGAACGCTTGAAGGTCAACAGTGACCACCCCATAGCCAACCTCAGGAGGGCTGTCAACTCCACTTGGTGGAAAATCACATCAGAGCCACATATTACATGTGAACTACACATTTCCCTGTATTGCTTATGGTTACAAAAATGGCTTTTCTTTTTAAGCGAAAAAGGCAGCACACTAAACCATATGCTTTGGGGACAATTTTGTACAAAGACATCCATCCCTGTGGCAGGATAAATGAAGGGATGTGGAAGTGTGAGTGACTACTTTCCTTACACTACTGAGTGCTCCTTTAACGTTATGACCATGTGTGGGTGCCATCAACCTGGGGGGAATCCAGGCTTCACTTACCAGCCATCCAGCATAAAAGTGTCCCCTTTAAGTCCCCTTTAAACTGTCCAATGGCACCTCACACACAGCGGCTCAGTTGCCTTCTCTCATCTCCACTCGGATCCAGTGCCCTTCCCCTACCCCATATCCATGTGGCTTCCCCAGGGCCATCGTGTGGTAGGACTATCTTGTGACAAGGTCCACTGTCCTTACAGTGGCTCAGGCGGAATCCTGGAACCATGCTTGGTCCCCTTGTGAATCTCTCAACACCCCACATTCAACTCCCCAGAAAATCTTGCTGGATCTTCCTGCAAAAACATGCCCAGAATCTGCCTGCTTCTTGTGGCCTAAAGGCTTTCACCCTCAACCCCAGTCCTCATCCTCTCACTCAAGGATGTCTCCTGCCTCTTCATAGTTTTCCTGCTTCCTCCAAACCACTCGCCCCAAATCATTTCGAACACATCAGCCCGACTAACCTTTTAAAGTAAGTTATATCCTGTCAATGACACCCTCCCCCCACTCCTGAAAACACCTTCTATGGCTCCCTAGTCCCCTCATCAGGAAGTCCTGCCCCCTCCCTTGCATTTTTCTGCCCTCAGCAGCCTCTGCCCTCCCCTCCAGCCGCACCTCCCCCTCCGCACTTTTGAATGAGCTCGCCCTGCTTGCTGGGCACCCTCCTTTACCTTGCTCCAGACACCTGATTTAGGACAGTGGTCTCCACCAGTCCGTGCCTTCTCAGCATTACCTCCCACCTGGTCCCTTCAGAGGCCACCCAACGTCCTTAGCGCCTGTGTGGTCTCCACCTGCCCCAGGCATTGAAGGTCCAGACAGGCAGGATTTGGGCCTGAACTTGTTCACTGTTTCATCCCTGGTCCCTAGAACCATGCCTGGCCTGTGGCCAGCATACATGAGATACACGTGGACCTCTGAATGAATGGATGATGGGGTGGTGTAGTCAACTTGGACGGCTCATGTAGAGGAACTGCAGGGCCATGCCTGGCACTCGGCAGGCATCGAGGAAGGCTCCATGCGGCTGGCACTCACCTCCCAGGAGCCTGTAGGCCACACTGACGTTGGGGCAGAGGAACTGCACGGGCAGCAGGCAGAACTGGTGGAAGGTGCCAGGGGGCCTGTTCTCCCGGATGCGGAAGGACAGGCCTGACTCAGGGAAGCAGAGCTCCCGGGGCTTGAGGGCGCCGCAAGCTGGGAAGGAGGCATTGATGATGGAGAAGTACACTCGGGCACAGCCTGGCCACTGGCACTCGCCCTCACGTAGGGATGTGGGTGACAGGAAGACCCGCAGGTAGATGGTAAGCAGCGGGAAGCCGCCCTCTGCAGAGACAAGTCAGGCCCCGCCAGGGTGTCAGCCACACCTGCCCAGCTGGGATCTGAATGGGGAGAGGGCAGGAGCTCCGGGCTGGTGCAAAGCCTAGTCCTCACCAAGGCTAGCAGGGCTCTGCTGGGAACCCCGCCCTGCCCCCTACCTCCTGCTTGCCCCCTACGGCCCTGGACTTGGGATCTGGCAGCCTCAGGGCCCTATGGCTCTGCTCCCTCATCCTGGGGGGTGCCTCACAGGTCCATCTCTCTGATTATTCCAAATCTCAGTTCAAATACCCTTCCTCAGAGAGGTGCGCTGAACCCTGGGTCTAAGATGGAGTGCTTCCCCAAGGCAGGCTCTTGGCACCTCAGGTGACCTCCCTTCCCTCCCTCACCCACTACCCCAACCACTTTCTTTCTTTTCTCACTTTTAAAAACACTACAGGGGTGGAATTGGGTGGGAGGGGGGAGAGAGGTTCAAGAGGGAGGGGACATATGTATACCTATGGCTGATTCATTGTGATGTATGGCAGAAGCCAACACAATACTGTAATTATCCCTCAATTAAAAATAAATAAAACACTTATTCTATTCTATTTTTGCCAGTGTTGCTGCTTGTGGGATCTTAGTTCCCTGACCAGGGACTGAACCCAAGACCTCAACAATGAAAGCTCAGAGTCCTAACCACGGGACCCCCAGGGAATTCCATGCCACCCCTGCAGAGACACAGACTTCCCCAGCACCTAGAGAGGGGATTTCTGGCAAATTCCATCATGGAGGCACCATAGCAACCCCCGTCCAACCCATCTGGATCTCAGCTGGGGCGGGGGCTCTTCCTGGGCCTTCTATCTTAGCTCTAGGTAAGTGTCCCCCTGCTACATCTACTCCTCCCATATTCATCAGTTCTCTGCTTCTTACTAGCCTGTCCTCTGTTGCTCCAGTCCCCTGCTGTGGTTAATAATTCTCCGTATAAACTTTCTCTGTTCTAATTACTGTGATTTCTCTCCTGACTAGAGCTGGCAGGTGCATGAGGCTGCTCTCCAATCACGAACAGAACAGGCCTCCTATGAAACTCAGACCCTTGGCAAATTTCACTCTGGCAGTACTGTTCACAGCAGAGTGTCTGCCTCTCAGCACTCACAGGAGCTCAGAGCTGGCGTGAGGGCCCAGGGAGGCCATGTCTATAGAGCAAGAGGTGGGGTTGTGATCACCATTTGGTGCCACAAGGCAGAACTCTGCTCCACAAACAACCTCCTCCCAGTACCAGGGTCACACATGGCCTTCACTCCAGCTTGGACCCCTGCTCTGAGAAGCCGTCCAGGCCTTCCTCCTGCTCCACTTTCCTCCCCGGCACCAGGCCCCAGTCCTCACCAGGTGCCAAGAGCAGCCTGCTGCTGATGGTAAGGTGGGCTTTCTGTGCAAACAGCTGCTTCTCCACCAAGTTCCAGATCATCCACTAAATCAAGATCTTGGGATGTCTCTAGCCTTTCTTAACCCTTCTCTCACAACCCCACATCTCTGTTAATCCAACTGGAAGACATTTGGAGCCAGCATGGAGAGAGCCCCTCAAGTCCTCCACATAAGTTCTCCAAAATCCCAACAGCCTCAGGAGGCCTGAGGGTCATCAGTGGTCCTCAAGCTCATCCTGGCTCCCTCACGGGCTGGACAAAGAGGACAGGCCAGCCCCATCTCACTTGCTCCACTCTTACACAGCAGGAGTCGTAGGAGCTGTGTGATGGGCTCTAAGGAAGGACCAGGTGAGGGCAGGGCGGGGTGGGTAATGAGGCATGTGGGGGCGGGGTCAGGGCCGCCCCCTTACTGCGGATGTTGAGCTTCTCCCAGGAGCTGTGGTCCAGGCTCTGGTTAAGGTAGAGAAGCCCCGTGTCCTCCTGGATGCGGACCCAGTCATTCTCGTGCAGCCGCGTGTGGTAGGCGCTGTAGAGGTGCTAGCCCAGGCGGAAGCTGGGCATCTCCTCTGGCACGTCCTGCAGGGCATGGACATAGAGCAGGGGCGTGCCGGCCGGCTGGTCCACGTATAGCTTCTCCCAGTAAGCGTCCCTGGAGAAGTAGAGTCCCAGCGGGGCTGTGGGAGGCAGGGAAACACGTGAGGGAAGGAGGGACTGAGGGACGACCACGGTGCAGAGCCCAGCAGCCCTCCCAGGCAGATCACCTTTCCCAGCGGCCTAACTTCACATTTTAGTAATAGCTTCCTTGTGGGCCAAAAAAGAAAACTTAGGTCTTTCTCATCTGTATTCCTAAGAACATCAACACACAGTTATCTGTATAGCTAAACACTAGCTGCAAATACACTGCTTTAAAACAGAAAAAGGAGGAAGTGAGGAAGCATAAACAGTTGCAATATCATCCTCGATTACCTGAGATAGATAAGCACGTAAACCACTCGGCTTTCACCCAAGCTTCTGAGCAAATCACCTGGAGCCAGAGTTTTGAAGTGTACAAGACGCTGCCAGACAAGCAGAGCAGGCAGGGGTCCCCAAAGATGAACTAGAGCACTTTATAAGTAACAACATTCGTGCATGCTAAGTCACTTCAGTCGTGTCCAACTCTTTGTAACCCTATGCACTATAGCCCTCCAGTCTCCTCTGTCCTTGGAATCCTCCAGACAAGAATACTGGAGTGGGTTGCCATGCCCTCCTCTAAGAGATCTTACCGACTCAAGGATTGAACCTGCATCACTTACACCTCCTGCATTGGCAGGTGGGTTCTTTACCACTAGTTCCACCTGGGAAGCCCCTGTAAGTAACAAAATCTTCATCTAAAGTCAAACATGCTCCTACCATAGTACCGAAAAATTCCACTCCATTTATCTGAGAAAAATGAAAACATATGTCCGTCTAGTGACTTGTTCACAAATGCTGGGGTTATTCACAGAGCCAAGAACTGGGAAGAACCCAGATGTGTTCCAGCAGGTTATCAGATAACAAACCTCAGTCCATCACACCATGGAACCCTATGCAGTTAGGATGGGGCACAAACTATTGATACACACGACAGCCTGGACACATCTCATAGACATCCTGCTAAGTGGAAGAAGCAGCACAAAAGAATCACATGGCACCATTCCAGACTGATTTTAGGTGACAGAAATCAAACTGGGTACCAGCTGGGGGTAGGGGAGGTAATAGACTGGAAAAGCAGGGGGCATATTCTGGGAAACATACATGTTTCATATCTTGATGGGGTGTGGGTCACACAGGGACATCCATTTGTCAACAACATACAGCCAAGATTTGTGCATTTCAACGTATGTAATTGTGGCCTAAATTTATCACTGAGAGGCTGTGGGTAGAGCTGTAAATGCCATGAGGAAGAGGGATGCTGACCATGGCCACGCTGGGTGAACCAATGGGGCACTCATCCTACTACTCTCTTGACTTGGTGTATGTTCAACATTTTGCATCATAAACAGTTATTTTTAAATAGTAAGAAATTTTAAAAAGATGGATAAATGGGCAGGTGATGCTTTAAAAAAAAACTGAAAACCTGCCAATATTCTCTACAAAGCATAAAAAATACTAACACACAAAGCAAACATGAGAAACATTGTACTTGTGTGTGAGCGATTTCTCTTTTCAATCAATTTGTTTCCACCTACATTCTGCTTCTCTTGCAGCCACCAAGATGAGTGGTTGGTCCACTCCACACCAGTGGAAGATACCCTGGGGCTGCCTGGGTCCTTGAAGACACACTTGTGTGTGGGAAACAATCAAGAGCCAACTAGAGTCAGGTGAGGAGAACTGGTGAAGACCTTTTGGATCCCAAAGTGGTGAAACAGAAGAAAACTGGAAGGTTGCCAGCACTGTGCCAGGCTTCCCAAGGATGACTTCAAAGGCAACCCGGCTGGGAATGCCAACTTGAAGTGTGCATTGATTGGGTCCCACCCACCCAGTGTGGGTGCTGCCCTGCCAAACAGGCTGGACCACGGAGCCAGCAGGAGAGGGAGGGAACAGGAAGAGAAACAGAGGGAGAGAGAGGGAAGGAGGGAAAAGACAAATGGGGCTAAGGACAAAGGTAAGTAAGGCAGAGAGGATGGAGGGGAGAGATGCTCTGGCCAGTAGTCAAAGGCTACTGCACACCCGGCACTAAAGACAGAGATGGAAGGAGGGGGCTGCAGGTACGGAGCTGACTTATTAGACCTTCGGAAAACTGCTCCCTAGGAGTGCTGTCCCTGGAGTGGGACCCAGAATCACTGGGTCTCTGCAGGTGAGGTACTGGGAAGGGCAGCTGAACTCCAAGGAGCTGGCCCTGTGCCCAAGTCAGGCTCTGCGTGTGGCCTTCCTGCCCTGCCACCTCTTGGGGGAAGGGATCCACCCAGAGCATCATGCTGCCTGCCATCCAAGGGGGTGGCAGCTCCAGGAGCCCTAGGAAGAAGTCACTCTGGGGAACTCTGGGGAGGGAGCACTGAGACCTGACTTCCCTTGCCGGGGGTCTCACTGGTAGAGACCACGACAGGAGCCACCCACACATGGCTGGATGCCACCCTCCTGTCCCACAGCCTCCCAACTGGCCACGAGGACATGGACTGCCTCTCAGATACACTCAGAGTGTTCATTTCTTCGGGATTTAGTAGCCAACCCTAGCAGGGATGGGTGGCAGCTCAGAGAACTGTGTCAGCCCCAAATGGCCTCAAGACTGGCCTTGATGCTTCTGTGAAAAGGCAGCCAATGGCACTAGCTCGGAGCAGGCCTTTTACAAGCTGGGCAGAGTGACAGGCCACAGCTGACAGATCCTCCTGCACAGCTAGGATGCACTCCACTGGCTCACGCTTCCTGAGAAGTACACAGTTCGGGGTCCCAAAGAGGACCCTACAGCACTGCTCATACTGCTCTTGTGACAAAGGCAGGAGGGTTCCTGTGGTGTTTCCTCAGCCAACGAGAGGGAAGGGGCAGCTGCTCCCCACCTGTAGTGCACTGAAGCCCCACTGCACTGCCTGGCAGAGTAATAAACCTGGGTCTGCACTCCTCACAGAAATCAGAAGGGCTCCGAGCCCACGGTGGCCCCCTGTCCTGCCCCAGTAAGGCCGGGTCTGGGAAGGCAGATTCAAAGTGGGGGTCAACACCAGACACAGCCCTGCTGCCCCAAAACAAGTGCCTGATTCATAAGCAGCAGCCCAGCTTCCTTTCCCTCCAACACTCCATGAAGGTTGCAAGTCAAAGAGTCTAGGGGGAGCTCTGGGGTGGGCTGTGGGGGGCTGGGGAAGGAGCGCAGAAGCTGATGCTCACAGCCCTGCGGACAGCAAGAGGAGTGGCTTGCTTTTCCCTCCACTGCCACCTTCTCCAGAGGACCTGGCCCACCGCATTCACCCACCCCGCCTCTCAAAGGTGCAGAGTGGGGTGAGCACGGCCAGGTGGACTCACACAGCACGAGGCCAGGCCCCGTGGCACATGGTGACCCTGCATTTTCTTCGCAGCCCCAGATGGAGCTGCTGATGGGATCACTGCTTTGCAAACAGACACCTGGGCAGGACAGAAAGAAAGTTGTTTGTATGCTCGAGGGCACATGTGCAGCCAGCCAGGGGATTGGGATTTGGAGGGCTGTCTTTCCAGCAGCATAGCCCTCACCGGCCTGCTCAACCCCATGTCACATGGTCCAGAACCCACGGTTACTGTGCCCACCCTCCACCCCCACCCCAAGTCCTGGGCAGTGACCGCAAGTCAGGGACACTGGCCTGCAGTAGAAAGCAGCCCCGGAGGGTGCACCATCTTTCGGGAAGGTTGACTTTCTGGCCACAAAGAGAATGAGAGATTTCCCAGTGGCTTGACAGGGTGGTGACCTGGTGGCAGTCCAGGCTTGTGACACCATGCTGGATGGGAAGGGGGCTCTGTGCTGCCAGCCTCCTTCTCATCCTGGCAGAAAGGTGAGCGCCAACCACTAGCGATCTGAGATGCTGCCTTCAGGGCCCCAACCCCAGAGCTGCAGGAGACTCAGTTGGTGGGGAGGGGGAAAGCCCAGGGTGGGTGTGGGTGGGTCCCCCAGATGGCACACAGCCAAGGGCAGCCTGTGTCTGCCAGCCTGCCTGGCCACCAGCTCTCCTTGGTGTGCCAGAGCTCTCCGTGGAGAAGTGAGGTCTGCATTCTGGTCTCCGGAGTACTGTCAAGGATGGTGTGGGACGCCTGCACCCACATCAGCAGAATATCGCGACTTTTGCCTTCTTATTCTCTCAGGATATAATCCCTGTGGCCTCGGTCAGCTGTGCAAGAACTGGCAGCCCTGGGAGCCACCCATGGGGGGTAGGGCTTGCAGATCGGTCTTCTAAGCGGGGGCGAGATGCTCACTCCACCTACCAGGTAGTGAGGAGCAGATCCAGAATAGGGCTCCTCCCCTGGGGCCCCCTTGAGCACATGTACATTCAATGGTCCAGGGGCTGGGAGGTGCCTTGAGCTCCAGGGAGCCCCCACCTCCGAGCTGGTCCAGTCACCACCACACAGACTTCACGTGCAGGATGAGAGCACTGCCTGCTCTCATCTCCGAGCCAGGTCCTACAGGATCCATGTGGGGCCTGGTCTGTTGCTGCCAAAAGTGATTTGTGGGTTGGGCGATGATTGTGAGCAGAAACAGTCTTAAATGCACTTAAAATGCTTCCCAGGTGGTCCCTACTCAGGGCATGGCCGCCTTAATGCTCCTCCTTGTCACAGACACGTTTAGATGGAAAAACACATGGTCCAAGGTAGGGAACGAGGGTGTGGGTGCAGGGCTGGCCTCAGGGGGGTGTAGCCTGGGGAGACCACAGTTCCCCATACTTGGTTTAATGCTCTCCTGTCATTGTCCTAAAATAATTCATAATTCTAGAACAATCTGCATTCTATGGTGGGCCCTACAGATGATGGGGCCAACCCCAGAGGGTGAAGGAGAAGAGCCCGGAAAGGGCCATCAGAGGTGTCCAGTTTCCTGGGGCTGTGCAGCCTCTGTAAAGTTCTAGCCTCCTCTGGGCCTCACTTTCTCTGACTGTGAACAAGAGTAGGGCAGGCTGGGGAGAGGAGGAGCTGGTATAGGCCTCACCTTTGCACAGGTACACGCGGTATGAAGTTCACACTTCCGATTTATAATCACTGGGCAAACCTCTTCACTGCCCCATTAAATAGGTAAGAACACGGAGGCTGGGAGGTGAGAAGACTTCCCATGGTCAAACAGCTGGAGGGTGGGCATCTTGGGGTTTGGACGATGACTAACAAAGCGGCGATGGGACTCAGGAGCAAGGCAGATGCTGGCCCCACCAGGAAGCCCCAGGCCTTGCCAGCTGACCACCCCTCCCTGCTGGCACCGTTTTGCCAGGAAGGGCTTTTTGACCAACCTCTGATGAGAGTCTCCCCTGGAACTTGGGGCAGGTCGACACAGCAGGACTTGTAAAACCTGCCCCACCCACACCTTCCACCCCGAATGCTGCTGGGTGACAGGGTCCTCCCCCAACACCTAGTCCCACGTTTCTGCCTCGACAGATATTGCCAGCACCACGTGGGGTTCTGGCCCCTCAAGTTGCCCTGGCATCACACCAGAGGGTGAGGAGCTGGGCTTTGCTCTCACAGGAGTGGGGATGGGTCCCACACTGCTCATGACATACCTGCCAAAGGTCCTGGCTGCTGCTCGCATTTGCAGAGACCCCAGGCCCCCTTCATGGCATGTGTGTGTATATGCATGAATGTGTATGCACAGGTATGCAGCAGATGGAAACAGAGACAGGCATGTGGGCCCAAGGCCCCATATGCTCCCACCCTGCCCCACCCCTGCAGGAGAAGATGTGCAACTAACACTCAGTGGGGACAGCGGGCTGTCCTGTTCCAAGGAGGGCCTCCTCCAGCATCTTTACAAGCAGAGCCACCAGGCATGGATGGTCTCATTCGGCACACGCAGTCACCAGCCTTTTTGTATCCTGGAAAGGCAGTCTTCAATGCTCCACACCTGGCTGGATGTGTCATTTACTCACATTTGTATGCAGAGAGAAGCAGGCCCAAGTCTCTACTTCACTTTCACTCATTCAACTGTCCACAAGCTCAGCCCTGTGTGAACACTCACACATGAACACTGGTCATACTCGTACACATTCTCAGACCCACACAGAAGCTGTGAGTGCCCTCCTGTGCGGTGGAGAACCACACAGGTGGACGAGGGTTTCTGGTTGTCATCCCTCACTTCTGCAGCACATTGTGGGGACATCCTGCATGCTCTGCCTCAGTCCATGCCAAATGCACGCAGCCCCTTGGCGCCAATGTAGCCCACGCCCTTGCCCCGCGATCACCTCCCATAGCCCCCAGATGCACCCATCACCAGCCTTTGTGCACCAGCCTCAGCTCCCCCGTGTACTGGAGGGTCACCTCCCGCTGGCCCCCGAGGCTGCAGACCAGTCCTGGCCCCTGCAACCCAGCCAACTTCTCAATATGCAGTGAGCTGTGACCCCACTCTGGGGAGGGAGCCCCTTCCCCAAGCTCCTGCCCTCTGCCTCAGGGTGGCCCACAGCTCTCTTACACTCATCACTGCCGATCAACTCTTATGTTAACCTCCTCTGGTCCAGTCGCTGTGTGGGTGTCTCTGGATTGGACCCAGACTGATACACACATCTCTCTTACACTTAGCATGTCACATGCACATTCTCTCACACTGTTGCAGACCCACCCCCACCTCCCCCATCTTCTTGCTCATTTAGTGAGACATACCGAGCCTACCCAGTCCTAACTGCAGGCTCACCTCACCAGTGCCCCCTGGTCAGCCCTGGCCATGAGAGGCCATGCACAACTCCCCTGAGGTTCCTTTGACCTCCTTGCTACCCTCGACTGAGGATGTGCTGCCAGTCTGACCATACCAACCCAGATCCAGGCAGGTGCTTCCTAACTGGGCACCCTTGACTAGAGTGAGTGGCAGTCACCGTGGTCATCCCACACAAGGCCCCAGACAACCAATGTCCTAGGACTGCAATGTAAAAGCCAGAATTTGGGGCTCTCAAGAAAAAAACACATGGCAAGATGGTCTGATCTAAGAACTGAGTGGGGTGACAATAGTGCCCACATGTGTGTGCAAGGCAGTACCTTCCCGCAGAATCCACTCACCGGGCAGCCCTGCTCCTGCCTGTGACGAGCACCAGATCCTGCAGATGACAGCTTTATTATGGCCCAGCACAATCTCCTTAACAGACGGTGGTTTCCTAATGCCATCACTTCTGCAGGAACAGGAAGCAGACCTCATGGACTCCTCCCCAGGGACTGCCCCTCTCCCTGAGGGCCAGCTGTCCCTGTGGAGGGTCCCCCTAGCCCCACCGCCCAGACAGCAACTTTTGGCACCATTATCCTCTCCTCGTCCACCCCATGCCCCTCCTCTCATATCCTGTTCACATTTTCTCTTTATTCTAGTTGAATATTTGACATGTACAAGCAGTATATTTTGCAGAACATTTATGTCAAAATAGTGTTCTGCAACAAACACTCATGAACCTGTGGCCAACTTAACTGGACGTTTAGCAACAGTGCTGCCCCTCCCACACGCCCCTTCCACCTCATACACTCACAGAAACATGAATCTGGGTCTTTGTTTCCCTTGCCCCTCTTTTTAAAACACTTTTACCTTATTCTTGAAAGGCACTTCTGCTGGGCAGAGAATTCTGTGTGTGTGAGTGTTCAGTCATGTCCAACTCTTTTGTGACCCCATGGACTGTAGCCTGCCAGGCTCCTCTGTCCATGGAATTTTCCAGGCAAGAATATCTGGAGGGAGTTGCCATTTTCTCCTCCAGGGGATTTTCCCGACCCAGGGATTGAATCTGCATCTCCTGCATTGGCAAGCAGACCCTTTATCAACTGTGCCAACTGGGAAGCCCACTTGGGAAGCCCTGAGACTTCTACAGGACAGTTATTCTGTCCTTCAAAAGCGTGATTCTGCTGTCCTGCTTCTGAGAGGTCTGTACTCAATTCTGATGATTCCCTTCTTGGTTCTCTCTTCTCTCTGGTTGCTTCAGGACCTCCTGTGTTTGGTGCTTTCCTATTTCATTCTGATGAGCCAGCCTGCTCACCCCCATGTGGGTTTCCTCCGTCTCAGCTTATCTTCTAGGTGTTCTCTCCAGAGCGTCCTTAAGCAAATGGCAGCCAGTCCCACAGCTCGAATGGCTGCCTCTGGGCCAAGGAATGCCACGTTCACCAGCCCTGACCTCCACCCAAGTACCAGAGACATCCGTACCAACTCGCTCCATCCTCTCCCTCATCTCAGTTCAGCTTAGAGGACCACCTAGCCTCCCTGAGCCCACTCTTTTTTTTTTTTTTGGCTGTACTGGATCTTAGTTGTGGCATGCAAGATTTAAGTTCCTGGACCAGGACTGAAGCCAGGCCCCCTGCTTTGGGAGCACAGAGTCTTAGTCACTGGACCACCAGGGAAGTCCCTCCTTGAGACCACTCTTGACCCCATAGGCCACTTGCCCCAGAGCAGCCAGGGTCAGTCAGATCATGTCACAATCTGTCTGAAACAACAAACTAGTGAGTGAAACAACAAAGGAATCCAGGAAGGAACAAACTAATACATAAATGGTTTTAAGCACAGAGTGGCGGGGGGAAGGTGGGCGGGAGGTTAACAGCTGGGCACATTTGGAAAACAGTGAGACTTTGGGATAGGAGAGGGGGCAGGGTATCAGAGAGATGGGTGATATCACCTTGGTCAAGACCCCCTGGCTTGGTCTGACAGGCACAGGGAGCCACAGGTGGGTGGCCAGTGGCAGGATGAGTGCAATGGAGCCTCACGGATGCCCCTCCCCACCCCATGAGGCTCACGTGGGGCACACAGCACTCTCTAGTGCACGACCTGCCTGGGTGAGGCCAGAGTTGGCATTGAGCAAAGAAACCCTGAGGACACCTAAGAACAAAATCACTGACCACGGCTCAGGAAATGATGGCCTGGTAACTGAGGAACACTGCCAACTGGGAGACATTAGGCAGAATGACATACACATGCACACACACACATGTGCACTCTCAGGCAGGGTCACCCTGTAGGATGCTCCACACACCCCACGATCTCCATTTTTTGTCCCAGATGGAGGCTGGTTTTGCAAGGGATTGTAATGTAATTTTGGCTTTTTAGGAAAAAAGCACAGGTCAGGAGAACCAGTGCCTATGAGCGCAGAGAGGGCCCTGCAGGCCAGCCCCACTTTGGCCATAAATGGGGCTGATGGTATGCTCAGTACCTCCTGTGTGTGGCCATAAAACCATCACCACCATCACCACCATTACCCAACCACAATCACCACCCCCAGCTACACCATTACCACTACCATGATCACCACTCTCCCCACAAGCACCATCACCTTCACCCCCCTCACCTACACAGCATCACTACCACCATCACTAACTTCACCTGAACTCCAGCCCCCCACTATATTATCATCCCCACACCCTAACCACTACTGACACCATCACCACCCTCCCCACAACCATCACCTCACACCTTCACCCACCAGCTTCACCACTACTGCTGACCATGCCTACACCATCACCACCCACCATCACTCCACCCTCCAACCATCGCCACCATCATCACTCTGCTAGGCATCCAGAGGCTTCCAAATGAAGCAGCTTTGCCAGGTTTGACCCACATAAGATGTGGGAAGAAAGCTGGACTGGAAAGACCCACAAAGCCAGCCCGGGCCTGTCCTGTTCACTGCTGCATTCCCAGAACCTTGCCTGATGCCTGGCACAGAGCAGGCGAGAAGGGAAGGCCTGGGTGGCCCTTTGAGAGCCAGCCACCTCTGTTCACGGGTCCTGGGCTCAGCTTAGATGTCACAAGCCAGTGCCTCCTTGCAGGGAATATGACAGCTTGCCCCAGTCCTCATGCTGGGAACTGAAGCCTCTCTACAAAATCATCAAGAAAACTCTGGCCTGTGCAGGTGTACCCAAAGCTGAACAGCTAAGTGCATACATGGGTGGTGAATACAAGCCAGGGCTAGCTACTTTACTTGGTGCCCAGTGAGGACACTAATCACCATGAGAGCAGCCTCAATTCCAGTCTTAAATTCCCTCTTCCCAAATGCTGCCAGCAGCCCTCAGTGGACAGCCTGTGTGCCACTGTGGCCACAAGGCTGAGTGGCCTTCCTGGCCCGGACTGGGCACACAACAAAGGCCAGCTGGCACAAAGGCCTGGCACACAAGGAGGAGTGAGCAGCCACCCTGGCACACCCTGGATGCCTGGGGCTCTCCACGCTCCTGAGGATTCTGTCTAGTGCAGAGCCCAGGCACCTGCCTGCCTGTCTGGTCAGGGACTTCACACATAGCCCAGCTCTGCAGGCTTTCCCTCCATCATCCCTTCAGACTGAGCCTCATCGTGTGGTCCACGGTGGGCAGGGCAGGCGATCACATGCAGGGGTACTGTGTCTCCCCACACACCTGTCTGCGTGGGCCCTGCCTGGACAGGGTGGCTGGTGGCCTGGAGAGAGGAGGAGAAACCCGAGGACCAGGCCTTGCCTCAGAGGCACCACAGACCTGTACGTACAGGTACATTCCTCCACACGTGAAAAGCTCTGACTTGCCCACCTTACCCGAGCTCTTACTGTAGACCTCAGTCTCCCCGTCTGTTTCCCAATTCTGAGGAAGAGAATTCACTTCTTGCTCTCAGAATGGAACTGCAACCAGGCCTAGGTCTCCTGACAACCCCCTCCTCTGCCATGCCATCTACGTAGTCCTCTGCTGATGGGCAGGAAGGGGTCAGGGTGTGGCTGAAGTTTGGGGTAGTGAGGTGTGCAGACGAGATCTGCAGCCCAGCTGCATGGAGCCAGCAGCCCAAATTCCTCCCTT
This sequence comes from Cervus elaphus, assembly GCF_910594005.1. Taxonomy (NCBI): domain Eukaryota; kingdom Metazoa; phylum Chordata; class Mammalia; order Artiodactyla; family Cervidae; genus Cervus; species Cervus elaphus. The sequence goes on along the minus strand of NC_057848.1, from coordinate 13,549,252 downwards.
GTGCCCAGGCCCCAACCTTCTGTTCCCAGAGGCCTGAGGGCCAGGCTGCACCTAGCAGGCACCCGTGGCCACCACCCACATCCCCAACCACCCGGACCAGCTGCAACAGCTTCGCTCAGATGATGGACACTCATGCCCAAATGTGATTTCCCAGCTGCCACTGAGTTACTCACCAGCCTCACTAGCAGTTCCTTCCAGCTTCTATGCAAAGGAAACTGCGAATTAGGTTACAATTAATTTCTTTACCCAGGGCAAAGCCTGACTGGAAAAAGACTGGCCACCCAAGTGGCCTGATGATGACTGTTCTGCAGGTCACCAGGCTCCCTTGGCTCTGGGGTTCCTGTGCTTTGTAACCCCAGCCAACGGCAGGTGTATCAGCCCCGGCCTGGTCAGGTCAGCCCTGGCGACTGGCCAGGACATCCCAGGCTTTGACTCTGCTGCTGCTGCCCAGCAACTGTCCCCCTCTCACCCAGCAGGGCACTATGACTCAGATCTCAACAAATGTGTCACCTCATTGGACCTCCTTGAACAGCCATGGTCCTGCCCCTTTCTGCCCCTCCCCCCAGCACCGGTCTCGCCCAGCCCAGGTTTACCATTAACCAGCAAGGGCTTCCCCGAAGGTTCATCAGGTAAAGAATCTGCCTGCGATGCAGGAGACACAGGTTCGATCCTTGGCTCGGGAAGATCCCCTGGAGGAGGAAATGGCAACCTACTCCAGTATTCTTGCCTGGAGAATCCCATGGACAGAGGAGTCTGATGGGCTACAGTCTATGGCGTTGCAAAGAGTTGGATTTAACTCAGCAAGAGTGAGACTTCTTTATTGGGTTGGCCAAAAAGGTCGTTTGAGTTTTTAATGCATGATATTACAGAAAAACCCAAACGAACTTTTTGGCAAGCCAATGCATTCTTCCCGAGAGGCTCTATTCCAAATGCTTCACGTGCATCACCCTACTAATGGACACGACAACTGCCAGAGGTAAGGACAACTTCTGGTTCCTGTCTTAGAGCAAGGAAACCAAGGCAGAGAGAGGCTACCTTGCCCAAGGCTGTACAGAGTGAGTGAGCCAGGACTTAAGGGTTCTACTCTTAGGTATACATGGCCACCAGGCTCCTCTGCTCGGTGACGGCTGTGCACACACATGTGGAAAAGCCAGGGCACCATGACCTGGGACTCCAGGCCACCCATCCACCTGCTTGCTGACCAGGTGGAAAATGCAACCTAAATAATCCTCCATAGTCTTCTTCAGTCTCCTCAAAAATGCAGGTGCCCTTAAAAGTCTCCTCGTGGAAATTTGCTCTTTCATATCTCAGTGAAACAGAGCAAAGGCCCAGGAAGGCATGAACAGGGGGGAGTTTGCTCGGCCAGCGCTGTCCAACAGGGACAGACATGGTCAAGGCTGCTGAGTGTGCAGGTACCTGGGGATGCTGGGGGCCTGATGTGCCCATGCCCCCTGGACACAGGACTGAGCCTTGAGGGGTCCTTTTCTTTGCTGCTGTTAGATCCTACTATTCGATACCTGGGTTGGGAAGATCCCCTGGAGGAGGAAATGGCAACCCACGCCAGTATTCTTGCCTGGAGAATCCCATGGACAGAGGAGCCTGGAGGGCTAGAGTCCATGTGGTTGCAAAGAGTAGGATACAACTGAGCATGTGTGCGTGCACACGTGCACATGCATGCACGTACACACACACATTTCACCTTCAGAAGTGAGTCTAGATACAAAGGAGAGATTTCAGTGTGACTCGTGAAAGCAGAGAGACAAGTGCAGAGCCAGGCCCAGGCCACGCTCCTTCTCTGTCTTCCTGCATGGCCCACTCAGTGCTCAGCCTCTCTGCGTCTGTTCCCAGCTGTGAACAGGGACAGGGACCCTCCCTGGAAGGGCTGCTGGGACCAAGCACCTACTGGTGGGAGCCAGAGCCACTTCTCCTCTTTTCTCCCTCTCTTTTTTTTTTTTTTTTTGCAAAGAACTTGTGGTTTATTAAAGACAACTTGTCGTCAGCAGCATTTATTCAACGAACAAAACAAATGAAAAAATAAAAGCAGACTAACATTCTGACCCTTAGAGTGAGACTAACTGAATTCATTCAGCCCAGTGTCCAGAGTCCTAGGGGCAGCTTCCCAAGGAGGAAGCCTTGGAGTCTCGGGGTCTCTTGGCACCTCCCTTGAGAGTCTTGCCGGGGGGTGGGGGCGTGGAAATTGCCAAGGGTAATTCTTCCCTTTGGAGGAGTTCAGTCTAACCTGGGTATGGTCCCTGTGCTCTTTTGACCTTCATCACAAAGTCAAGGAGAGGACACTGGACCCAGGTCTGCCACTGAGGCAAATCAGATGCAGTGATGCAGGATGGTCCCAGGAAAGAGGAGGGCAGAGGGACAGGCGAGAGGGAATGCACTGGGGTCCTGGTCAGTGTCTGCTGGGTCACAGGCTGCGGCCCCAGCCTCGGGCTGTGAAGGGATCACGCAGGGGCTGACCACCAGCAGACGAGTTCTGGTACAAGGGTGACCCAGGCTGCTGGGAGGATGTGTGTTTCTGCCTCATACTGGTGTGGTGTCTTTACACACTAGTTCTCCCTTACACTCAGTTCTACCACAGAGCTCAGAGCTCCCCCAGCCAGGACCTTCTGGAAAACCAAGAAGGTCCCAGAAGGCAGGGAGAGAGGATGCTGACTGACTCTGGAAGGTCAGGAAGACCATGTCTCCAACCTGCTTCCTCCTTTCCAGCCTTACCCTTCATTTCCAAACCAAGCACTTGCCAACCCGCAATAAATAACCAGGAGTCCGAATAAAGAGCAAAAATCTTCCAGATACTGTGTGGGAAGAGGAAGAAAAAGGGAAGCATACAAAGTCCCAGAAGCATCCACAGGACAGCCTGGCAAGGAGCCGCCTCCTCCCTGACTCCTGAATGAGACCTCCTTGGGCCCACAAAGGCTTCCTGATAACCCCCTAGTCAAGATCTTCCCACCCTGAGCAGGTGGGAACACCTGGTGGAAATTTGATAAAGCAAAGTAAACTCAACAACAAAAGAAGGTCCACCCAATTGAAACAGGGGCAAAATAGTTGCTTCCCCAAAAAAGATACAAATGGCCAAGAAGGAAGTAAAAAGACTCTCAGCATCACTGATAATTAAGAAAAAGCAAATCAAAACCATAGGTGAGGACACTGCTTGTATCCAAGAAAATTGATACAATTTAAAAATATAAACAGAAACTAACATGTGTTGGTGAGGATGTGGTAAAACTAGAACTCTCACACACAGCTGGTAAAATTGTAAAATGTTTCAGTTGTTATCAGAAAATAGCTTGGCAGTTCCTCAGAAAAGAGCTTGGCAGTTCCTCAGAAAAGTTGAAATTATCACATGACCCAGCAATTCTACTCCAAAATAAACACCTAAGAGAACTGAAAACAGGGATTCAAACAGATACTCACACAAAAATATCCACAGCAGCATTATTCACAAAAGTCAAAAGATGTAAACAACCCAAATGTCCACCAAGAGATGAATGAATAAATAAATGTGATACATGTTGCATTGGCCCTAAAGTTCATAAACCCAAACAAACTTCCTGGCCAACCCAATACATGCAATGTAATATTACTCACCCTTAAAAAGGAATGAAATACCAATACATGCTACAACACGGATATACCTCCAACCAAGTAAAAGGAGCCTGATACAAATGAAAGGTCAATTTATTTTAAATATCCAAAATAGACAAGCCCATAGAGACAGGTGCAGAGTGGCAGTTACCAGGGGCTAGTGTGGGGGGACTAGGCGCACTGCCTAATGGGTATGGGGTTTTCTTTGGGGGGTTAACAATAATGTTCTGGAACTACACAGGGGTGATGAATATGCAATGCTGTGAATGTACTAAATCCCACTCAACTGTTCACTCTAATTTTGTTATGTGAATTTCATACCTCAAAAGAAGTGAATTTTAATTGTTTACCACCCTGTTCTTCCCCCCATCTCCGCAGGAGAGACCACCCTGGAAGAGGCAGGGGCACAAGTCCAGAGCGGACCCCAGGAGCCTGCACAGGTGCCCCAGTGTGCATCCCACCAAACCACCATGCTCTCCTCTGCACACTGGCTTCTCTTGCAGAGAAAAGGACCCTGTGATGGGATTCCAGCCTGTGGAAATGGGCAAAGAGCCCAGGGCCCTAGAAACCCGACTCCTCAGAGCTCTGGGCCCCTCTTGTGCACACAGTCAGGTGTGGAGTGGCTGCCAAGGGCAGGGGGCGGGGAGCAGGAGACAAATGAACAGTGTTGAGACGTTGAGACTGGGGGTTTCTGTCACCCCCAAGTTCATAGTCTTTCCTGCTCACATAGGTACAGGGGATAGGTGGCTGCAGAAGAAGATTCAAGAGGGTCCCAGCGGAAACTTCTCAAGGCTCTGTGGAGTCACATGTGTGATCTCCTGTAAAGATCCCCTGCAGGTGCCAATCTGATGAGGAGGCTCAACCCAGTGGCAAAGCATGTGCTCACAGCACAGAGTACACGGTCACCTTGCACCCATGTCATGGCCAAGAGGTGGCGGAATGGAGTGCTGATTCCATCCTTTCTCCTTCCCAGAAAGAAAAAAAAAGAGCATCAGATGCACCATGGGCAATGCTGGAAAGGCAGGATAGGGGAGGAGGGAAGGAGAAAGCACACTCTGAACCAGCCCCCCAGCTTCTGGGTCTTTCCCTGTTTCACCGTATCTGTGTCTTTGACTGTTTCAGGGGTAGAAAAACTTGAGAAAGAAACTCCATAAACTCTTTCCCTCCACTCGGACTCCCACCACCACGCTGTGCACCCCAGATCGCCCCCCACCCCCACACCTGTCTCACTCTCAGGTTCTGGCACACAGAACATATATCTTCCCAAGCATTTTCCAGGCTGTTAGTTAAAGCTTAGGAACTTATAGTTTTTCTTTTCCTTTTTTTTTTTTTTTTTTTGTTAATTAAAGCTTAGGAACTTACATGGTTTCTTTCCCCCTTTTGCTAAGACTAAGAACCACTGGAGTTTTCTGGCAATCCCATAGGCAGGAATGGGGGACTAGAACCAGTTCTGATGTCCATTATCTCACCAGAGAGGTTCTGACTGTTTCAGAAGCCAAATTGTTTCTTCAATCACAGGGCAGTCAGAGCTGGTAATCAGGGCACAGCTTGGAGCTCTGCCTCCCTCTCCCGGCCACCCTGCCCCTTAGATACTTCTCTGGAGCCCAGGGCCCTGTGGAACCCAGACAGTAGCTCCCAGGTCAGAAGAGTGAAGGCTTAAGATGGGGATAAAGTAAAGTCCCAGTACCTGAATCTGGGGGCAGTGGGCTGGGGCCCCCAGGACGTGGGTCTGCAGGGGCAGGGGTGTCTTCCCTGAGTGGGTCCCAGAACTGATCCCTGCCTGCCACAGAGGCCCCCAGTCCCACTAGGTATCCTTGATGTCATGGAGAGCCTGCATCGGCCGGACCAACAGGTGGGCACACACCTGTCCAGGTGCACAGGTGACCTTTCTACAGTGGTGCCTTGGCTGCTATACTCTGTGGAGCCACTCACCAGGCAAAAGCAAACAGAGGTGTTTGCTCAGGGCTGGCCACCTGCTCTCCTTGAGGGCCCAGGTGGTGCCTGATCTGCCTTCCCCAAGCTCCTGCTGGCGTCATCACACCCACAACCACGCTTTCTAGGGGGTATCAGTTCTACCTCCCTGCTCTCTCTCGCCCCACCCTACCTTGCCCAGGGTCTTGCAGTGGACAGCTGATAGGGCCACTGGCTTTCAGGCTCCAGCCTCAGGGACAGGTGCCAGGGGCTCCCACAATTACCCAGCTGTGAGGCCAGAGCTTGATGGAAGCCCAGGTCTCGTCTGGTCCAGAGCTTGGGAAGGCGGATGGTGGGAGGATTGGGAGGTGAAGCCAGGCAGGAAGTGGGCCCCGTCCACAGGGGCTCCCAGGGCTTCAGCCCAAAGAGGACAATACCCTCAGGTCCTCTCAGGTATGGCGGAGCTCTGTCTTGGGAGCCACAGCCTCCCTTGAGCATGGGAACACGGGGGTCAGGGAGGGGGACCTGCGCTGCCAGTCCGCTGCTCTGGGGTAGGGAGGGAAAGCCATGTGGGCTCTGGAGGCCTGAGTCTTCATACCCCTTCAAGCCCCTCTGAGACTACCCAGGTCATGGCCCTGGGTGATCTCTCTGAGTCACACCAACCCCCCAGTCTTCCAGGAGCTGAAGCATGCCCACCCATAAAGCATAGCACTCTGCCCTTGAAGACCCAGGGGAAGCAAGTGAGAAGGCAGGAGGGAGGGAGGGAGGGGGATGTCCTCCACCGCCTTCACACCCTGTGGCCCAAGCCCAGAAGGGCCCCTTTCCTGCCTGGCAGCCCACCATCCCTGCTTCCACCCGGCCCCACAGCCTGCCTTCTGCCATGCACTTCCATTTGATATCACACACACACATTTGAGATAAATGACAGCTTGGCGCTTCCTTTACTGCCCATTTCTCCTACATGGAGATAGCTCTGAGGTCAAAGTCACCTTCTGCATTCTCCCCGGGTGCACCCCTAGTCCTGGAGAAGCTGCCTGGGTGGCAGGTGGTCCCTCGGAGCGTGTATGTGGGCTGCTCACCAGTACTGTTATTGTTACTATTAAGTCACTCTCTCAGAAAAACAATTGCAGAAACCAGGAGGAAGAAGAGAAAGAAATGAAGAGGAGAAGATGAGGGACTGGAGCCTGAACACAACCCCCACAGGAGGAAGTGTCCTCCCCCACATCCACAGGAAGGGGGTGGGTCTCCAGAGTGGAGACTAGCCACTTCTTCAGGATAGAAGGAAGCAATACCGCTGTTGGGGGGCACTTCTCCAGCTCTGCCTCTTTCCTGGGGAGCCCAGTGGGCACTTTCTTCTCCCAGAATGTCCTGGAGTCCAGGTAAGGAGACACAGTCATACCCATGTGCCCTGAAGCCCAGCCCCTGCCCTCCCCCACTCCTCAGCACAGTGGCTTCTGTCAGGTTCTAGGTCCCCAGGCAGAGGCGGGTACAAGGGTCACACTCTCAGCCTACACCACTAGCACGCTCCCTCCCCTGGGGCCAGTTATGACAGGATCCCACCTGGAGGCAGTTCCTGGACCTGTAGGACTCCCAGACATCAGCTACAGTAGCAGTCCCATCTGAGAATCAGCCAGAGTCCTGCGGGCTCCTGACTCAGGTGTTGGGGAGCATGGCAGCACACTTCCGTCCCAGACCCAGGCCAGGCTGTCCCTCGGGCCCCTGGAGCACCCCACCAGAGGGTGACCAGTGGGTGAGCAGACTCAGGGCCACCTTCCCCACACCCATCCCCGGACTCCTCCTGAGCCCTGTTGCAGGTCCCCACCACCGCTGGCCCAGAGGAGGGGCTTGCTGAAAACCAGAGGACCAGGGCCACAGAGTCATGAAGTCCTCTTCACGGGCTCAGGTACACGGGCTGTGGGAGCCTCAGTTTTCTTACCTATGAAATGGGAATACAAGGCCACATCCCTCAGGGTTTCAGGAGGATACAGTGAGTAGCAGACAGGCGGTGCTGAGCACAGGATCAGCATGCTGTGGGCCCCCTGGGGTGGCTGTTGCTGGCATCACCTTATCCAGTTAAGACCAATAGGCAGAGGGCACCTCTTTTGGGTCACAGGGGGAGAAGCCCTCAGGCAAGGCAGCAGTTTCCTGCCCCCCCCCACTTCCGCTTGGCACCCCATACTTCAGGTTAACAGATCCCATAATTTTTCATTTGTTTTCTCCTCCCCTGGCTAAAAGGCCATTAGCACCCCATTAGGTAAAAGAATCCCATTTTCTTCACACCACCAAGGAAACTGATTTACTTAGCCATCCTTAATGCAATTCTGCAGAATAAAGGCAATTTTGCAATGGTCTCAATAAACTTCCCCATTTGCTCTCTGCTTGCAGACCCTACTCTTAGGAGCCTACCAGCTGACCCAGCCCCTTGCTCCCTCAGAAGGCTGGACTCTGCTAGGGCCCAGGACAGTCAGTGTGGAGCGCAGGCAGCTCTCAGAGGCCAGAAGGGCTTAGGGGGACCCAGGTGAGCCTGATGAAGCACACCACCACTCGTCCCTGGCCAGAGAGGGAAGGGGCAGAAAGAGAAACAAAGAGGTCGGCAGAGCAGTCTTCCTGGCTGAGGGGCTGTGCTGGCACCTGCTGGTCCCAGCAAAAGTGGCACACCCAGGTCCAACTGCAGAGGGGCAGGGCCCACAGCCTGGAGAGCAGGCTGGAAGTCATGGCCAGTACTGGGAGTGAGAGGCCCCAGGGGCGTGCAGGCACAGGGGGCAGGTCTCTCCTTGTGGGCAGAGGTACTGAGCAAAACAGGAACCCAGAAGCCAGGCCAGGAAGATGGGAGGTGCGAGGCCTCATGAGGAAGAGCAGGGAGAAGGTGCTGGGTGAGCAGTCAGCCTGAGACATTCAGGGAGAGCCCTGGAAGCTGGGAATCAGTCTCTTCATCCATGCCACGGGGACATCTGTACCTGCACTGGAGCAGTAAAACGCCACACACTCTTCTGAGAACAACTTCTAGATGGGTCCAGGATGCCCCAGGTGGACAGGCTGTGCCCCCTGAGTGTGAATAGGGAGGAGCAGGTGTCCCTGTGTATACACGCAGGGGTCGCAATGTGTGGGAGTAGCAGGGAGGGGGGCTGGGTTTCCCAGATAAGGGTGTAGTGTGAGGGGCCGAGCATGGGTGTGAGTGTGTCCACAGGCCTCATGATCACATATCCTTGAGAAAGGGCAGTGGTGTCTCGGTGATCACCAAGAGTGAGCATGAGAGTGTGTGAGCATGGATTCAAGAGTGTGTGTGTGTGCCCATGTGTGCCCTCACACAGATACCAGAGTGTGGGTGAGGAGTACTGCCCTACTCTGGGAGTCTGTGTCTGGGATGGCGCCTTTTTCTGAAGGCGTGTGAATTCTTACACAATGAGAGTGTGTACACATGGAGAGGGGCACACACTAGGGGTCTGGTGATGTCCTATGACCTTGGTCTGAGCACCCCTGAGCCCTCTAGCCCATCCCTGCCAGCCCTGAGGCAGTGCTTTCCTTCCCCAACACTGGGGTCCAGGCCACTGCCGCTCCATCTGGTTGCCTCCCTACCCTGCCTCTCATCAGTCATCCAGCACAGAAGAGAGCTTCCGGTCTGGGGGAGGTAGGTCTAGGCCAGCAGGGAGGGCTTTCATCCCCTAGAGACCCAGCCCATACCCCAGGTAAGAGGCACGGCCACTGAAGGGCTGCATCCACAAGGGGCCGCCCTGAGGCCGGGCTACTCCCAGCCTGGGTGAGTCCCGGAGCAGTGGCCCTGGCTCACTTGCGGCAGTCTGGAGCGCCACACTGAGAGAGCTCCAGAACTGCCACTCTGAGTAGTGTGCCCGCAGGCCTCTCCAAACGCCCAGCTGTCTCCTCCTGAGTACCGCGGGGCCACCTCTCCACTCTCAGTGTCGTCAATCAGTTTCTTACTCATCCTGTTGGAAGAGTGGGTGGGGCAGGAGACCTGCTTTCCCTGGATTGGAGGGCCTTTCTCCCACCACCCAACTCCTTAAGTCCAGGCTGTGAAAAAGCCACTTGCATTCCTACCAAGTGTCACAGGTCCATGCTAGCAGCCCCGCTCCCAGTCCAGTCCTCCTAGCCTCAGCTGGACACCTTGGCTAAGCACAGGAGAGGCATGGGAAGTCCTCTTCTAGGTTCTGAGGCCACCAAGTCCACCCTGGCTTCGGCCTCTCACCTGATCACCCGCCCATTACTACAAAGTTGCAACGCAGAGTTACAAGAGATCTTCTGAAGGCCTTGTCTGTGTTTACTTCTGCGGAGTCTTCATCCTTCTTCTGTCTGTTTCCGCCTCACAGCACCCTGACCCCAGACTCCCAATGCTTCCCCCATTCTTCCCCGGGGCATGGGAAGGATTTCTCCCCTGCCTTTCCTGTGATGGGCTGGGGGCCCATCCTAGTGTAAGTATCTGACTCTTGAGTTTAGGATCCAGTCATACAAATGAAACCTTGGGCAGGCCTGTGAACCCACCGTCTGTGCAGGACCCAGGGCCAGAAGCAGGGAACCACTCACTGCCTCTTGTATTCCCAAAGGCTGAAGGGAAAGGTGGGGAAGGGTGGTGGGGGCTACTCTCAGAGGGAAATTTAGTACATACACATAAGTATTTAAGAAAAAGAAATCAGGGACAATTTGAGAGAAACTAAAATTCGTGGCCACGGGGGGCAGGGGGTAAGAAGCAGATTCCACAGCCTTGGGGTTCATTCATCTGTTGAGAGTTTTGGAGGTGGGGGCAGTGACCAGCCTCTGCAAAGCCACTTCGAATCCTCCCAGCACTGATGCTGACAACACACAGCCCTACTCCACTCCAGGATGGTAAAAGCGCTTGGTGCATGTTGGCCCCGAACCGTCAAACGGTGCCAAAGGCTGCACCTTCAGGTACCCCTGTGGGGCAGCAACAGGGGACTCTAAAGAAGTGGGTGGGACTGGAGCCAGGGCCGGTGGCGCTGGGCCAGCCTGAGCGGGCCCTCGAGGGCAGCCTCCCTAAAAACCACAGGCTTGGGGGATTTTTAAGAAGTAGGGTGGCAAAAACTCACAAGGAAAAGCAACTGTTTTAAAAAGATCAGATCCCCTCCGCTCTCACCTGAGAGAGGATATCAGAGCTGGAGGAGAAACGCACCGACGTGGAGTGTGACAAGGAAACCAAAATGGAGCAATCGTTTACAGAAACACAACTCCTCCTGCCCCAGTGGCAGGCTTTTTAGGGCTACCTTACCCGTCCTCCCCTACCTGCACCAAAACGCCAACAAGATCCGCTTGGTTCGCCCCGAGACGCTGCTGTGGCCCGAGGCGCAACCAGGCAGGCGAGCGTGGCTGCGACTCGGGCCCTGGGCACAGGCGCCTGGCCCGTGTCCGGCTCCGGCCGAGACCCACCCAGCCTGGGGCCCGAGGCGCGCTGCCCGCCACACCACCCCACTCCCAGTGGAGCCCAAGTGGCCAGTAACTGCCTGGCCCGCTGCCCGCCGTGAACAGAAAGGCATTTTCAAACGCGTCCACTCCACCGCACGGCTCCAACTTCACCCCGGCCGCTGCGGGCACCAGTCCTCGACAGAACTCACCTTCCCCGAGCAGGGGCAGCAGCAGAAGCAGCAACCTCAGCCCCACGGCGCTGGCCGTCGCCTTCGCCATCGCCGATGCACGCTGCGGCTGCGGCGAGAGGGACGCTTCCTTGGGCTGGGGGGCTCAGCAGCGGGGTGCGGCGCTCAGCACCGCCCGTCCTGGAGCGGAGGACGCAGTGAACACTGCGGGCACCGAGCGTCGGGGCGCGGGCTCCAGGGCACTCTCCGCAGCTGTGCTCGGGGCTCGGAGCACATGACTGAGGAGGGGAGGGCGCGGGCTGCGCACGAGGCGAGAGCAGGGGCGGGGCGGGGCAGTGAGGGCGGCGTGGTGGGGGGGGGGGCGGAGTGGCGGGGGGGCGGGGCCAGGGTGCGGAAGTAAAGGCGGGGCGCCGGGTACCTCCCCAGGCGATCCCTGGTGCGCTTACCCCAGGGCGAGGGTTAGTAGACCAGAGCCGGACGCGGGGTGCAGGCCGGGCGGGGCACGAGTAGGGGCGAGGTGCGGGGTCCGGGTACCGGCCTGGCAGCCGCAGCCCCAAGCCGTGCACCTCCGCACGCACAGTCACTCTTCCTCAGCCTGTGCGCCCTCTCGCTGTCTCTGCGCTTCGACCTTCCCTGCCGCCCAGAGAGGGCAGGGAAACCAGGCGGGGATGCGGATTCTGGGCGGACTGGCTGGGAGTGAGCCGGAAGGGACCTGCAGACCAGGCAGGTGCCCCGCCTCCAGGCTCCGGGCACGGGCGCATCCTCCGCCATTTCGCGGAGGGGGGAGGTGCGGTGGGTGCGCGGCCTCTCTGGCGGCCGAAGGTGGGAGGAGGGGAAGAGCCCCCGCGAGGGACCCTGAGCCGGCGCCTTCTGTGCACTCCAGGGGTGCGCCTGGTGAGTGGCTTCTGTAGTCCCTCTGGGGGTGTCCTAGCGTTAGTTTGTGAACCCCTCTTTAGGACTGGTCCAGCCAATGAAAACAGGGATCTGACCGGGCACACCTTTCAAAGAGACCTGGAGCCAGCGTTAACGGAATGCTTGGAGGGTAATACCCTTTCCCCCCCACCACACATTAGAGTTCTTAGGATGTGGGGCTGACAGGGTAGCAGAGCAAGTAACAAGAAGGAACTGGAGCCCAAAAGAATTTAATTTTTGCACCAAGAAATGATGCCTATAAACACATCTGATACTAAAGAGGGAAGACTCTGGGTCCCTAACATGGGAGGTCCTGGGGTGAGGGGGGAGGTGAGTACTAGGCTCCTGTGGGAAAAGTCCACTGTTCTCCTCCCACCTCCCAGCTGCCTTTTGAGGTCTGGCCCCCACCAGGGCACAGAGGAATGGGATGCACATGGGAGCTTGGGGTGGGAGGATCCCAGGTCCCTAGGCCTGAGGTGCCCCTATTTCAGGGTATTTTCTTCCTGCTGTGCACAGAGCTGCGCCCTCCTGCCTGGCTGAGCTCAGAGCTGAGTAAGAGCTGTGCACATCACTGCAGATATGAAGTCAAAGTGAAGTCACTCGCCATGAGGAGGAGGAGCTGCTGAGACAGGCTGGCTGGGGGCTCTGCCCCCTGAGATGTCCAAGCCAGCCTGTTGGCAGAAGGCCAGGGCACAGTGCTATCAGCTCAGGAGAGCCACCCTGCGGCCACCAGACCTTATGTTGCCTGCCTCACCCTCCCAGGGCTTCAGGCTCTTGGACATCTGGGGCTGGAGTTGGCTGTGGGGGATTCCCCTGGGTGTGGGCGAGCTACCTCTGGTGCTAATAGTAACCACCAAGGCTGAGCTGCTCAGGCCTGTGCACAGCGAAGGGACCTGAGTTAGGAAGGGAGATCCCAAGAGAGACTTCTTTGTTACACACAGACTTCTGTGACAGGAGGATGCAGAATGAAGGGGGGTGGCCTGGTGCATTCTTTCCAACTGGCCCCACCCTTGTGGAACTGCCCCAGCCAAGCCTTGGCTGACACTGGTCAGGCCGGATGTCCAGTCGTGCTCTGGGTGACCACCTCAAGGGCCCATTGGACACTGTGCTCCTGCCTGATCCCCTCAGGCCCTTCCACTCCTTCCCCACCACCACCCTTGGGGGTCTTGAGAGGACATCTAAGACTATGGTGGGGGTATTGCCTTCTTCTTAGAAAAAAGTCCAGGGAGCCTCCTATGTGTAGTTTTATCCCCGTCTGTGTATGTACACATGTATGCATGAGCATATACCTGTGTCATGTGCAGGACACGGATGTACACTCGCCCCCATGTGTATGCCCAGAGACCTGACCAGATAATCATCTAGGAGAGGGCAGAGGTGAAGCGTTGGGCTTTCTGGCCTTGGGTCCTGCATATCTATGAGACCCCCATGAGTCCCAGACAAGGCCCATCTCCACCAGGAGGCCTGACATCAACTCTTTGCCCCAGTCACCCTTCCATGGGCCACCCCAATGGAGTTGTTTTTCTCCTCTGAATTTCTGGCCCCACCTTGCTCTTTTCCCTTCCTTCCTCTGTTCTTCCTTTTCCTCCCTTGCCTGCTTCCCTCCCTCTTCTCTGGAAGAATCTCTTCTCCATTCCTCCCCACAGCACAAGAACCAGGCTAGCTGCATCACTGGGGCCTTGGGGTCTTCATCATGTACTAGAACATGGGAGTAATAATACAGTAACTACCTGGCAGTGCTGTGAGGCTGAACCCAAATGAAGCTTTGACAGAATCAGCACTGTTTCTGGTTGTCTAGAAAATGAGCTTTTTTTTTTTTTTTGGCTCTTCTTCCAGGGGTCCTCTAAAGTCCAAGGTGCTGTCTGGATGTTAGGCTGGGGGCAGTGACCTGGTGTGAAGGTTGCAGGTAGGCTCTGAGTTGTATCGAAGCCATCTCTCTCTGGTCTGTGTGACCTCAGCATGTTTGCAACATCTCTGGGCCTCAGGAAAGCAGAGCTCTCTCCCTTTAGGTGCCTGAGGACAGGTGAATCCGAGGCAATGGGCAGGAGCTGTCCTTGTTATCACTGGTTCCCGTCAGCTGTGGAAGCTGAGCTGAGGCAAGAGTGGTCGGTGGACCTAGCTCAGGTAGCACAGAACACAGGTGACCCCTAAAACGGGCTGTCTGCTGCCCCAGCTCTGGCTTCCCACCTGCACAGGTAACAAGTCACACCTGCATGGGGCTGGCAGCCAATGATACCAGCCTGCAGGAGCCAATGCCTGTCTCCAGCCCTCCCCACAGGACCTACAGCTTTCTCAGTGGAAGGAGAGAGAGCCCTAGAACCCCAGAGTCCTCTTTGCCACCGCAGCACTTATCTGAGCATGTAATTACACATTCGGGAGTGGTGGGTTGATTTCTGCTCATACCTCACCCAGGCTTTGGGGGCTTTGCTCACATCAAGTCCCCAGCCCAAGGGTACCACTGGCTGGAGACCACTGGAACCTAATGGGGCCTCAGGCCTGGCAGTGCCTGCCTCTTGCCTCAAGGACACCAAAGAGAAGGACTGACCTAGCTTACAAGCAAGCCATAGCAGTAACAGGGAGCTCGAATTGGCCAGTCCAACAGGTATGACCTGAATGCTCTTTAGAAAAAACATCTCCCAGGGCAGTTTCATAATCTGCCTTGTAATGCAGATTTAGACAAGTTTTTACGAATGCACTTTTTAAAATAGGTCTTAATGGATCCTTTGCAGTAGTTACAGCCCATTGTGTAAATGCAAACAGAAGGTTTTTTGAAAACATGTATTATTGATCAGAAAGGCAGCAGCAATTAGAAGCCAGTATGTCATGTCATTCAATACACACTTCCTATACAGTCCTGCTTGTGCTCATTCATAACTTTCTGACAAATTATCCTGTCACTGGGAAGCCTTTTCTTTTCCCTTTTGCTTCTAGAAGCAAAGGCGAACCTCTCCATCAGTTATTAGCTAGAGGTGAATGAAAAATTAAGCTTACCTTTACCATCACAAAACCTATTTATGAATTCTCCAGTTTCCAGACTGAAATGACAAAGCCTTCAGGTAAGATGGATGATGCCTCTCGATTTGTTCTGTGGCCCACAGTGGAAAAACAAAACAAAACTGGTGACAGGTAGCATATGCTACCTGTCATGTTCAGGTGGGCAGAATCACAAAGCCAGGGAGGTCTGCCTTGTGGCAGGGTTGCTTAGCCAGGGTCTACAAGGAGGGGCCTTGAATGTCCCTCCCTGGTCATGTAACCTAAAATGATCAACAAGCATGAAGTTGAGCCTTGTTTTTGCTCAAAAATTCACATCCGAGTCTGTATTTCACCTGATCTGCACATTTACCATTTACTCTTCTTGAAAAGTTCATCTATTTAATAAATACTTGCTGGGCACTATTTTCCCAGCACCCTTTTCAAACTACAGTGAGCTAAGCCAAGACCCTTCCTTTGGGGTGCTTCTCAAGGACAATCACCAACACATAAGGTACAGACACACAGAGCATTCACAAGTGACCCCAGATGGGGAGGGGCATGGGGCAGGGTGTCTGTCAGGGCGGATGTCCCGGGGAGTTGACTTTGGGCAAAGAAGACAGAGCTCTGGGGATGGTGCTGCCCACAGGGAGTGGGGGAAGTGACAGGGTGGGCCTTGGGGTTTCCTCTGTTGCCCCAGCAGGGATAAGGGGTCTTTGTCTCCCCATGAAGCACCTCCTTGGCAGCCTCACCTCACCCCTCTAGAAGGTGCAGTTCTGGTCTCTGAGAGGGTTACAGCCTGCAGGATTGGCAGAGTGAATGCTCTGACCCAGGCAATCTTTAGGAGTGGAAAATGTCTGCTGTGTTCTTGGTGTGCTGACAAATAGGAAGTCCATTGACTTAATGTCCTGTAATGGCTTCTGAGGCCTCCTTGCCCAGGATGGGGTGGGTGCAGCTCCAGGCACGGTGTGCTGCTTCTACATCCATCTCAGGCCTGCGGGTGCTGAGGCAGTGTGTGTGTGGGGGTGCCGCCATCCCTGGAAAGGAGGGGGAGGGGGGCTGGCCACCTGCCTGTGGGAGGGCATAACCTGTGTGGCTCCCCCAGCCACCTGTGCTTACAGACAAGCCCGCGAGCAGCAGGGCACTGACTGACCCCCGTTCTCCCCACCCCAATCCAGGAAGTGCTCCTAAAGACCTTGTTCAGTGATGGCAGCAGCCCCAGGTGGCCAGGGGAGGTGGGGAGTGCTGTCTCGGGTAGATCTAGGGTGCCACCATTGCTTCCTCTCTAACACCTCCCTAAAGGTGGCTATCTGAACCTAGGTGCATGGTTGGGAGGTAGCTCCCAGCTCTGCTGTAGACACCTCACCCAGCCCAGGTGGGCACCCCTCAGCACCCCTGTTTGCTGAGAAGCTGGCCAGCCTGGCCTTCATCCCCAGTGCTGTCCACAGAATGTTCTGTGATGGTGGTAACTTCCTCCTCTGTTCCATCCAATGTGAGGGCCACTAGCCAAGTGTGGCTGTGGAGCACTTGAGATATGGATGGTGCGACTCAGGAACTGAATTTACAATAATGTAAAATTAAGTAGTCATACATGGCTATGTACTTATTGGGCATTGATGCTCTAAGAAACACCTTCCCGGCTTTACCCTGGGGCTCCTGGGGGGCTGGGCAGGCTCCTAGCCCAAACCTCCCCCGCTGTGGGGAGAGCAGAGAAACCAGAGCCTGCTGAGTCCCAGTGGGCTGTCTGATCCAGCAGCTTCCACTCTGTTTCCTGGTGGATTGAAAGTGCCAGAGCCCCCACCCCCACCCTCAACAGCAGCAGTCTTGCTGGGGTTCCCCCTGGGCACACTCTCTCTCGTCCTGGGGAATCTTCTGTTCCCCTGCAGACCCAGCACCAAGCCTGACCACGTCTACTGAAACCCCTGCCTCCTGTAGGCAGAGTGGGCGTTGGAGGGCCCTGTTCTCAGGGGCCTCTTTGGAAAGGGGCTGATGAGCTCATGCATGTTAATATGTTGTGATGAAGGGCTGTCAGGGGACTCTGTGCAGCAGCCTGAGACCCAAGGGCTTGCTTGCTGGGGCTGGGAGCTCAGCATCTAGCCCCTCTCCAGGGCCTACCTCCCTCTGCTCCCGAGCCACCCTGCCTCCAATGGTCTCAGACTCCCTACGTGTTCTGTGGCCACTGACCTCCACTGGCTGTTCCTTCTGTCTTCCTGCCTGCCTCTGGCCCCCTCTGTTGTTCAACTCTTAATTGTCACTCAGAAGTCTGGGCTCCAAGATACCACTCTCCCTAGCCAATACTCAGATGCTCCATCTAAACAATTTGAAGGGAACCCAGTATGCTTCCTGGGTTTCCCTGGTGGCTCAGTGGTAAAGAATCTGCCTGCGTTGCAGCAGTCGCAGGAGACGTGGGTTTGATCCCTGGGTTGGGAAGATCTTTGGAGGAGGATATGGCAACCCACCCCAGCAACCTTGCCTGGAGAATCTCACAGACAGAGCAGACTGGCAGGCTACAGTCCATGGGGTCGCAAAGAGTTGTACCCGACTGAAGCAACTGAGCACACACACACACACACACGCAGTGTGCTTCCTGTTTTGTTTTTGTTTTTGTTGTTGTTTTGGCCATGCCCTGCAGCATGTGCGAGCTTAGTTCCCCAACTAGGGATCAAACCCATATCCCCTACATCGGGAGCATGGAGTCTTAACCACTGCACAGCCAGGGAAGTCCTGCTTCCTGGTTTAACTGTGCTGGATTTATCTCCCGGCCCTCTCCATGGGGACATGATGAGGACTCAGGGTGCTAGTTGGATGACCTGCTGTGAGGAATGGCCCTGGAAGCTAAGAAGACAGCCTGGGCAGAGGCACAAGGTGCATTCAGGAGGCAGGAGGTAGGGCAGGGCCATCTGCTGTGACAGCATCAGTCCTTACCGGTGCACACTCACACCCCTCTGCCCCCAACTCCCTCTGGGCTGCCTCCTTGGTGTGAACAGAAGCCTGTTGAGTCTGTAAACATCAGTGGAAAGGGTGACAGGAGCAGGGCTGGAGCCGGAAGACAATTCACAGGGAGGGAACAGGAGGCCCCAAATAAATCATTCAGGGCCTGACATTTGGAGCATTTGAGTTTGAGACCAAACACAGATGCCCTTTAGATAAATACATTCTTGAGACGTGTTCCACAGGAGAAGTTTATGACTTGAATAGGTTTTTAGTGTCAGATGAGCATCAGGAAGTGTTTTGTTGAGAGACCTTCTCTTAAAAGCTCAGAATCCTTCTCCTCCCTCTGACCCTTTAAACAGAAGGATACAGGGATCCTCAACAAGGGGAGCTTCTCTTTCTCCAGGTTCCCTGGGGATTGGCCCTGGGCTGGGATTGCTCAACTGAGGAAGGTTCTGGAAGGTTCTGAAGACCTCAGTGCTCCAGGCCAGCAGGGTTGGGGGTGAGGGTCTCTCAGGAAGCTGATTTAGAAGCATAGAAGCACCCTCCTCACTCAGAGCAGCTCTCCCACTCCCCACCCCCAATTCCTCTCTCCACAGAGGTCCACAGGAATGAGAAGGGCTCTGTGTGGAGATCGTGGGTCCCCCTCAAGCCTACAGAGGTTGGCAATTTTCTGTGGGTTGGAAACTTTACAAAGTTCCCCCACGCTGAAGCCCAGGAATACGAAGGAGCTGGGCTCACTGCAGGCCCTACGCCAGAGAAAGGAGACATGAGGAGAAGGTCAGATGCAATCATGTCTGGAAGCTTCTCCCTTCTGGCTTAGAGACAGGCCCCTACCTGCCCATCCCGGGCTCTGTCCCAGGACCTCCAGGGAGCCCTGCGGCTGCTCTCTGCCCAGCTCCAGCCCGGACACCAAGTAGCCACTGGTGGGGCTGCTTCTACTACCCTGTGTGTGCTGCTCAGCCCTTGCCCTGCCCCCCAAGACAGGGGCTGCATTGTGAGGGGTGGATGCAGTTGCAACCTCTGCGAATTGTAACCTGTCCTTGAATGAGGCTACCATGGAAGAACTCACCACAGATTGTCTGTGCTGTGACTCAGCCACACAGGGAGGCCCCCTGGCTGAGCCAGGCAGAACTTGGGCTTGTCTTTCCACCACACGTGGGTGTGGGTGGGCTGGGGGCACACAGGAAGGCCTAGGACCTGGCTCACGGAAACCACATGGATGGAACTGAAAGGAAGCCCATGTGAACTTTGTGGGCACAGCAGTCCACCTCCTAGTACAGCTGTGAGATGAGCACTCAGGTGGTGGGGGATGGGAGAGAAGGGACCACTGTGTCTGTGCTGTTCTCCACACAGGACATCTCCCGGGGGCAGGAGAAAGGTTCTAATCAATCAATACACCAAGACTCCACACTGATTTCAGGGAGGGCCCCTCGTTTCCCTTAGGTGACTTCTGAGGACACCCGGAACCACATTTTCAACCACTCCTATAACTGAGAAACTGCTGTAACTGAGAAACTGAACCTCGGCTTTTCCACGTCTGTGGATAATTCTGCCCTCCCACTCCGCCCCTCCATCTCCCACCCCCTAGCAATGGCCCTCAGAGGCCTGTCTCAGACCCTCTCTTTGCCCCAGATCCCTGGGGTCTCGTGGAAAGCTGATTCAGAAGCTTAGAAGCATCCTCCTCACTCACAGCAACTCTCCTTCCCCTCCCCAACCCCCACCCCCTCCTACCCACAGGAACCTGATGGCTGGTCTACAAGATGTATTTATCTAAATGGCCAGATCACTCCCTGTCCTAGTCATTTCATCCATGGCTGTGTCAGGCAATGAATGAACAGGGAGACTGATGCAGAGAGGCCGGGACTGAGCAGGCACCTGGGTGCCTGCTCTCCTCCCTACCCCCGCCCCGGGGCCCCGAGCTTACCTCCTTCGCTCCTGGGACTTGCCCAGACCCTCATCAGGAGTCCACCTCAGGGATGGAAGAGAAGAGTTTGGATGAAGCACCTATGATCTTCTAAAGCTTCGCTCCTGCCTCATAATTGTTTCCTTACAGGATCCAGACGCTTGGATACAGCTGATTCTCTAACACCATTCACAACCTTTTTTTGTTTTCTTCACGGTTGTCTTGGAAGCAGCTGCCCACAAATGCAAGCAGCCTTCGTCTTTGGGGGCTCCTGCGACCTTGCCTATGGTGGGGGGCAGGAGGGAGTGACCTCTGTTTTATTTCCCAGGTGGATACCCAGGCTGCAGAGGGGCTTTGCCTGGTTACCCATTTGTATCTGTAATTTATCAGCAATCTCAAAATCCTAAAGGTTGAATTATGCATGTCTGACCCCTGGAAGAAAAGCTGAGTGAGGTTTCCCTGGGAGGCAAAGCTCTGAGGCCTGAATCATCTCTCCTAGAAGAGGAGGCCGGCCTTGAGTGAGCACAGTGGGAATGGCTCATGGCTGTGGAGAACCTACATGGGGGCAGCCCTGGACTGGAGCTTCTAACTCATTCAGGGTCACAACACCCGCCTGGGTGGGAGCAGTGCCCCATTTTCCAGGCAGATTGCTGAGGTGCAAACCCAGCTGTTCCTTCTCTGGGCTTCTTGCCCTCACTTCACTGTTGGTTTCCAAATTCTAGTGCAAGGCTGGTCAAACACACTGTGAGCCTGCCCCCCAGGTTCTAACTCTGGGTGTGGGGGTAGGGTGACACATTGTCCTCGGGACTAGATCCCTGGGGCTGCTGATGCCGCTGGTACCCGGCCCACTGGGTGGGGATCAGCTGCCCAGAGCATGGTGCAATGGGAGAGACACAGGTGAGGATCTCAAAATGGAAGGTGCCTGCTTCACTCTGCTGCTCGCACGCCCTGTTCCCAGTGAGCCTCCCCTCCTCTGTGTCTCCTCCCTTTCTGCAGCCTCCATCTGCCCCTGGCTGATGCCCATGGCCCTGGCTTTGCTGGGAGCCCACCCAGAACTCACCTTCTCTGCTCCTCTTCAGGGACCCACCTGTGTTTGCAGACAGCTGTCTCCTCCTAACACCCGTTTTTTTCAGCTGGGTCCCTCATGGGAGACTCAGACCCGACTGAGTCCACTGGGTGATCCAGCACACTCACTGTGCAGGTAAAGGGTGGTCATCTCTTTGTTTTGGCTGGATTCTACTGCCATCCAACTCTTGCATGGGGTGGAGCTTCAGAGAGTCTCCAGCAAACATGATTCTCTCATCTGCAAAGCAAGTGGGCTGTCACCATCACCCAGAACATGCCTGCTCCATTCCTCTGCAGGGACACACCTGTATTTGCAGACAGCTTTCTTCCCCTAACACCCATGTCTTCAACTGGGTCCTCAGAGCAAGACGGTTATTGCCATCATCCTGATGACCACGTGTTTGGCTCTCGGGGACCTGGTCTCTGCCAAGCCATGGTCCCTTGACAGAGGCTAATTCAGGTCCTGTGCATGGCCAAGGGGGACTGGGGAAAAAGAGGAAAGAGAGGATGCCAGGGGACTCTGCCCCTTAGTCAGAGGCTCACAGGCCCCTCCAGACAGCGCATATACATGGCAGTGGTGGTGCTGGCAGCAGTGACTCTGGCTGGCCTGTGCATTGTTATTTCCAAAGACCGAGTCTTTGAAGCAAAGGAATTTTCATTCCTTTTACATTAATGAAAAAACTTGCAACCAGAGGAAGCACCCCACTAAATGACTGATGCTCCACAAGATACGCACTGTTCAGAAATGTCTCCTAGTCAATGAAGAAGTCAGTGGAATAAATAGTCAGTGGAATAAAAAGTAATCTGGCTACTCTAGGAATTAATATAAAAATATCAGATGCAGGATTTATAAGGGATGCCACCTCCAGCTAACCCTCCCTGGGTTAAATACCCCAAGGATGATGATTTACATCCTGTGCTGCAGGGCTCTGCCAGCATAATCGATAGGGGTGAGAAATGGGGCCACCCGGCCATGCTTGCCTGCAGGGCTGGGGAGGGGAACTGAGGGGGCACAGGGCAGCCCTGCAGGCTGCTAGGAGCAACAACCCACTTGAGCTGTCTGTCCTTTCTTCCCCTTCCTCTGCCTCACTGGTGAGCTCCAGACCCGTGGCCCATGTGTTTCTGGAAGCCTGGGCCATGGTCCCACTGGTCCTCACCCCTATGCCCAGCTCCTCCAGGCCTACAGGAGGCGGCCTAGGGAGAGGAGGGCAGGGCAGGCTGAGCCAGGTGCTGCCAAGACCAGAGCAGTGGGACCCGCACCCCAACCCTGGAAGCCTGGGCAAACCTCCTGACAGTAAGCAATCACACAGCCATCTTTGCTCTGCAAGAATTACTGTCCCCAAGTCTTGGTTTAGGGTGAAACTTGCCTAAGCAACTATTTATTCCCACTGTCCCAGACTTAGGATCTGCTGTTGGATTTAAGCCCTTGTTGGGCATTCCTGGGGTGCTTCCCTGAGGGAGCTCCAGGCTGGGGCTCGTGCCCGGAAACAGATGGGCCTCACTGCAGCTACAGGGCTGGCTTCCCTGCTGTGCTAGGTGAGATGTGCATCATCCCCACTCCTCCATGGTGAGGGCTATGCCTGCTCAGTTTTGCCCCAGTGTGCACCAGCCACACTTGGCGGGGGCTGGGCAGTGGGTTGGACCAGCCGGTGTCAGGGCCAGCCAGGCTGCCCCTGGGGGGTGGAGCGGGGGGCAGAGGAATATCCTGTCATCTGGCCCTTGATGTTGAGGCCCCGGAAGAGGCGAAAGCAAGGAAGACAAAGTGTTTACTTACTCCTCAGCCCCTCCCTGCCAAGCCTCCCATGGTCCCTCAGCCACACTCTCTACTCTGGAGTTGCAGCAGCTGTTGGGGGAAGGGGCACCAGCCTCTCATCATGCACTGCCCAGCCCTCTGCTCTAGCATTAAGCCTAGTCATTGCCCTTCAGGAGTGTCATCTTCTTCTCTGACCATCCAGCCCTCAAGGGAAATTCCTGTAGGGCTGGCAGTGAGGAAAGTCTGCGGGAAAGAGAAACTAGGGTTCCTTGTTCTTGATCCCACAAGAACCTGGCCCTTCCCCGGGAGGCCTACTGGTGTCTCCTTAGCGCATCCACCCTGAGCAGCCTGGCTGAGTGCCCCGGTGTCCGCCACACTTCTGTTCACACCCACACTGAGTGGGCCCAGCACAGGCCTCCATGCCTCATGTGAACTAAAGCCAGGGACAAGTGACCCTGAGCAATCTCAGGGACAGAAAGGCCCAAAGGGACCACTCGGTCTAAGCCTTATCACAGAAAGACTGAGGTTCCACTGAGACTGGCCAAGGCCACAGGGTAAAGCTGGCCTCCTGGCCTGAGGGCAGTGCCCTCTGCCCTCTGCCTGCCAAATCACCCTGATGCTGGTCTAGGCTACTGTGCAGTCATCCTCAGTCCTACTAAAGGGAGAAACATAAACTCAAATACAATTTTCATTGTATCAGGAGTTGAATGGTGTCCCCCCAGATCCATATATTAGAGTCCTGACTCTGTTAGCTTAGAATGTGATCTGATTCAGAAACAGGGTCTTTACAGATGTAATCAGGTTAAAATGAGGTCACTGGGGTGGGCCCCAATCCAATATCACTGGTGTCCTTATAAAAAGAAGGAATTTGGACAGAGTCAGGCCCAGAGGGAAGGTGAGGTGAAGAGACATAAGCTGAGGAGAGAGCCCGTCGAAAGATCCTCCCATCACAGCCCTCAAAGGAACCAGCCATGATTTCAGACTTCCGACTCCAGAACCGTGAGATAATAACAAGCCATGCAGTCACCGGAAACTGATGCAGACTGGAAAGAAGGTCCTGGTAATGAACATAGAGCACTATTAATTTTACTTTTTTTGGGGGGGTGCTTTTGGTGTTTCAGATTTTGCTGTTGTTTAGTCACTAGTCGTGTCTGACCCTTTGTGACCCCATGGACAGTAGCTTGCAGGCTGTTCTGTCCATGGGATTTTCCAGGCAATCATACCGGAGTGGGTTGCCATTTCCTTCTCCAGTTCCAATTATTTGTATGCTTTTAGTTTTCATTATGAATTCACAAACTGGGGTGTATTTATCAACGGTCAGAGACTCAGGAGAGGATGCTGATGGGGAAGTCTGCTCAGTGCATTCCAGGAGCTGAGGCCCTCCTGGGATGTGGGTTCCCAGGTTGCTGGGATAGAGGGCAGAGAATTGCTGGATATGTGTGTGGGCCACTGAAGTGTGAAATGGATGAGGACACTATAGCCCACATTTCCCGCTGTCTTAGTGATGTTTTCTGTCCACACTGATGGCAGTGACCTTGATCAGGAACCCCATGGTGACCCATACAGGGCACCTCCATCCAGCCAAAGAGATGGAAGCAATGGGCTACTGAGTGCTTGCTTGTCCCTTCACATAAAAACAGGTCAGTGTTGTTCTAGTGAAAAGGACTTTGTGGGCATTACTGCTGTAGGCGTAATCACACAATATGAATTCTAAACAAAATCACAGACCCCCATTTGGTGAAACTTATTCCAGGGAATTTCAGTGTATTGTTTGACACCCTGTTGACTCACACTGCTTAGTGCATTTTTGCTCTCACAGCAGCTCTGTCACTACTGGGTTTCAGTGGAGGCTTAAAAAAAGCAATTTCTCTGCAGGCCACAGCTCTAAGATCACAGGAGGGATTCACAGACCTCACAACCTTTGGGAAAATGACCAAATATCAAAACTAATACCAAACATTTTGCTACCAAGAAGACATTTCCCATTAAACAGAAACCCCCAGGGACTTCCCTGGTTGTCCAGTGGTTACAAATTCACCTTCCAATGTAAGGAGTGTGGGTTTGCTCCCTGGTCGGGGAGTTAAGATTCCCACATGCCTTGAAGCAAAATAAGTAAATAAAACAGAAGCAATGTTGTAAATATGAACTTTCCTGGTGGCTCCAGACAGTAAAGGACTTGCCTGCAGTGCAGGAGACCTGGGTTTGATCCCTGGGTTGGGAAGATCCCCTGTAGAAGGAAACGGCAACCCACCCCAGTATTCTTGCCTGGAGAATTCCATGGACAGAGGAGCCTGGCAGGCTACACCATGGGGTCGCAAAGAGTCAGACACAACTGAGTGATTAACACTTCCACTTTCAATGCTGTAACAAATTCAGTAAAGACTTTTTAAATGGTCCACATCAAAAAATCTTAAAAAAATATAAATAGAAACCACTTCCAGGAATGAGACACTTCCTCTCCCACATATGGCAGACCCTCTGGAGTAGCTCTCACTGACCCAAATGTACTAGAGCTCCCCCAGGACAAGGAACTCTGTGTCCACCCATATTCTCAGTCGGTCATCCACAGAGCAGGTGCTGCATCCCTGGGTCAGAGAAATTCAGGGAAGTCCAAGAGATCATCAAGGGCAGCATTCTCACTGTCTATTACTCAATAACAAGCCATCCCCAAACTGTCTTAAAACAACACCGTTATTTCTTTTGCTCACGAGTCTATAACATGGGCAGTCCTCAGCAGGCATATCTTGTCTCTGCTGCACTCCGCTTAGCTTAGGGTGGCTCACAGCAGGACTGGAATCACATGACTTGTGTCATGTAGAATCACATGGACTTCCTCACATGACTGTGTGTGGTGCTGGTTGCTAGCCCAGACCCTCTGCCTTCACTGGAACTGTCCACCAGGGCACAGACATACAGCCCTGTAGGAGCTGGGCTTCCTTAGAATACGGCGGTCAAAGTCGTATCACCTCTGTATCCTTGTCTCCAAAGTCCCCCTGCATCCCTCCGTCACATTCTATTTATCATAGCAGTCACAAAGTCCAGCCCAATTTCTAGGAGAGGGGAAACAGAATCCATCTCTGGATGGGGGTGGTGGTGGCAGGATTCTGGAAGAGCCGGCAGGACAGAAATATTGCTGTGGTCATTTGCAGCCTGCGACATCCTGGTCCAGAGGTCACACTGGGGAGTCTGGGTCAAGGGGGGCAGGTTCCCAATGTGGTCCACCATCAGGAGTTAGGGACAGAGTCCAAAAATGCCTCCCTACTGCTCCTGAAGTGAGTCTGAGCTAACACTGAACAGGCCACACCTGTGTCCCCTTTGGCTCCGTAGGCCCATCGGCACAAAGACCAGCAATAATCCTCTCTCAAGACTCCTCAGCTTCAGCTGTCTGTAATGCCAGGACTCTCTGATCTATGGAATGAGTCATCAGTGGCATCTCCTTCAGCAAATGACCCATTCAAAGGGAAGATTTGTTATGCCTGGGGCATTTTATGAATGTTGTTGCTTTGTCTGGCAAGCTGTGATTCCATTAGGAAAAACAGCCGGCATGAGATGATGCTGCCAGGGCAGATGCTTGGATCGAGGGCACATGGGGGGGACCGGTGGCCTGTACCATGGCTGCTTCCTCCCACCTACCTGAGGGGGACCCTGGGTGCTCAGCTCCTCCCAGCCA